>NC_088889.1:25996742-26305881 GCF_037157495.1 Lathamus discolor | reverse complement strand
GGTCATGATTTTTTGCAGGTCTTAAATCTTAATAGTTTTATTTAGCCCTAAAATACACTATTTGCTTGTTGAAAATCTCTGTTGTATTTGAAGATCTCAAATCTCCAAGGTTTGGAGGATTCATTTTTTCCTTTGTATAAGGAACTCCTATATCTTCTGGTATAAGAAAAGTGACTGGGAAGTCAGGAGGGTGGGAATTTGAAATCCTGATCCGTATTGACATGTCAGCTCAACAGTATTTGCCAGTGGCATTTCTTGCACATGCAGGGTGTGTTTTGGCGTGAATCAAGTATAGGTGTGTTTGTCATGAATATGCAAGCAAGAGGTAAAGAACTGATGAATTTCTGTGAGTCAACAGAAGAAAAATAGTTATTAATGCCATACAAAATAATGCAGACATTTGTGGATATCGCTTTCCCACTTTCTTTGCTACTGGGATGAAGGAAAAAAGAGTTCCTGTGTATTCTGCACTGTGTATTCTGGGACTTCTAAGTGCGTCAGCGTGTCTGGGTATTAGGCGTTAGCTGGATTAACATAATTGATTTCTTCAGTTTACCTAACATGGCTTTTGGTTCAAGGTCTGCTTGCTTCCAGTTTTAAATGTGTAACTCAGCTGTGGATGTCGTGTTTATTGTTTCAGTAAGCTGTAAAATATTGGTAAGTTTTCATGCCAATGCAAAAGTCTTCACATGCCAATAGGCACATAAAATAAATGGAGCATTCGTAATGTTGGACAGTTTTCATAGCATTTAAGTGATACAGGTTATTCCTCAGGGCCTAATATTTTTATATAAAATAGATTATCAGTTCAAAACAGCAGCATGCTGGAGGTTTTTTAATTCTATGAACACATACAAGCCAGCTTGAGCAGAGAGATTGCACTCAAAGGATTAGCAGATCTCTTATGAAACATATGTTGTAAGCAGTGCTGATAATTTCTGTTGGTTTCTTTTCCTTTAGATGTTTTCAGTAGTATACAGCAAATTCACTGCTTTTTTCCCTGATTTTGTTGTTTTTGCTCTCCAGTGAACAGAGTATTTGCCAAGCCCGAGCTTCAGTTATGGTCTATGACGATACCAGTAAGAAATGGGTGCCAATCAAACCTGGACAGCAGGGATTCAGCAGAATCAACATATACCACAACACAGCCACAAACACCTTCAGGGTAGTTGGAGTTAAACTACAAGATCAGCAAGTGAGTAACTGTATTGAGTTTCCTGTAAATTAACCTTTGATCTCATTTCATATCATCAGTTCTATGCTTAATGCAGTCTAGCAACATTTCCTGTTCCCTGCAAGATGCCTATGAGTCTGTTTACAGCACTTATTCAGATTTTGCATAGGTTTTTTGCACACAGAATGTATCATGATTTACTGGTGTTTTTTTGCAAACAACTTCTGGTATGTGCCAGAGATTTTAATTGTATTCCCTTTCCATTTTTGCTTGTGAAATGAGTCTTACTTCATTCTGCAGGGTTAGCTCCACCTGACTTACTTTCTGCTGGTTTTGTACCATAAAAAAAAAGGCAGTCGCTCTGCACTGCCATCTCGTGTGATTGTTACATTGCTGTGGTAAGCAATTAGTTCCTTGTAATGCACTTTAAAATTCTAGGTGCACACTGTGATCTGATTTGTGGCAGCCTAAGTCTGCGGGACCTCATTAGGTATTAAAGGAGTTAAATGGGATTTAGATTATCAGAACTGGGATCAGGCCCCACTCAGCCACCAAAGCACTGTGCTCGACCTGGGGCTCCCATGGCATGGCTCTGGGCAGCCTGGCTTGCAGGTTTGCTGGGCAACATGTGCCATCAGAAGCTCTGTAACCAAAAGGCATGCTTAGACCCTGAATTACAGAGGTTTATTTGGGTGGAGTAGCAGTGCTATACTATAGTGCCATTAGCATTTTAGGGCAGAAATGTCGGAGTCAAGGACTCCTTCTGTGTGGTGTCATGAGGCTGGTACAGCGGTGGCAGTCCCCCCTGCCCAGACTGCCTGCCTCTTGTGCTCACCTCGAGCCCTCAGCCTGGCAGAAGAATCAGGAAACAGTGGGCAACTGATTTCCTGTTGGTTCAGAGAGTGGTGTCGCTTTCTGGGAAGGTGTGATGAGCACTGCCATCAGTGTGAGACAGGCAGGGCCAGGGCAATGCAGGGCAAGCCAAGGCAGAGAGCTGGAGCTGGGCCACTACCATCTCTCATCTGCCACAGATGTTGAATTGACTGATCGGCTCATGGAAATGCAGATGATGTCCCTCAGCTGTAATAGTGCTTGGGCCATCTGGGAAAGTGAGGTTGCTTACTGGAACTGTTAATGACTGCTATGCTGTCCATATACACAGTCATCATTTTGAAAAAGGAAAAGCAGAATAGAAATAGGTGGGGATTCTGAGAATTGGTTTTCAGATCCTTGCAGTGCACTTTTAAACCATCTGCCATATCTTTTGCCACTGCTTTTGTGCTTCTCAGTAAAGGCAGTATATTAATGTAGTTCCATTTCAAAAGCAGAAAATATTTTGAACAATAAGTGAAATACAGTGACTTCTTAGTGAGTTGTGAAAGCCAGTGCTGCTTTGTAACAGGCCATGCTGGTACATTTTACATAGCAGGTGAATGTAAATTATTTTCATGTGACTACAATCTAAGATGGGTCTGACTAGGTGATGTAAAACAAACAAAAGTCATGAAGTCTACATATATATATGTGAGGGATACTATGTACTAGAGGTCTGTCTTCATCAAAGTATACAATTAAAAAAGTAGGGTATATTAAAAAATCAAATCTTGATCTGTACTTTAAACATGCTTTGCATTAACTGTAACATTACATTTGCTTGCAAATATTCCTTCTTATGAAGAGGCTGCATGCCATCTAAAACTCATCTCAATTCTGAAGGAAACAGAAGAATATATTTTTCTAGACTTTAAAGACTAAAATTCCTCCCTTGAGCAAACAGTTTATCTTAGTCACTTAAAACCATTTAAAAGAAAGTATTCACCTTAAATATGATTACCAAAAAAAACCCCAGTATTATGAATTCAAGATGGCGTAGCATAGTAGTATTAAAAGGAACATTCTGAAAGTCTCAAGATTCAGAACTTAGTGTATTTTATACGAGTCTCACATGGAATCGTAAGCTTGCTAAGTATTTGCATTTAATGAGAACAAAAATGAATTTCAGTTAAAACAATTCTCTACAAGCCATTTCATGCTTGCTCTCAGGTTGTGCTAAATCACACTGAAAATGAGGTTTCAGTAAAAGCTGTTGCTTTGCCAGGAAAGCCGTATTTTCCTGAAAAGGACCAATCGTATGTGACTTGGCATATAATGAAGCTGCAGAGATTTTCAAGAATTGAGCAACTAGTTTAAAAAACATCACACAACAATACCACGGAGGAACAATTCTAAGTTTTATTGTATACTGCTTGGCAAGGTGCAGACCAGAGTAATCTTTATGACTTCACCCTTGTCTGCCTTTAATGTCTCCCTTTTAATTTTTATTAGTTTATATTACACCCCACTCTTTAACTTTCATCTCTTTTTTTATCCCCACACGCCTTTTTCTGTAGACTCCTTTATTCTCTTTGTCTAGCTGCCTTTCTGTTTTCTAGCTGTCTTTTTGGTGCACTTGTTGGAGTTTATGATACTGTCTTCGCATGCTGCTTACCTTATCTGTATTTATCTTCTCTAGCTGACGGTGTCTAAAAAGTTCACTGCAAAGAAATACGGTTCTTAGAGTGGCAACTCGAGCGTTGTTCTCACCACCAGGAAGTGGTCACCCGACCTCTTCTTCTCCTTATGTGTGTGCGTGACATGCTTATCGCATGCTTGCACGCAAAAGCAGTGCTGTTACAGACCAGTAGTACATGAATTCCCTTTTCTGCTCTGCACAAATGTGCACATTTGCATAGACTCATGCTGACATGAATGGTAATCTTCAAAAAGCCAGAAACAGACTTTTGAAGCTTTGAAGTAGCCACAGAGGCCAGAACTGGTTTGAAGCTAAGGCCGGATCAGTGCTACAGTCATTTCATATCATGAGCTTTGATGTTTCCTTGCAGCCTTCATTTTCTTGAAGCCCAACAGTTGCAAGCAAATGGTTCACCCTCTTGTTGCAACTTGCCAGCTGTCCTTGTAACCTTGCCTGTTGTAAAGGTGAAGCTTCAGCCATCACGAAAGAAGTTCACAAAACTGAAAGCATGCAAGTGGTCCGTCTTTATGGCTTAACTGACAAGCTGTACCTCCACAGTTCAGAGTCCTGATCAACCGAGGGCTTAAAGTTATGGTGTTACATCAAGTGACTTCAGCTCAGCATGATCTCATCACCAAAAGGCATGTGCTGAACAAATAGGCGGGGACGAGGGTGCAAGTCAAAAGTGAATCATACCTCCTCCTGAGGGTTTGGTGTATTGATGTGGCTAAGAAGTGAATGTAAAAACAGGGCCTTGGGGAAGGTAGGACATTTTACATTTGAGCTGAAGCCAAAACTGAAACAGGAACAGCATTCATGGGGTATAAACTAAACCACATTTTTTGAAAAATAAAGAACCAATTAATCACTGCTGTGACTTATCAGAAGTTGGTCAGGTTTGGGCCTGCTTACAGAAATGAAGAATCTTGCCTCACCTGTATCAGGTTTTAGCTGCTGCTGCACCATATCCTCCCTGTGTTAGCAGCCACAGTACAGCTTTCCAGGAGAAGAGTCTGAGCCCTGGCAATGCAGCAGGCCGCAAGCTCATACCAAACTTGTGAACCATTTCATGCTCTGGAGAAACAGACAAATGTCTTGTTCCGGTCCAATAAACAAGAGTGTGGGTGGTAAGACTACCGTAAGAGCCCTTCCTGTGATCTTGGTTGTGGTTACACCTCAGATGCAGACCTGAAGGCCAACTTGATCCCTTCTAGCCCCATTATTGTGAGTCGTGTCAACCACCACCATCATTGCTGCTGACAACTTACAACTCAGCAGTCTGCAAACTGCGGTCATAGGGAAGGGCTTCTTGATTTTGAGCTTTTTAACAGATTCCAAAATTCCCTGCCTGCCCCAGAGAGCCTGTGTTTGAAACTGAGATGAAAGAGTGAAAGATAGTACCAGGTAGAAGTGAAGCAAATCTTCCTTTAACATTATATTGATGGGAACATTGAAAGGTGTCAACATAGTAATACTTTGCACAACTGGTCTGTAAAACTTGCCATACAAGATCACTGAAATCCAGAATTTAATAGGTTTCAAAACAACACAGACATTTCTATCAGTAATGAGACTACTGTGTTTTCAGATAGAAAATACTAAAAGGGGTGGAAAAGAAAAAAACAGGCACATAAAATGTTACATTTCATCTTTTAAGGCAAACTCCAGGTGAAGATTATAGGAAGAAGTGCTTGTTATAGACAAATCAATTACTTATTTCTGCAAGATTTCCAGTAAGTTTCTCCAATTCATCTATTATAGACTACAGCTGAAGAATACCAGCTGATTTGTTGGTCTGCTCAGCATGGCTAACATATGAAGCTTTAGAGTAAAGAGCCCTTAGAAACACCTGTAAAAACCCTCCTATGATCCAAACAGGGAGACCTTCTTTGTTTTAGTTACTGCTCTGAAGCACTTATTTATCATCATGTGCCTTGCAGAGTCTCTACACCATCTGTACAAAATACTGTTGTACATTCATTCTTAACAACAGCAGAAGCCTCCTCTTTTTTCTGTTTTCTAGAAATATTAGCCAAAGAAGATAACATGAGATTCTGGCTATTTTATGTTTCATTTCCCATTTTTAAACTCCCTGTTTTGACTTCGAAAACAAGGTATTACATGTGTAGGCATCCTGATAATTACTGAAGGTTAATATTCAAATTCTGTCTTTATTCAACTGAAGGGATCAACCCCTCAGAAGAGAAGGGATTCTCTCAGTTCCTTGGGTTAATGTTCTAGGAAAGCAGATTTTGAATAGTTTGCCTGACTGCTATCAAACAGGTTTTTGGCATAGTTTTTTGCAGTTTTTGTTTTTCATTTTAAAACTGCACTACACCCTCTTGTGCTCTTTGGACTTTAATAGCACTGTCCTTTGAAACAGAAGATTCTTTCACTAGGTGAGAAATGCTTTGCAAAGCTTGGCAGAAGCTCAGAGTCTTTCTAAACGTTTATGCAAAGATACTAGCTGTGCCTTCCCTTGTTTAAGCTGCTTGGAAGTGGTAGGAAGACATAAAAATTGGTGTATGTTGTGAATCTGTTGGGTTATTAACCTGGCCATGATGAGTCTACTTGACACACCAAAGATTTCTTAATTGTGAGCAACATTGGTCCAGGCTCTCCCAGTGCTCAGCGGTAGAATGGGGGTGATGTCACCATTTTTCCAGACAAAAGGGCTATCTAAGCTGTCAGCTGTAAGAGAGAGTTCATGACTTTGCGCCGTGATCAGAGCAAGGTGGTTTCCGCATCATTCTGGTTGGTGTGAGTGGCTTTCCATGCCGCATGCTGGCAATGTGATTCCCATTTTCAGGGGACCAACTGTTAGGAACCTGCATACCAAATATAGACTGCTCTGCATCTCCCTTTGGATCACAGATCAGGAATCTCTGTATGAAATGTCACAAAAAACCCACAGCGTAGGTCTGATTGCTGCCCAGTGCATTTACATGGGAACTTAACTGGTTTGAGAGCAACACTTGGACCAGATACTGAATGTTCAGTAACTATCAGGATAATTTATACCTAAAGTTAGACCAAGTATTCAAAGACTATCTGCTGTCACTGTTTAATGCTGGCTCAGGTAGGTAAATGCATTATACAAATAGAGTATATCTGTAATTATCTACTTAGAATAGTGGCTTCATTGCTGATTTCCAAATTTTTTTATATATTGATATAGTATAATTATCAGACATATTAACTATGTAAATGAGACAATGTCATCCTTCAAAAACAGGAATGTGCGAAGATCAATTTGCTCCTTTTGTATTAGGTGACTGTCCAATATTTTTCCGACAATTTGAATTAGCAATCCACTGGAAAGTCAAATCTCAGAGGTAGGAGTCATTCATCTTTGAAATTAGTTTTAAAACTAGCTTTTATAATTGAGAAAAATTATCAGTCATCTAGCGAAAATAATGCTAATCTAAATAAATATATTGGGAGTTTCTTAGATGCAATAAAACTTTCCGAAGTACTGGTGAATTAGACTGCAAAAAAGATGTACGTTTTCTGGTGTGGGGGGTCCGGCTGTATCAGTAAATACTGTGTACAGCATTTATTCATTACTGGCTCTCTGTTCCCTTGTCTTCAGTTGTTGCTCCCATCTTACCAAGTCCAGGATGGTGAGATTTGCCCTAACCGTGAGCTCCCTGCCTAGTTTACAGATGAGCCATACAGACTAGTTAGATTTCCATTGACTGGCTTTCAACAAGGACCAGAAACTGTGGGATTGTTCTGGCTTTGATAAAACTCCAGTCAAAATAACTCCATTTGTAGAGACAGTCTCAAATATTGAAAACTAGATTTGCTGTGTTTGAATAATGAACTTCAGACTGTCCCTGCTCATAATTTTAAGTTTCTCTGTCCCTGGTTCCCTTCTGCCCCCAGCCTGTGTTGGCTGATGAAGAGTGAGCCTTCATTTCCTATTTCTTCTCTATTTGCAAGTTGTCTGTGCCTGTTTATGAGAATAATTATGATCCCTTCTGTTGTCATTTTGTTTCTTAAATTTGCATCACAATAGAATGCTGTTGTCAGTCCTCAGAGGGGTATCTCAGGGGTGCAGTCTCTTCTGTGGGTTCTTCTGGCTTATTAGTGATGCAGTGGACACTTCTACCTTTCCATCTTCAGCTAGAGCAGCATTTGGGGGTTTTGCATTGGGGGTTTTGGTTGGATCTCAGGTGTCCTATGTGCCTTGCCCCAGGATAAACAGGGCATTGGCCTAACTGTTCTGATTCTATGACTGTATTTAGCAGATTAAATCAAAACATGCAGAAACATCCTTCTGCTGCAGTCACCTCTTACCTGGAATTAATAGCATGTACACCAAGGGAGGTGGTGGGAGAGGAAGTGTTTTGTTACCTGCTTTTGTCATTGCCTTCTTGATTTAAGAAAAAAAACCTCTCTCAACATAGAAGTTGGTGGTGATCAGGCACTTGAGAGGACGAAAGCAGAGCTGGTGCAATGAGTTGAACATTTGTCTGCTGTATGGCAGGGTTAGCGCCAAGAGCTCTCACTGGCTCTTCTTCTGACAATTGTGCATGATCATCCTCCAAATGAAGGCAACAGCTGCTGGCACTGGCTGCTGACATCTGTCTGCAGTATTCGCACAGCTGTATCCTGCAGAGGTGCTCTAGAAAGCGCAATCAGGTAATAGATTTTGCAAAACTAGCTTGCAAGCCCCTGAGGCTGAATTGAACCATTGTAAATCTCACCCCCAGATGTGAGTCTTCTGTCATCAAAACACCGACTGCCTTACCATACAGCTGTGTAGGAGCTACCATAAAAATTGCCTCTACCAATTTAATTAACCTTTACCAAAGGGTTGGGTTTTTTTCTCCACTGAAGACAGAACTATTTTTAATTTTCACTCCTCTGTTTCAAATCATAGGTAGTGATTAATTACTCAATTGTGAAAGGATTGAAGTACAATCAAGCAACACCTACCTTTCATCAATGGCGCGACGCACGGCAGGTCTATGGCTTGAATTTTGCAAGCAAAGAAGAGGCCACCACCTTCTCCAATGCAATGCTATTTGCTCTGAATATCATGAACTCACAAGATGGAGGTAAGTTAGCAGCCACTACACTCTTTATTAATCTGTAACATTTTACAGTGCTTGATTGATAACAAGCACTGTAAAATGTTACAGATTAATAATCACCTGGTGCAGTTGTCTTGCACAGTATGCCTTTAGAAAACATGTTTTTCATATATATATATATATATATATTTAAAGTTGGTCTCTGGTAGACCGCCTTTTGATCAGCATTTACTGCGGTGTGAATTGTACATGCGTTCAGGTTTTTCTCACCTCCCTTCCAATTTTTCATGGTGCCTTAACTCATGATAGGAAATCAATAGTTACATGGGAATGCCTCAGCAGGCAGGTAGCCCACTGATTTATGTGGATCTGTGTGTGCGTTGTGTTACATGTAAGATGGCAGAATATAGCTTTCAATAAGCAGAAGCTAAATTAGCAACATTTTATAAGGTAGGACTCAGAGCTGGTATTTCCAGTGTGTTCTGTGTCAGCTATAGCCGTTGGCTCTTGTGAGCTGGCATTCAAAAAGAGGAGTGTGTGGCATCTCAGTTATTTCATAAGGTAAAATGCAAAGGCTTGTACTCTGGACATTGACTGACATTCTTCCTAAGTGCCATATTGACTGTAGTTGGAATTTGTGAAGTTTACTGTTATATGAAATTGTCATTGCAGTAGCTTGATGCTGCTGCACCAAATGGCCCAGAATGAAGTCCTGTTTTCTCAGTGGAAACCAGTTTCTGGTCTGCAGTGTCTGAATGAAATTCTGTCCTCAGTTACACACCTATGACCTCTCTGCAGCTCCTGGGCTGGGAACAGAATCCTGTGTGATGTCTTTTTTTTCCTGCAAAATACACACCACAGCCCTATTTTCCCTTTGAAAATGTAGTGAGACAAGGTTTGCATCACTTGCTGCCACCCAGGTTTCACTGAAGTGGTGATGAAGGGCAGATCTCTAGAGAGGGGTTGTCTCCTGATAATCTTCAATACAAAAATACACCTTCCTAAAAGGTGTATTTGTGATATAAAAGTTTGTATTTTTTCCTTCGCTATTCCTGTTCATCCTCTTAAGTTGACAAATCAAAAGTCAATAAATTACTTAAATTCTGAGCTATATTTAGAACTGAATTCTGACTTCTTCAACTTGAACCTTTTCAGCTGCAGTTGTGCCACAGCAGGAGACTTCAGGAGGAAATCTAGCTAACACTCACCAGTCCTAAACTCATTCAGGTGTGAAGAGTGCAGAGCTCTTTGGTTACTCACATGTGCTAAACCCTTTTAGACCAGCAGATGAGACTCCCAGTGTTTGGATATTTCAGCTGTGGTCTTGACATAGTGATTGGTTTACTGTCTATGATGAGTCTGCCTTTCTTCCAAAAGCCCTTAAGTTTGTTCTGTGGATTTTTTTTTTTTCCCATCTATCTCTTTCTGTCAAAGGGAGTGGGGTTTTCACAGGATTTTGAGGTTGTTCCAGGCAAGTGCCTTGTGGAAACACAAGTCTCAAGATAAGGAGTTTTTGGTCTTATGCTAAAAATGAAAGAAACTGTCTTAAAGTGGATACTTTAGTCATGTTAACTACTCCTAATAAAAACAACAGGAATTTTTAAGGGAATATTTTTGAGTACTTGAAAAGCCTATTATTCTTTATGAATATACGGTTAATAATAATTTGCATTTGGGGGAGTATTCTTTTATTCATTTACACACCAAAGTATGTTAGATGCTTTACAGATAAGATCCAGCCCATGCTGAACAGCTTGCATTTAAACCTTGTGGTTGTCACATAGACAAACATGAATTGGGGCACAGATGAAAAAGTTTCCTAATTTCTTTCTAGACAAAAAAAAGATCAGTCTTTAACAACCCCTCTTTCTCTCATACATAAAGTGTTAAAAGTTTCAAAGATTGTCAGTTGTCCCAGCCTGTACATCTGAGCTTGTAAAAAACTGAAATTTGGTTTAAAGGGAATTTCAGCTTTTGTGTTTTTCTTAAAAAAACCTCTAATTCTATAACACAAATTCATAAAATATGCATTTTTATCAATTTTATCAATCAATAAAAATTATTTATATAAGTATTTGTCTTTAAAATTACATTAGCTACACAATGAGAACAGATTGTATTGAGGACTTTTATGTCATAATAAATTTCCCGGTTATTGCAGTGATCTCAGCATGCAAGTTGACAGCAGAAGTGCGTAGAGGATATAAGGTATAAAATGTTTTTTCAGATCTGCTCTTCTAGGCGCATACAGCCCATAAGTTTTTGTGGGTATGAATTAATGCAAATAGGAATTCACATAAACACACATATACATACATCTTTTCAGGCACTGCCACTGCCTGCATACTCCATCCATTCTGCTTGCTGCCTACATGGTGCATTAGGGCTTGCTTTTTCACATGGAAAAATCATTAGGAAAGAAAGTATGTATTATATCTACGCACCCATGTATTAAAGTTGCTCATGTGCTTATGCAGATGGATGTGGGCTTTAAGGAATGCTTTTGTACACACAGAACAGCTTACACACTAATAAAACCCTCAATCAAACCCTGAGAGTTAAATAGAGGTTCCCTCTGGCTCATTCACAGTACAGAATACCCTATCTGTCTGCTAGCTCTACAGACTGGGATAGATATGCTACACACACTATTTGGTATGTGCTATTTCTAATGTTTACTTGTTTCGTATATTCCCTGCTGAGATATTATTGTGTTTAGGTACTGCTAATCTTCCCATAGTTGGATACAGATTCTGGCTTCCATGACTGCTGCTTCTTTCATTCTACCACCCACTTACATAGACTAAAATTAATCATGGTAGACTACAGCAGAAAATCTGAGACTGCATCATACCTTCAGCAGACGTGGAGTCAGGGTTCTGTAAGATTTGGGAAAATAACTAGTCGTGGCTGCAGAGCAGTGGTGTGGGTTTTTGAATGGTGCATTAGGCTGAATTAGTTTGAAAGAAATTATAGTAGTCAGTGTTTTGGGGAGCTGGAAATAATTTTTAGGCCACGCTGACTTTCAAGTGAATGAGTCACTTCAAATGAACATACAGTTATGAACTAGCATTGAGAATTGCTGTACTGTCCCACTTCCTCAAAAGAGACTACAGTATGAGAGATCATTCGCTGCAGGTGCTGATCTCTCTGTGCTGCTTACATGGGGCACCAGTGAAAACTGAACTGAGTGCTTTGTTAAATGCCTACAGTTAAATGACTGAATCAGATCCTATATCCAGCCTGTGTTAACCTTGGTTGTGTGTCAAGATCATCCCTGGGGAGGGATTCTTCCCAGGAGTGTGATATGCCAAAGTTTGAGAAAGTTGGGAAAAGAGCCGTTTTCTCAACTTGATGTGTAGTTGTATTTCTGCAGTGGATGAGCTCATACTCTTACCCATGGGGAGGGCTGGCCATATTACATGTGGCCAAGTTTCTCAGTGCTGTGGTGGGAGCCTCTCTCAGTGTGCATCCTCAGGGTGGGGTGAGCAAGGCCTGCACCACAGGAGCTGAACGCATACTCAGCTCAGTCTTGTACTTTGTAAGGACTTTAATGATCATGTTAGGAGTATTCTGAAATGAGATAAAATAAGACTTAAGAAGAAGTAATAGTACAAATGTGTACCATCCTTTCTTTGAAGGTTGATAGTTTCCTCACTGAATCACAGTGGTTTAACTGCCAGCTTGTTTATATGCCTAATTATTTTGATTTCCTTATAAGTCTCTTTAATCTGTTCTCCTTTACAAGAAAAAGTGAAGAATTGGTCCTGAGCCAGCCTGCAAAATGAGAGCAAATGATAACAATGACTTGCACATTACCAATCTCTTGCTTATGGTTCTTTAATGGTGTCATTTAGTAAGACCATTAATATGACAAGTAACTTTGCCATTAAATTGCTTTCTTTCATGGGTGCTCACTTCGTGAAGCCAGACCTTTTGTTGGCATAAGTTACCTGGTGCAAGGGGTGTCACCAGCTTACCTTGTCACCTGCAGCCTGGTTACACTAGGAACAGAGCATCGCCCCTTCTTGATACTGTGGGAAAGGCATTTTGCACAGATCCTGCATGCAGGCTGTTTTATGTTTGGTAAGCAGATAAGGTTCATGTTCTTCAGGGCTTATATCCTCTTAGCTTTAACGAATGCAACGACCTGTGGCAGCACAGTGTGGTTACTGAAGTAGGACATAGGGTGAGGAAATCAGTAAGCTAAAGTGGGTAAGTTCTTCCCTGGTATAATTTTGTAGAAAAGCTGTTGGTGCCCGTGATGAAGGTAACTCTTTCTGTGGGGCTTAACAGAGCCTATACACACTCTGTGCTTCTGCCGGTGAGTGGTTACACTTGCCTGACAGGGAGATTGAGACTATTTTCTCTCCTTTTTTGCTTCCTGGATTGCTTGGGACATGCAAAGGAATGACTTCATTTCTTCCTTTCCTTATTTGCTTCAGACACTGTTGTTGCTTCCCTGCTGGGTCCTGACAGCACCTCTGTGGTTCCATGCCACAGAAGGAGGCAGTGGCTTGGCTTTGTGGCTTGGCATGATCAGCTCTGAGGGCATCTTGGGTTTCCATGGCTTAAGGGCTTAGTATCTCTTGGAGATGTGAGAGTCTGATCTATACAACCTACTGGTAAATGCTGTTTATGGCATGGTGAATGTAACATATCATGGACTTCTGCTTTTCTTTTCATGTCTTTGCCATGGGGACTTGTATAGTTATTGTTGACTTGCAATGCAAAACCCCCCATATTTTAAAATGTAAATACTACACGCTAGAAAGCCTTATTGCTGCAGAGTTAGTTAAAGAGGTCAGCTGTCTTCTCTAAGAAAGGAGAAGTTGCAGGCAAGAATGAAACAGTAGGGGAGAGGTTTGAAGAAAATGAAAAGTGATTTTATTTTAATTTTTTTTGCTTGTAAGAAAGCCATTTTCTTGCTCTGGCTCACAGACCACATAATACAGACGTATAGGTCATGAAGGGTGCAGAGTTCAGCCCCGTGCTTTCTGACACGGAGTTTCACAGACCCAGCTTTATCTACAGGGGGGTGTTCTGGCACTCAGAAGGGTTGCTCCTCACTCCTCTTCTGATTAGCAGATCTGCTGGCTTTTCCACCATTGTGAATTATTTGACTTGTATTTCTCCAGCCCCCTTTCCCATAGATGGATTTGATTAAGTTCTTCAGAGTTTGAGATCTTTTTCCATTCCTTCAGTCATTCTGCTCTTATCCTCATCCAGAAGTGACTGCATTTTTGTATTGCTAGGAGGAAATTCTTTGGAAAGCACTTGAGCCCTCCAAAATAAGGGGAGAAATAGAAGAATAAAGCATCGAATTCATCAAACAGTAGATAAACTGGCAGCATATAGCATACATTCGCTCTCCAAGTTAGATGCCCTAAGTACTTGCAAGGTTTGTGTCAGTGCAGGCTCTGTGTGGAGATTATGGTGCACTGGATTTCAGATGAAAGTCTGCACAAGTTGGTTTTTTTGTATAGTTTTGTGATGTTATATTCAGTTCATTTTTCATTAGAATTTTTCAACTAAGTCCCACATCTCTCTGTATTTCAGTGTCACTAAAGTGTAACTGCTGGGAAAGTCAGTCAGCTGCATTCATCTTCTACAATGCAGTGACTGTTTTATTTGATCATATTGCCCCAAGACTTCCCAGCACCACAGAGGACACAATGTGGGAAGACAAAAGACTGCATCTTCATTACAGTACTGCATAATACATAAAATAATTCATCAATAATGGAGGGGACCCACCACAGAACACAGTGTCCACTTGCAGCCAGCTGGTTCCAAAACCATGCTGGTGTAAAGGGATCTGTGCTGAATGTGAGGCGCTTTGCATACTGCACAGTGGACTCATTTCCCATGCTATCAGGTGTGTTGGTGCAGATTATAAACCACTAAGGTGGTCTATTCTGTGCACGTTTTACTTTTAAGTGTGCTAATAGTATTTAAAGACGTGTAACTTCATGCTGTGTAGACAATGCAGGATGATAAGCATGCCATTCTGCTGTCCATCTTTTCACCACATCATTCCAGAAGTTGCCCCTATTTATAATGCAGGCTTAGAGAACTTGTAAATAGCAAATGTTTAAACTTACTAGTGTAAATATAATCCATGTGGTCAGACACCTAGTGCTAGCCAAAATAGCAACCCACAGGCAATGGTTAATTGGGTGTATGTTAAAAGTACAAAAAGCTTTTGCTCCTTTAGAAAACAAAGAAGCTTTCCCAGGAGAATAAATCTTTCCCGAGTGACATCTTCCAAAAGCACCACAGAAAGGTTTAGAGAAATGAATTTCACAGTTTTTCCAGCCTACTCCAGTTTCAATATAAACTTTGGTTGCTGAGAAATGCTCTGCAGATAGAGCAGTTTCTGATCTAACTTGCTGCGCTTTGTAAGTCAATGAAGAGGGAGGGAAAATTAAAGACTGAGTTTTTCCTGTTCATCTGCTGCATTGCTTTATCACTGGAACTGTTCCAGAAAAAATCCACTTAACTTATAAATAATCTTTCAGTATATTTCTTACTATAGGAATAAATTTCTTTCCTTGCAAACTGGACAGAGATGAGCTGTTACCCAGAAAACTAAGTGTGAATTTATTTTCCCTGCCATGTGCTCAGCGCATCCCCCTCTGCTGACCCTCTGAGGGCATAAGTCCCCTGTGACCCCAGCTGAAAAACATCAGCTCAGGCTATAGCAGCACTTGTTGTGTCATGCTCCCAAGGCTCTTACTGTGCTGATGGGGATTACAGTCCTAAAAAAAGCCCACTGCCCATGTTTCCAAATCAACCAGCACTTCTCCTCCTGGAATTACGGGCTCTTTCCTTGCAAACTTCCCCTGCCTGCAAAATGGCTCTGTGCCCTCTTCTCAGATTAACCTGTGTTTCCTGAGGTGGATATATGACATTTGTATGAACATTTATATATGACATTTATATGAACCTGGGCACGCTTCCTAAGTTGAGTTCACATTAAGAGAAACATGTTTAAAAACAGAACTGGAAGAAGCTGACCCATCTGGAAGAAGCAGTGAGTAAAGCTGGTTAATCTTCTGCATTAGTTTTACTCCAGCTGACTGGAGCACAGGAGGTGAATGGAACTCCTGAATAGGTAAACTGGGATTACAGACTCCTTTCAGTGTTAGAACTGTAAATATCATTCCTATTATTCATCTGTCAGGAAGTCTCTGTTATTTAATTATACTGCTGTGTATAAATAAGCATCACTTTTTTCAAATCAGTTTTTCAATCCCTCCAATGGACAGGATCCACAGCAGAAAGTTTTCCAGGGCAGTGAAGTGCTCTCCCAGTGTTATGCTAATAAAACCCCATGGCATGTTGTTTGTATGCATCTTAGCCACTTTTCTGCAAGATTCTATTATACCCCTGCTTAGAGCAGCAGCAGCGCTGGAGCTGCTGTCGCATGTCTAGAACAACAAAAGGTGCCTCTGTTCTTTGAAGAGCATAACAAATCTAATGGCTCTTGAGTCTCTCGCTGATGTTTTTTGCTTTGCTGAATTCTTCACTAAATGAAAACTGCTTCAGGAAGGAAACTGTGGGGAGAAAATTGTTGAGAGACTTAAGTCTCGTGCACACTGAAAGTGAAGACTTCTGCTAGCGAGGTTCTTCAGCACTATTGCCCTCAAACCCTGTTTTTCTGAAGCTGTGCCTGGCTCTGCTCCACTGACCTGTGCAGGCAATGAGCAAAGGGATGCATTTACACCCCAGCCTGCCTTCTTACCTTCTTCATGAGCGCACAGTATGTGCTTGCAGGCTGCAGCTCTACAGAAAACAAGCATATGAAAAGCAAATGGCTTTTTGTGATGAGAACAGTATTTTTCCCTTTACCTTTTCCAGTGCCATACTTTGGCTTGTTAAATCTCAGTACATTTTGTTTTGCTCAACAGTAATAGTCTGTGGGACATTTATTTATTGATTGGGCATCTGATTTCTTCCAGTGAAAGAGAAATTGCTTCTTGGAAGAGATTTGATTTTTTAACAAGCCTTCTTTCCATTTCGTGTTCATTTTCTGTCATTCTTAAAGTGCTTTGATATTTGGCGTCCTGGGGTAGTCTCTAAAATAACATGAGTTCATTTGTATAAAAAGAAAAATTTGTTTTTCTAAGGCAGTTTGTCTTCTTTTTCAGACCACACATGAGTGAGAGGTGCTGTAACTCCATGCAGAGCAAGGCTCTGTCTACCTCTGTACATACATGAACATGTCACCCCACTCTTCAGATTGATTCACACCATTCTTAAAGTTAAATATTGGTATAGTTCATAATATATAATGTTATAGAATAAGTTGAAAAGAGCATTCTGTGAATTTTTTCTCACTAGAAGAAAATAGGAGAAAGTATATTGAAAATAAATCAACTATTTTAAATACTGTAAGGGATCCTGTCATTCTTAAAAGAGAAAAATGACCAGGTGTTGTGCTGCGATGGTAGTTGCACAAATCCAGATGCACAAAGAATGATGACTACTGATAGGCACTTCTAACCTGATTCAGCCAAACCAGACTGATTTTTACAATGGTGCTGTGCTCCTCCAAATGCACTCTATTTTCTGAAAAGTAAAATATAGAAACTTAGAAACTTCTAAGAGGTTGTATGGAAAGTGGCATCTGCAGCTTTCTACTGCATTAATAAGTATCTGAATATACATAACACAGGAATACATATTGTATTCATTTTAAATCATCTTGCAGAAATGATGCCTTCTGATAATGACAATGATGTCTGATTCTAGTCTTAGCCCTCTCCTTTACTTATACTATTCATGGATACGCTATGCTAATTTGGGGGTTCTAGATGATTTATACCAGTGGTTAATTTGGGATGAGATATCCAAACGTGGGGATTAAGATAGGTTTGGGTTATTAGTTGCTTAGCTGGTTCTTTTTTTTCATTTAGTAGACTTCCCAGGTTCCTAGCTACAAGCCAGACCTCATAATAGTTTGTCTCTACACAATAATTCATACACTCTCCTAGCTGTGATCCTGATCCAAACAAGTAGGAATTGTGTGACCACAGTCATCCCATTAACGATAGTAAAAAGGTGGGCATCTGTAGCACAGTGTTTTGTACCTGAGCTGGGCTGTCTGTGTGGCCAAGGAAGAGTAACAGATGCTCCCGGGACAGTCGGTTACACATTTTAAGTGTCTCTGTCAGGCAGCTGTAAGCAAAATTCAGCCTATTTTATTTCTCTTTTTCATCACTGACTGTAAGGGATTGCTGCTAAGAACCCTTCTTTGATTCATGAAAATTTTGCTATGATACTCTCCCAAACTTTCTAATTAATGGATTAATTCCTCCTAATTATGCTATTTGTAATGGCAATAATGATTAGACGTCTAGTTTAACAATAATAAATTAGGGATGTGGGAAATAATGTGTATAAGCTGTATTTTTCATGATGCTCCACTGATTTCTCTTGGAAAGTTAGTGAAAACTTGTAGGAATACATGTGCGTTGTGCGTGTCCTCATGTGTGTGTTCACATGAGCAACGCACATCAGAATATCACTTCTCCAACTGCCTGAGCTCCGCAAACAGGAAGTCTTTGTACATGCTTATTTTTGGATTTATACCAGGAGTGAACTCAGCAAGAAATTCACACATATGTAGATAGAAGTCAGAATAAGTTGCTGGGTTGAGAGGATTTTTCACATGTAAAATTGATTGTGTTTCGTATTTTGTTTTCAAACTCTGCTTTCATTATGTGCCATAGTACACTGTATGGACAACACTCACTAAAAACGTGTTCCTGATCAAAACACACAGTGTTTAGAACCAGAGAACTGAACAGGCAGTGCCAGCAGTGCAGCTGAGGAGGGAGGACACAGCTCTGCAGCCCTCTCCAGAGGCAGGCTCAGCTGAGGGGAAAGTCCACTGCTTAATTCCAACCTACCAAGTGAATCACCATATGCTGCTGCCAGCAAAGCATGTAGAGCAGCTTCTGATGCTGGCTGGTAATCCCCAGGAGCTCACCCAAAGTCTATTAATTGCCTGTTTAGATGACTCCATGTGGTCATCCAGCATCTTATTTTTCACTGCCAGGGACCTGAAAGCTCTAGGTTGTGTTGCATTCTACAAGCAGCATCTCAGACCCTTATGGCAATGACTGTTGTAGTTTCTCCAGTAAATCCTAATGAAGCAATGCAGCTGAAAATAGGATTAATTTAATTGAACTTCAGCCACGTAAATTCTAGGCATCTCATCTACAACAACTGTATAGTTTCCTTTCCAATCCATAGAGCAAGGACAGCTCACTTGGAGGTGATGAGTGTGGATGCAGCCCTGTGGCTCAATGAGCCACACAGTCCCTGTGACACAGCAGGGAGCAATCCACAACCGTGATAAAATGGAACAATCTTGAGTCATCCTGCAGCTCAGGAAGAAAGTAATCTGCTAATAGGTGATTTCAGTTCACGAAGCGCCTAGCGTTTGCACTTGTACGTGCTCAGCTGCACAGCTAGGAGAAGGCAGCATGATTCAGGGTGCATTTAAGAGTCTGCTCCAATTCTACTGGTAAGAAAGACAAACCCTGCAAAGCAGTCACCGTCAATCTGACTTGCATGGATTGCTTTATCTGTTGGTCTTGATTAGTATTCCAGAGTGCTCTATAGAAAACACCAGTTTTAATTCCGTTCCATTCACTGCTGGTTTCCAGGGACTCCCTCTGCTGGTTAGCGCAGCACCTGAAAACTGCGTGTACGTCCTCGTCTCTGCCATACATAGATAATAAGGGTAGATACTGCAGGCACAGCAATGTAAGGGAGAAAATTAGGCTTATTTATTCCCTAAATGCAAGGAAATTAACAGCAATTACTTACTGTACTGGTTTTGTGCTATTTTGATGCAAGCCTATTTTTTAAGCTAAGGGAGAGAATCAAGTGCTTAAATAAGCCATTTTCCAATATTGACTAACTCTTTCATAAGAGACCCATCTTGTGCTCCTCTTAATTTCCTCAGAATCTCACTGAGGTGACAGTTTAGTGCCCAAGAGCTACTGAGTGCTCTGTTCTCAGTTCTGGTTGGTGGGGTGAATGATGGCCTTCCAGTAGCATTGCCTTTGATGCTCAACACCTACACTTTCACCTGTCTTAGACATGTGAAGAAGCATCCTCCTCTTTGTGTCTGCAAAGCAGTGCTCCATTTCTTCACTTTTCTCTGAAGCAGTGAACACTCTCTGTGTATCTGCTGCAGGTATCTCTGTTGTTTAACCAAACACTTCTGAATCCTCTGAGAAATCACCCATGACAGCTAGACTAAAAGATGTTGGCTGGAAACTAGTCCTTATACATGGGCCAGAGAGCTGATATTCAGACTGATGCCCTCAGTTCCATGTGCTACTGTAACTACCCAGTGCTTTTTGCTCTCATCTCCAGTGCATTCCTCCGAGTCCTTTCTAAGTCGTACTTTTTTATGTCTCCCTTCCTCCTTTATGGAGACAGCATAAACTCATAGCTATTTCCATAGATGAGAATATGTACTATTATTCCCTTATCTTAACCAATGACAAGCCCCAAAGGCAGTTCACCCATGGTCTGCAGGTAAGCACTGAGCACCCTGATCCACCACTGCTCCTCATCCGAAGGTCCAGTAAGAGGGGAATATGCACTGACAGAGGCATCCATGAAGCAACTATTGCTGTACTAATGGCATCCTATCCCGATATAATTAAACAAATTTTGTACTTTGCAAAACAAGGTACCCGTATCATGGGAAAAGTAAATTTTATTTCAACTCTGTGTAGGAGATGATTGTGAATTTTAGGCCAGTGGTTACAGAGTACCACAACCATCCAGGCAATAAGATAGTGAGGTGATTGTATCTTAATACATAATCAGTGGAGCTATCACTCTTACAATGGGAACATAACTTTATTTGACTCTAAGACCATGCATAATTCAGTGTACGGAAGTCCTTTTCGTTCTGCTCTTACGCAAGACTCAGAGGACATGAGAAGGAGCTAAGGGAATTACAGATTTAATTCTTCTAATTTTCTAGTGGTGTTCTGCAAATTAGCAGAATGCTGCTGTGGGGAAGCTGGGAGGCAGCTGGCTTAGTGGTGCTTCTCATAAACATGCTCCCACTATCAACCGCAGGAGTTAAACAGAAGCACAGCTGTAAAACTACATCGCACATGGAGGCTGCAGGCTTCTAAAGTACTGCCCAGGAGACAATGCAAGAGACAATCCCAATGTGTTTTGTAAGGCAGAAATTTTAGAATCAGTTGTTTGTAGTAGGTGGCAATGAGCTCTGATTTGTCATCTGCAAGTGCTCTCTTGTATAATGTTGTCAAAGCAAATTAGTATAACTATTGTGAATGGCTTTCTGCAATGAATTATTGCAAATAAAAACATTGTTAGGGATAAATCTGTTGCTGTATTAGTATTTGAACTGACAATATGTGCATTGGCCATGCTGAGAAAGTTGCCATCTAAAGGTTTGACAGCTAGAGACATATACTGGGGGAACTGGGAGAAGTATAGGATCTGACAGTCTTGATCTGACATTCCTGTTTCTCCTGAAAGAGTGTGGAAGTTAGGAATGGTAAGGTGGGAGGGAGCCAGCCATATAGACCCACGTGCCAGTCTGGTGCTTTGTGGACAGGGGCAGGAGGATGTTCAGAAGGTTGGATATTGCCAGAAATTCATTTGAATATGGATTGTCCTGAACTTTAATGGATGTTTAGTTCTAGTTTACAGACATTTGTTTTTTCTTTTTCTGGTATACCATAGGCAACCAGTATTGTCATCCACTGTAGAAATGACGCTGCACATTTAGATCTGAGTGCTTATTTGCACATTTAGAACTGATGCCCCTGCCTCATTTGCAAATAGATACACTTCAATTTCACTTCTCAATGCTTTGCCAGCAAATCTTACAGGATCCTTGCTAAATGCAAAAGAAAACACTTTGAATCAGCAAAACAGCAAGGCTAACTGAACTCGGACAAAAAGAAACAAGCCTTTCAGTGTCCTCCAGAGCCTGCCAAATCACTAAGTGCTGGTGATGACTAACAAAGGTGGCACATCTAATGCAAAGGCTGGCATGCACAACACTGCAGGATGGGGGCCTTTGTGCGGGGATGGAGGGATGGGTGGATGTAGGGAGCCAAAGAGCACCAGCAGCATGTGAGTTGCTCCCTGCAGCACTCTGGAGATGCAAGGCCAAAGTGTGGAAGGATTTCTGGATCTGCAGCGGAAGCAGGAAAAAGCGTGGTCCCTGTAGAGTCAGCAGCAAAACTCCTGATTCTTTGAGATAAGTGAGGAATTTACCCCTGGTTTGTGAAAGGAAGAAGGGTTTGAAAAGTGTAACAAAGGAGGATCCAAAGGGAAGCATGCCTCATGCTTTCTGTTGTTTTGTTCTTCAGCTCTCTGACCTTTCTGATCACTCTAAATCTAATATTTAGACTTCCACGTTTAAGCTTGAACAATAAACACAGATGTATCGCTCTTTACGCGAGCTGGCATTTGATTCCTTTTGTTTGCTATCTGCTGTAACATTCCTGTAAGTCAGGAGTAACTGTATTTTTTTGACTGTTCTTGCACTGATTTTTTTTGCAGATGAAATTGCCCCTGGGTGGCCTTTCATTATCTCATCAGCCTGAGAGTGCACCCCCAAACTGCATTCTTTTTGCTTATCAGAGTTTACTGGCATGTCCAGAAACTGCCCAGCTAGGGTTGTGCTGTATATATTTCTTGCCTTAGATCCAATTATTTTGCAGTTAGATCTTTCAACACCGCTGTATTTTTAAATAATGTTTTCCCTGACACTGCAAATGGTGCAGAAAGTTGTAGGCAGGCGACAACCGAATTCAGCTGTTAGAGTTGGGGGCAGGAGGGTTGGTCAGCAAGCCTTACTACACAAGGAGACTGTTTTTACAGTGATACATTGAGAAGCTATTGAAAAACCTCAGCAGTGCACAGATGTATTTTGCCCATGCTGTAAAGGCCAGCCTCAGTGTGTTGGGCCAGCGGGGGCTGAATATGGAAGTGCTGCTCCAGTATGTTTTATAGTCAGGTTTTCTCATGCATTTCAGTGCCACAGCTTATATTCATTCTAGTTTCTCTTCAGCTTCTAAAGTTAAATTACAGATACAACAATAGATTTATGTATTTCTTCTGGAGCATTCTAGAGGCCCATCAAGCCTGAAGAACTCACCAAAAGGTCTACACCAGGCATGGGGTGGGTGCTTAAGTCATAGAATCATAGAATAGTTAGGGTTGGAAAGGACCTCAAGATCATCTAGTTCCAACCCCCTGCCATGGGCAGGGACACCTCACACTAAACCATCCCACCCAAGGCTTCATCCAACCTGGCCTTGAACACCTCCAGGGATGAAGCATTCACAGCTTCCCTGGGCAACCCATTCCAGTGCCTCACCACCCTTACAGGAAAGAATTTCCTCCTTATATCCAATCTAAACTTCCCCTGTTTAAGTTTGAACCCATTACCACTTGTCCTGTCACCACAGTCCCTAATGAACAGTCCATCCCCAGTATCCCTGTAGCCCCTCTTCAGATACTGGAAGACTGCTATGCCTTCCCGCAGCCTTCTCGTCATTCTCATCAATGGTGACTTTTCATCAATGGTGTGAAAATTGTTTTCAGTGGTTTTCAAGGTTCTCTTAACAGAAATCAAAACTTTTCCCCAGAAATGTGCTACATCTGATTGTACTTATCATTTTAGTAAAATCGAAATGGAACTTTTGACCTTCCTGAGAAGATAAAGCTTGTATTTTTCATTCTGAAATTACCTTCTGCTTCACTTTTCTTTTCAAATGCAAATAATGATTATCTTGAGGGCAATAACAAAATCCCAGCTTTCCAATTCATAAGAAAGAGAAATTCAAGCTACTCATTATTTCTTGTTTCCATTTTAAAGCTGAAATTCAAAGTAAATTACGAAAACATGAAGAAAAGACCTGTTTGTTGCTTTGGGTTTTTTTTAAAGCTGAAATGAAACATTGTGATAGTTTTAATGAAAAGGAATATCTTTTATTCAAAACCAAGCCCCCATACAATTCTATTCAAATTCACAAATTGTCTTGAAATTAAATTTTTTAAATTAAACCCTGAAATTCTACTGTAAATTCTTTTTTCACTGCTGCACTAGAAGCAGTAATGCGGTAATGATTCCTGGTCAGCAGTATCTTGGATTGCTGGATTTCACATTATTTTTATTAACAGGTTATTTTTAGCAGTAATATTCATTTGCAGCTAACATGAGAACAGTAGCTATTTAAACAAAACTGCAAAACATATTGTCAGCTTTCACACCACATAAATTAAACCAGTATTTTCTCAAATTACATGAGAAACAGATATAGTAGGGTGTTTGGTGTTTTTATCCTCTAAAATGATTCTGAAAGGGTATCTTTTTTCATTGGTGGTTTTGAGGAGAAACAATATAAAATATAAAATATTATATATATAAAATATATTGCTAATATAAAATTAAGCAAATGTATACATAAAATCTGAAGGAACGTGGATGTAAGGAGTCGAAAGCTGTATAAGTCAGAAGTCCTTGCCCTTGCCCCCTGGCCATGCCTTCATGTGCCTGCCCTGCTACTGGCCTTCCTATTTCTGGGTGCAGAATGGATGGAAACACATCATTTTGAGGTGTCGTTTCTGGGGCTGTTTCATCCTGTGTTCCTTATAAGCAGTTGTGCTAATCAGCTCATTTATGGGTTTCATTTTCCTTCTTCTTCAGCACTGCGAAAGGAATAACGATGCCTCTGTTTTCTGTTTTACATGTGCTTTAATTTTAAGTGGGTTTGGGCTATTTTCAATTTAACCTTGGTCAGAGATTTTGAAGTGTTTTCACCTGGACTTTACTCACCATGTTTCAGCCTTCTCACTGAGCTCAGTGCATACAGAAGTCACTGTTAAATCTCATTTTCTTCCATTTTTTTTCAGCTGGAGCATGTTTTTCCCTTCATGCAAGTTCCTATTAATGTAAGTGTTTGAGGATGAACTGTAGCCTGTAGGGTTTCTGCCATCACAACCCAAGTTGTTCAGAATATGTCCTCTGCAATGGGTTTGTCAACAGAGGTGGTTGGCCCAAGCAAATTTAGATCAATCTTTTTTTCTCCCTGTCGCTGGTAGAGAATGGACTTCCAGTGCTTTTACTTAAGTGTTCTGGTCATGTTGTCAATGGCTTTTTATTTAAAAGAGAGCAAACCCGAGATTCGACTTGTTGGTAGGGTGAAGCATAGCATCTGAGCTGGCTTCTTTGCGCACAGCATTAAAAAAGAAAAAAAAAAAAGAAACTTCTGTTTTGAGGTGGTGTTTTTCATGGTATATACAGTTCTCCTAAAAGGAGGTGCTTCCACTGCTAGGAATCAGGTGGTACATTTTTATAGGGCTCACTGAACATGGCTTGTAGTACATTGGAAAAGAATTAAATCCCCCAAATCAGTCAAATGGCCAAACAGTCCAATAGCCAGGAGCCCTTGGTATGAAACTGCCTCTACAAGAGGAATAACAGCTGCACCTTGTGGGCTTGAAATGCCTTGCAGAGATTAAGGAAAGAAGTCCTTTGTCATGACTGTCTTTCATGAAAGTCTTTCATTAGCTGACTTTCAGGCTTTGTCTTGTCAGAATAGATCTTTGTTTTGGGGTATGAAGATGTGGACACGTTTACAATGATGACTGTGTAGAGAGAGTGTTATTTAAGGATTTATGTTCATTTGCATGTCAGATTAAGGTCCTATGCTATTCCCTGTGTGAATTAAACACAGTTATGAAAGGTACGCGCTTTTCTGATGGATTTCTGTGTTGAATTGCGGTAACATATTATCAGATGAAAGTGCCTGCTCCCATTCATTAAAATCCTTTTGTATATGGAATGGATATAAAAATAGGCTTTGCATTGTATATGCGAATAATGTTCCATATTCACAAGATTTTTATTTCAAAGAAATTATAGGTTTGTGCCATGCACTGGCTTTGTGTAGTATCTTCTGATTTACACATTTGGTGGAAGCCAAATCTGTTGAGACTAGCAGGTTTATAAAACGCTCTCTATTCCTGTTGAAGACTGAGTGTAATACATGAAATGATTGCAGCATGAATGTTTTTTTCTGAATGGCCTGTTTTAATGTGGCTTGCGTGAGAAGCTGTCTCTACTTGCAAATTCAGCTGACCTCTGCTCAATTTCACCTTTCACTTGCAGTTGAGCTTTGCGAAGAGATTTACAGAGCCATTAGATAATTAAATTCAGCATGACAGAAGGCAGATACGTAATTACACCTACATTTTGTTTTATTTTCCAGCTGTAAACTGTGCTAATTTTACTTCCTTCTTTTTTTTTTTTTTCTGAGCAGATCCAAGCAGAAGGGATGGCCTATCTCGGCAATGAGAATTGGTGGTGATTTGTAGTGCCAGCTTAACAACAAGTGCATATTGCAAGTTTAACAGGACAAGTTAGGTTTAATAGTTGGTTTATTAGAATATTCTGATATCTTCATAGTAAGCTGACAGCAGGCCTGCTGTGGGCTCTGGTAGCATTTTCTCTCCTTGTTCTTTCTGCAGAAATGAGGAAGGATGTGTTCTGTTTAGATGTGCTCTGGGACACCATTTAAAGCAAGCTCAGTCATGTATGTGTAGTTACATGCGGTAAGTTACATCTGTGTAATGTCTGATGGGATGGAGTGAGTAACTACTGAGGGGACTAGAAGGAGGATGGAGTACTTTTCTTGGGATTTTTTCTTCCTTTGCTCCCTTGTTCAACTTCCATTCAAGACAGAAGTCCAGTTCAGGAATGAACAAGTGACTGCTATGCAGCTATATGAGAAGACCTGAGCAGCTCAGTCAGTGCTCTGTGCTGTCTTGGGAGTTAAAAACTCTTCATGTCCTTCAAAACCAAACCCTGTCTGCCTTTTTACGAGCCTGCAAGTACTGGCTGCCCTCTGGTTCCAGCTGGTCCAGAGTGTGTATCCAAAAAGCTGTCTCTGTTGGTCTCCGAATTGAAGCCAAAGAGCCTGCCTTGTGGATTTGTCCTGATCGAATGGAAACCATAAGTAAAGTGTATCAGCTAGTCAGGAAGCAGAAATGTATTCTCCAAATCAAACCTTGTCAATGAGAAGAAGATAGGCTTTGTTTTCCACGCTTTTAGTTCAATCATCCTAAAAGCACTAGATGACTTAGAAAATGAAATTACACTCTTTTACCCCTCAGACTGGGAATTTTAAGTCAAATAAACCTTGGCAGAATAATAAATCTATTTATTATTTTTTCTAAATGATATTGAAAGGTTACTTATGAACTGAAAAGAGACCAAGAAATGAGAAATATTTTCCTTTTTAATTTGTGCCTTTTTTAGGACAGTAAAAGATGATAAGTAGAGAAAGTCTGACAAAAAATCTTGTGCTTTGGCACAGAAGCAACATAAAGTCTTTCAGACATCCATATTCTGAAAATTACGTATTTTCAATTGTTAAAGTGGAAGCACAATACAATGATGCTTCCAGGTCTGCTGTTAAAATGCCTCACTTCTGTTTATTCACTCCAGCTCAGTATCAGGACTGCAGCTGAGTGTTTGCTTATTTGTCAAATGCAACAGTTCAGATTTCTGTTTAAGTGGTAGGATTCCAAATGGTGGTGTAGTATCACAGTGCAGAACAGCAAAGTGTTGGCATTGGGAGGTTTGAGAGGACTCACTACGCTGCCAACTTTTTTCCCAAGTGTCCTAAACCCCTGGCGCAGGAAGGAGATGGGCCACGAGACCTCATCTCTACAAAGGCCATACACTGCTCTGTTGCAATGAGCTCTGCAGTTCAGGGCACAGTCGCAGTATCACAGGTAAGAAGTAGTTTATAGAACTGTTTCATTGAGAGTGAAATTGTGACCTCAGTCATTGTGCAGTGTTACTGATGAGAGTGTGACCTCTGGAAGAGAGAGACCTTCATCATCAGGGGAACTTTAGATTTCGCGTTTCCTTGTCATTTGTTGCTTCTTGTCATTCCCATCTTCAGTCAAACATACCTTTGTTTATTCCTCAAGATATCACAAAACAGCATGACAGCTGCACACAGCATGTATATCTGTCAGAAAGAAAGATCACAAGGAAGGATGCCCTTGAGAGACATTGAGATCCTTCTCCCTGAGCACAGCCGCAGTTTCCATCTGCAGTGCCCAGTCCCTCACCCATCCTGTTGTCCCTCTCTGTTAATGGCCCTGGCAGCTGAGAGCCCTGACCTATGCACCATTCTAATTCTTACTTTTCCTCTGGGCATAGACCTGAGAATAACATCTTTTTTTTTTTGCCTTTTTTCATCCTTTCAGAGCATGTCCAGATCTGTTGATTCTTTCTTCTTGTGCTGTCCCTGGGTCAGACTCTGGTCTTTCACATGCACCCTCTCTCAAGTTATGGCAGGGCTTTTTGGGGTGCTCACGGCTGAGATGCCTGGACTGCAGCACTGCCAGCTGCACATCCAGGCAGGCTCCCAGGCAACCCAAATCAGTGGAGCATCACCTGCCAGTCACAGTGGTGGATGCCTCCTCCCTTGGCTGTCACCATTCTTGACCCTGCAGCCTGCATCCCCTCCATGAGCTTGGCACATTCTTGCCTCATCTTCAGTTTGTCTTCAAACAGGCAGCAGTGTTGCCCACAGTCAGTTGGTGAGGACACGCAATGAGAGAGGCACAGGACAGGAAGATTCTTCTGTCATTTTCAGTCTTGCAGCTGCCCCCCAGCTTCCCTTACTCTGCCCCCCTCTTCCCTAATTTTGGACAGGAAGGGCTTGGACAAGGATGGGCATGTGAGGCATCCAGGCAGGCACAAAGCACTAATGGCTGATTCTCCAGTGCCAGGTTGCAGGTACAGTGAGCAGCCCTGGGTCCTGGAGACATAGTGCAGTACGAAGGTTGACAGGAGCTGCTGTACATTACCATGAAATAGAACGCCATGCAAACAGGTGGCAGGGGTAGAAAGAAAGAGCATCCCGGTGTTGTATTCAGACACGTCTCTTGCAGAGAGGAGGTTTCCTATGCAGTACTCCACACACACACACCTGGTTTTTAGTCAGCAGCGTGGAGGTATAGAGCAACCAGCTGCTCTATACTGGAAACCCCTGGACATATGAGGGTGGTCACTCACCACAGGTTGTGAGTTGGCATCTGTGGAAGTACACACATGAATAATCTCTCACCAATACGGACAAGAGATTTGCTTGTTTGTGCCTAGTCCTGTATTTTCAGTTGGGAGTTTAAACGGGAAAAGAGCTGCAAGATCTGTCTGATGTATGACTGTGTGTAAATTGCCATGGTAACCGCTGCATCGCATGTGCTCAAGGCATTTTCCTAAATGCTGCAAGAAGCTGTAGATGCGTTTCTTTATGCAGCTCAAAGCCAAGTTTCATTAAGGCACTAGATGTTCTCTTTTTTCAGTATCTCTTTCCCTTTTCTTACCACTATCAATTTTAGCTCTCTGTTTTTAACTTTCCTTTACAAAGATGAGTGCTGTTTTGCAGTACAGGCCCTTATCTGTACTAAAACGTCCTTTTAATTACAAGAGCAATCATAACCTAGAACAACTCTTCTTTGACACAGAAAGATTTAGAGTAGCGTGTGAGAAGCTGTCATCATTTAGCTCACAACCTCATTTGGGAATTCTGAAGCCTGCAAACAGTGTTCCAGGTCAAAGATCCTGAGCTGTCACATTCTCATGAAATTATTTATTATTAAATGAACATAAATCGTTTGGCTTGGACTACTTTGCTGTAGCATATAGAATAGTATTGTGTCTTTTTGGAATTTTAATACTAAGTCAGCATCCTACTTTTTGGTCCCGTGTTTCATACGAGGTCATCTGTAACAGCAGAGCTTAAATTCAGGAAACCATTTAGGAAAATATGAAGTATACTTATGTACTAAATGCTGAATTATCTTTGAAGTACCTACCTTAATTAAGATCTAAAAGCTGCTCAGTGGACCCCATGGCATCGAGAGATAACTCATTTTGCGATAAAAAACTTCAGATGAAGTTCCTTTATTTGCTCTCCGTATGCTGCAGAAGCCAGTGATACTTGCTTCCTTAATTTCCTCAGTGTCTTCAGACAGCTATTTAGGAACCTCTGGAGATCATCTACTCTGAGCAACTGCTTAAAGCAAGGCTAAATTCAGAATTTGATGAGGTTGCTCAAGGGCTGTTCCCAGTGAGCATTGCCAAGAATGGCCACATGGCCAAGCCCTTGTTCCAGGGCTGTACCTTTCCCACCATGAAACACCTGAGCATGTACACCAGCAGTCAGATTGTTCCTCAGCCTTCCCTTTACTGAGCTGCACAAGACAACTCTCCTGGCCCCTTTGCATGTGCCATTTGCATCCCCCAGACGTCTTCATCAGCCTCCACTGGATCATATGACTGTGTCAGTGGTTCTCTTGTATTAGGGTCCATAGCTGGACCCAGTGTTACAGGTGCAGAGTTGACTCTAGGCCAGTTAGGTACAGAGGAGTTATATTGCCTTTCATCTCAGCTTTCCTCCTTCCAGGCCAGTATTTAAAATATCTTGTCAGGGTGAGAATAGCAAAACACAAATGTTTCTACATTAAGCTCCATCTTGTCAAACATTGGGGGAGTCAGCGTCTCCCTGGCACAGTGCAGAAATCAGTGTGGGAACAGAAGCACACCCAGTGGGGTAGAGCATTTGCCCTGCACCTAGGTAGCTTGCCTGGGTTGCTATGCCACCTTGGCATGCATGACCCTGCCATGTTGAGTAGGCATGCCCTAAGGAAATTAAATAAATGGCATTATTGCTCCATGGACAAGAAGTATTTATCTTAATGTGGGGTATATACCATATCTCAAAATCACAGCTGTGCTTCCTGAGAGTATGGAGTGTGAAGGGTAGAAACTCTAGTGTTTCCTGAAGAACCTGGGAACCAAAGAGCCTTAGAGTTTACCTGCTCACTGTCAAAGTGTTGATAATTATATGTTGAAAGTAATGAACTTGTCAGTATTGTGGGAACCATAGATTACATGCAGATTGCAAACATAATGTTTTAATTACAGCAATCTTAGGTGTTGTCTTGTTTCTCCTTACGTCAGTAAAAGGATCCATTGACTTCCCTTGGGGGTTTTGTGTGGTGAGTGTCTGGTGTTATTGTATTGACTTCATGGTTACTTTTTGTGTAGTAATAGAGTTTTAGATAAGAAACACCAGATTCCTTTATTTCTTTCCATCAGTGACATTTTATGTTTATTAAAGATACGTCTGAACTAGAGAAAAAGGAATGAGAGCAAACTGTATTGTTAAACAGAAGTTGGTTTAGCTATCAGGAATATGCAGACATATCTGCAGAACTCCACTGAAATTTAACAAGTAATTAACCTTATCTCCTCAAATACAGGATACTATTATTAGCAAAGCATTTAATTAGCTGTCCATTGCGATAGAGCTGAAAGCCAAACACCTCATCTGACATTTCCCAAGTAGCCTGTCTGTAGTTCATGGAGCAACACTTTGAGATTGTGTGTCACGTAGAGACTAAGATTTTGCTGCAGGGAGCTTTATAATAATTGTATTACTATTACCAGCCAAAAAAATAAAAGAGCATTTTTTTTTTTAACACTTATAAGACAAATTAAACTGATCTGACTTCAGACATGGAAAGAATTGTCTAACAAATGCCCTAAAAAGGTGAAAAAGTAATATAAACCTTCAGGACGCTTTGAATTGTCCAATACCAGTGTTCCGGCTTCTGCTCCAGCACAGCTAATGAATGACAGAGGGGTTTAAGAAAAGGCTTTTGTGACACATGCTCCAGGTATCAAAACAATTCTGGGTAGGATTAAGATGAATGGCAGGGAGTACTTGTGGAGGGATTTATATAGTAAAGTGCTGATTTCATGTTCTCTTGACTCCTTGTAATGCCAGGAGAGGCAGGGTGCTGGCTCCTGCTCTGCACAACTCAGCTCTTTGCAGAATTGGGTCTTTATCTACCACTTCAAGCATATTGTCCCAGATCAGGCAAGCACGTGACTGTGAAATAAGATGTCTTCACCACTGCCTTCTTCCATGAGATGAAGACAAGGATATTGACAGAGAGAGGGATTTCCCTACGGTTGCAAGAGCAGCACAAACACCCCAAGTGGGAAGACTTCTGTGCTTTGGGTTTCACTGACGCATCCTTGGTGTATTTTGTGTTTGCGTCTGTCTCACACATCAAGGCTCAGGACACTGCAAGGCTCAGGGCTTGGCAGCACTCCTCCCCATCTGGCTGATGGGTGAACTTGCCTAATGAGATGTATGGCCAGAGGGTGTCCCTGCCTCGCAAATGGGAATCCCTTATTAGAAGATCAAGATTTAGTTGCCTAGATTAGGATCAGTCCAGAACAGGGAGTAACTCCATGCATGTATTTGTCATCACCTAGTAAACCGTATCTAAAAATAAAACCAAGACATCATTGACAGTACCCCCCAAGTAAAAGATTTATTAATATGGATAAAAATGTTTATTTTCATAATATTTTTTCAAACAAGAATATTAAGCCAAATAATTGGCGTAATATAAATTACCCATATATATTAATAATCTGCATTTACTGTGTAGAATGGTAACACTGTTTGTAGGAGAGAATATAAAAACTGAAATTCATTGGAGAAATGTTTCGCCGTACAATTAGGTCTGATCCTGCTTAGTGTGGAGTTTCTATTTGTTTAATTCAAGATGATGTGCAGGCAAGACTGCAGAACAAGAAAAATACAAGCATACATTTAATATTACTTACATTGTTTGCTCATGCATACTTAAGTCTTGGTACCATATGATTTCAGATTCTTTTTGTATGTCCGTAATCAATATTTATGGTATATTCTCACTTAAAGTATGTTCTCTCTGTTAAGAAAAGAAACTGAAACCTACCTTGAAGTAAACACAGAAAATAAGATGTATGTTCAGCCCAAACTTTGGTCTTGCTTATGCACATATGGACTGTAGCAATAGCTACAACCAGCTATGTGTATGAAAAACAAAGGGCAGATGCTGCTTAAGCACAACATAAGCAATGTGAAACTACTAGACTTTCAAGGACTTAGACACAGTACATTCAGAACACGTACAGTCCTCATTTCTCATTTCAGCTAGGGAACAGGAAAATGCTGTTTACCCAAGAGGATACGTCAGCGCAGAAATCATCATCATCTAGGCTCAATTTAGCAGGAAATCATGTCCATTGGGTTCAAAGGTGTACCACTGAGTTCCAGGTGAGGGGCTGGTTTTCAATAACATATTTTCATAGAATCATAGAATGGTTTGGGTTGGAAAGGACTTTAAGATCATCTAGTTCCAACCCCTCTGCCATGGGCAGGGACACCTCACACTAAACCATGTCGCCCAAGGCTCTGTCCAACCTGGCCTTGAACACTGCCAGGGATGGAGCATTCACCACTTCTTTGGGCAACCTGTTCCAGTGCCTTACCACGCTCTCAGTAAAGAACTTCTTCCTTATATCTAATCTGAACTTACCCTGTTTAAATCCATTACTCCTTGTCTTATTGCTACGGTCCCTGATGAAGAAAGAATCTCTCTCTGGCACCCTTGTAGGCCCCATTCAGATACCGGAAGTCTGCTATTATGTTCGGCTTTCACTCTTCATTCCTATTTGGGGAAGAAGTGCAAAAGACATCTAATTCTGTGCATTATACTATTAAGGAGTAATAAATTTCACTAATAATACCTTTCATAGTAATAAAACTAAAAATATACTAATAAGTGATTAAATTTTTTTTTGCAATTGAGTAGAAAAATGTAACTTGGTTTGCACATAAAAGCAACTTCAGAAAGTATCCCTGTGTTTGAACATGAGTCATTCTTAAAAAAGCATTCATACCATCTGTCAAAGTTACTTAGCTCTATAACTTTGCCTGTTTTGGATACTTATCTCTTGACAATCATTTTAATGTTTTGTACTGTGTTCCTCTATAAGTTTCTACACTTAGAAGAAGTAAAATTATTAGTGCTGTGTATTTTTTATGTAGCACCCTAGGCAGAAAGAAAGAAAACTGACAAGATCCAACCTCACCTTCGCTTTAATTCCTAGGGAAGGATGTTTCATTATTTTCCCCCACTTTGAAGTGTCTCTGAAATCTCTTTGGCACTGAAATCACTCTCTGAAATCACTTTGGCAGGTCTCTGAAATCTCTTTTTAATGATACAGATGAGAAATAAACATGTAGCGGAAGAAGTCAGCATGCAGAATTTGAAGAACACAAGACATTTTGAGGCTGTGCCATGCAGGGGGATGGGAGCAGCATCTCGGTGTTGGAGGGTGTGCATTCCAGGTCCCTGGGCTCCTGGCCCTGCCTCTGGTTCAGCAGCCAGGCAGGAGTTTCTCTCATTGTCAATGAACCAGCTGTTACAGCAGATGATTGTGCTGAATTTCAGGTCATTTGATAACTAGGGCAGGCAGCCGTGTTTTGCAGTTCAGCTTGGGTGACATGTAGATTAAGAACTTCATCAGCATGATGCAGAAATGCTCACATTTCTCAGTTGCTCAGGTGGGTCTGTACTGGGGGTGGGGAGGGAGTATTCTACCAGGTCCTGTCCTTGGCAACCAGATAACAAGAGCTGCTTCCTGCTTGGCACTTCTGCATGTGAGAAAAGTGCAGGATGTTGCTAGTTTTTCAGCTTTGTTATGAATGACATTCAAGAGTAGTTCTTATTTAGGCTACCACTTAAATCTGCAAGCTGTTTGCAGGCCTGGTAGGCTCTGCTTGGTCGTGTCAGCTGCTTCTTCAGTATGAATTGTGGTGCCAGCTTCTAGACTTGTAAAGAAATTCTTACACCCATGTCAGGGAAGGCAAGGGGAACTTCTGAATTCCTTCAGTGGCTTGGCAATACCTGAGAGGGGATTGCCCACAAGGAGCAGTAGAGGAACAACCTAACCGTGCTTCTTGCTCAAGCTGCTCTTAAGAAAAGTGGCAAGTCTTGCTCGGAGCCAGGGGAAGGATTACTGTAAAATTCTGGGGAAAGCAGCTGGAAATACCATGGTAATTTTCTCAGCTTGGCAGGCTTTTTAGTTTTAATGGATTCCCGGAAGAGTCGAGATCTTTGGTGTAAAGGAAGTGATAACAGATGACTCTAGATTCCTACATTTTTGAGTCAGAAGAGATCAATAAAGCCATCTACTGTAACCTCTGTGTTCAGACCTACAGTGTTCTGAACATGAATTCTTTACCAGGAAGGTAATGTTCTGTTTGTGCTAGAAAGGCATACTTTAGAAAGCCATGGTCTCGATTTAATAACTGCATGTGATAGAGAATCTGTCACTTCCCCAGTTAAGTTTTCCCAACTGGCTCATTATCATCACTGATAAAATACCGTATCTGAAAAGATACGCCTTGCCTCTGAGAGCACTGAGCTCAGGCACTTGCCTCGCTGGTGCTGATACGCGGTTTCCAAACCGGACTGTCTGGTCATCTCAGCACTGGGCAGGATGTGGCCAACGTGCCCTCCAAGTGGGGGATCAGCACAGAGCAGGGCTACAGGGGTATGCTGGGGATCTGAAACAGCACTGCTGTATGAAATGTGGGAAGAAAGGCAGGGCTATGTTAGAGTTCAAGAAATAACCCTGAAGAGCCCTTTTGGTGTGATCAAGGTTGGTTTTAATTAGAAGTTAGTCTGCCCTCTCTTCCCCCAAGCTTCTCATAACGTAGTAAAAATCACCTACAATTCAGAATGGTAAAGAATTAGGGAGAAGACAAAAGAGCAGGGCAATAGGTATTTTGACAGAGAACAGGCTGCTAAAGATGCTTGTCATATTAGAGGTGGCAGCTAAGACTTGTTTTCTGTGTTTCAAAGTGAATACGCCCTTTAAGGCAAACAAGCTATTTTTAACTCTCATTCTGGCAAGTCCTTTTTCCCTGTGCTGGCAGGGAAGATATGTGCCCTGTGTCAGAGTTGTCTCACAACCATAAACCTCATTAGCCTTCTTTCACTAAGGAAAGCCAGATAATAGGACAGAAAGTTGGTCACCCAAGCTCAGTGATTAATAAACCACTCCTCATTTGGGGGCGATGAACAAGGCGGAGGGAAGCTTGTTTCATTTAGGAGGAATGGTCCCATTGTGTGGATGGTAAGATGGAGCCAAACAGGTGTTTATTACTCACTAAGAGGAGCATTTACATGCCGTGTCCCCCACCAAGGCTTACTCTGGCACACCCAGCAGTGAGTCAGGAGTGGTGCACAGAATGGTGAGCCAAAATATAGAGTGGCATTCTGTTTTCTAAACCCTCCCTGAATCTATGGGTATTTTGGTAGAGTCTGTGGCTTAGTCTCTTAGGATTAGACTCATCCCAGCTATATATACACAACTGAAAGTCTGGTGTGGAGTCTCACCCAGGCTCCTCCTGTAATCAGCAGAGACACATGCTGCCAGGGAGGATTCATCCCTCTTTCAGATTGGCACTGATAACTGAGGAGGTTTTAGGAGGCTTGTGACACAACCAGAAGTTTTCAAAGCTGAAACATTTTTTAATTGTGCTCTTTACAGGAGTTTGGGGCTTTTTTGGGGGTGTCAGGCTTTCTGCATTATATGAAATATACATCATAGTCTCCTGCAAAATGGCTGTTTATTCTCAGGGAACAGAACACACTTTCTGAACATTTTCAAGTGAATCATAATCAATTTGCAAGTTTAAATTAATTAAAGTTAGGCCCTCTGAGAAGTATCAAAACTATGCATTTCCTTTACACCAGGTGATCTTAATAGCAGTGTAGCATAGACTTCAGAATTCCACATCAGTTAAATTAATGAATTTTTCTTTGCCGAAGACAATTTAGAAAGCAGTATGTTGTAATACAGGTATGTTACTAGTTACCATCTAATTGTTACCATGCTATGGGCTACTGACAGGCAGCAGCTTAAATAACTTGCAAGTGGGGCAGCTGTTATCAGAAATGACTTACCAGCCTTCATCTTCCCTGTGCAGCTATTTTGCCCCTAGCAGTACCCTGCAAAGAAACTATATGTAAACTGCAAGCATGTCTTTTTTAAATAGTTCAATTTAGTACCACAAACACTGATTTAATCAGAGCATATTGTTAGAGAATGGCATCAGTACAAGATGCTCCAATGCAGATAAATTTCTGGTGGCTGTAATCTTTACTTGAGTTTATGGGTGTTTTCTGGGCATAGTCTGTGAGACTCACATCTGCCTGGAATGCTTCTTGCTCTGTTTCTTGCAGAAACTTCCAGTCTTGCATCCTATTCAAAATTGCTTGTAACTGGAAATACACGTTAGGCTCTAGTTTTGAAATAGATGCTATGCCAGGTGGGTCTTCTCACTCCCGTGGGTGAGTCTTGTTTCAGGCACCTGAATCAGGGCTGTCCATATAAGAAATGAAGGTTACATGCTGAATTCCTAGGTCAGTCTTACTCCCTTGTGCCAGTATTGCAGATAGTGATATTCAGGAGAGGATCCGTCAGTATGGGCTCGGCCAAGGTCTTTGTGCAGGGAGCAGCTCCAGAGAGACGAAGTGTGAAGATGAGTGGGGTGCTTTCCCCCAAGTCTTAAATCTGCTCCATACAGTCTTACTGCAACAGATTGCTGGGGTGTGTGAATGTGGTGTCTGTAGACTATGTAGTGGTGGGGAACACTTGAGTTCTTTTTGGCATGGCACCCAGGAGTCCTTTGGAAGTGACAATGGAAATGGATGTAAAGAGCAGAGAAAGACAAGTTAAGCCTGATTCAGTGTAATTGGCTTTTACAGGTAGAACAAAATATTTGACATTGATTCTCAACAAAATAAACTGGTTTCCATCTTCAGGACTACAATGATCTGGGCAATGGCATGACAATGGTGTTTTTAGTATATTTGCCCAGCTGAAGAACTTAGAAGTTCAGTGTTCTCCTTGAGTGTTTTCCAGAGCTCTCTAGAGTACAGATCTTCTCAGAGTGTCAGTGGCTAAAGTCACTACTAAAACCATTAAACCAAGCATTCAGTTCACTTCCTAGTGTTACTTCAGTTTTGGCACAGCCTCTGAGTTCTTAGCTGTCTGTGTGCTGTTCAGTGCCTCCCCAAGTATGGATAATAGATATTTAGACTAAAAAAGGAAAGCAACTTTTTCAGTTAAGGGCAAAATGTACAGAAAGTAAAATGACACAAGTTTTATCAGCTGCCTATTGGCTATATGTGCACAGTCTCCAGATACAATCAGTAGGTGCTCAAACAGATAATTACCATCTTTCTGCAAAAGGGTTCACATAGGAGAGCCACCTGCGTGCCTGCTACCACTTGCAGGATCAGAGCTGTTCTTTATTTTTACTGCTGCAGATTGTGGAATTACACTTTTCCAACTTCTGTTTGGAAAAAAGAAGCGCTTTTCTAGCACATCTCCTTTCAGAGGACTGCTGCACCAGGTAAGCGCTGGGCATCGAGATTTGTCAGCCTTTGTTACAGACTCAGTAGTGATTTATATTTGTCAAAATGCAATTTGCACAATTGATTTCCTCTTGCAAGGATTGCAGGAGCAGTTAGCTGAGGAAGTGTTTGCCTTCTAGTCAGCTGGTACTGGTTCATGCTCAAAATAGGATCAGGGCTGTTTTTATACTGGAGTACTAGATGGTCAATTGAGTTGTTACTTAAAATCTTTGCAAGTGTTGCTCATTCAGGGATCATCTGTCCTGCCACAGGCAAGCTGGCTGAAACCTTTGGGAAGGCAAGAGTCAAATTATGATAGAAAGAAAGTAGGGTTTAAGGGTTTTATACCCAGTACCAAACACTGCATGGCAGAGTATCACTTAGAAGTGACTTCCATGCAGCTGGTGGCACATTTGCCACACCTTAGGAATCCCAGTACAGGTGTTACAAAAACGTTTGGTCACAGTGTTTTCAGCCACACCTGAATTACTTTTTCCCGTACTTAGACCAACACTGAGAGCATCCAGCAAGTCATAACTTTGTCCGAAGTAGAAAGCAGAGGTGGTCATACTTCCAGGGCAGCTGCTTTCTCAGGTTCTTTAGTTATTTTTCCTGTGATCCACACTGCTATTTCCCACTTCTGGGAGGTCACCTTATGGCTGATGTGATCGTGGATCCCAGTCTTCATTTTAGAGTCAGAAGTGATGGTGGAGTCCCTGGGGGAACCTGTTTCCTGTCCGTATGTACTTTCCTTGCAGATCATCTAAAGCCATACTGTGCCATTCAGTCATCTTGTGGCACTGGCTCTGCTGCCCCACTTTGTATTAAATGGGCTATTCAAAAATATTATGTTAATTTTAGGGTTGAGTAGAGGGAGAAGTAAGCATACTCACTCATTTTCCTGTTGCATGGCAGACTGTTGGCAGGGTGTTTACTGTGCCAGTGGTAAATCTGCACAAGGAACTTCAGGAATTTGTTAATCTCAATTAGATTAGTCTGAGATGCTGTTTGGCCTTGAAGGCTATTTTTCAGCTTTCTATTAGTCATGAGTGTATTTAACTCCTTAGACACCACAATCTTAGTGTGTAAGACAATAATAAAGAAAACGTGGGGTATCAGATAGTTTTGGCCAATTAAGTAACTGAGTTAGACGCATTCTTAGGACAGAATGAAGTTGTTTACAGATTCACTTATTATTTTTGTATATTTTTTCTAAGTGTCAACATTGTGTAGTACTATTTTCTTTTGAAAGAGCAGGTGGTTCTGGAGGTGGCGCAGAGTAAGTCAGTGCTCCAGAGATGAGAGCTGGTATTTTACACCAGCTAGATGCTTCTCTTCATTGTGAGATATAGGAGGAAAGCACAGGAGAACATAAAGGATTTGGAGTGTCTTCAAAACTGAGAATGCAATGATGTGATCATACCTTTTTCTCTAGAAAAGTAGAGTTCTAATGATAAAACATAGTCTACAGTTCTATCATTTATATGCCAATTTTGTTTATTTAAATGTATTTCTGGATTTTTTAAAACCTGCAGAAAGTAATTACATAAGACCATTGGCATTTATGGCTATGGGAGCCTGAATTTACACTCAGGTTTGGATGTAATAATCCTGTTTGCTTATGTGCCTCTAATAGCTTTATAAGCCAGCAAGCAGAAAACAATGAGCATATGCAGGTAGAATTTAGACCATCTGTGTGCCATAGTGGAAAAGATAGTTTGCTAGTAACAGAGTTTTTGCTGCCTCAAATATTGAATAGTTAATATTTGTTTTGCTGCATCTGATAGTGGAGCATACCTAAGAGGTATCAGTATTGTAGACTTACAATGGGACATAAATAATTCATAGCAACAAGCATTAGAAAACATATGATAAGCAGCTTTGCTATTAGAATATCTATGTTGTAGGAGGCAAGGTGCAGGGAGAGAACAACTACTCAGTTATCCTGAATATGTATCGTTTAAGAATAGGAATGGTTCTGATACATTGCAAGGTAGTTATGAACCTGTCTCCACCTGGGGTTTCACCTGCCCTACCCACAGGAAGAGGCTTATAGTTTTTATTCAGTATATTCTAGAAATTACGTATTAGATAAAAGAGCTACCTTATGAGTTCAGTGGGTCAAAACATTAATCGATCTAAATCAGAGTAGTGTCACTGGGGGCTACTGAGATACATCCCCTTAAACTAGCTATGACATTGCTAGGTGAGTACAAGATTGGGCTGTGTAAAGTCCAGTGTAGATGGAATAATGCAAAGGCAAAGAGAAGGGAAATAAATGGGTCAAAGGACTGGCGATAAGGCGAAAGTGACAATCTAAGTACTGTTTAGTCAGCCTCCTCATACAAACAGTCCATTAACTTCAACCTGATTGCCTCTGTGAGACCTGCTGTACTTACACAGAGAAGAGGAAAGTGATTAGCAGACAGACTAGAAAGGGACAGAAGTGTTGGGATCACAGGAGATCAGGAATGCTTAAAATAGCTGGAAGCCAGTAGACGGGATTTTAAGCCACACATACATTTCTAAATCCAGCTTGTTCACACTTAAATTTTCAGACTAGTGCTCAACATTCATCGCTGGTGTAAACCCGTTGACTTCAGCAACTACACCGCCACTGAACTTGATCCTGTATGTTCATTTGCAGTCAAGCTAACTTTCTGCGTATTCACAGTTTGCATTTATTTTAACTACTTGCATGTAGGTGAACATATGGTGGTCTGATTGGAGCAGGAGGCAGAAAATGTAATTTCTTTATGACTTGCCCGGTATTATGTGAAAGTCCAGACAATGAAGTCTGGCTTCAGACACCCTGAAGCATTGTGATAGGTGAGGCAGAGGATCTAATTAAATATTTAAGCGGCCAGGCCCACCTTGCTGCTGCAGCAGTGGATAGATTACACCTGATGAAACCTGGTCTGCAGCGGGGCGGCTGGTAAGTGCTGGGCATGAGGAAGGTGCAGGGAGGAGTGCGCTGAGGTGGCTGCTGCCATACTATGGTCAGCAGGGAATGGATTTGGCACTGCTTCTGCCTCTGCCACTGTGACTGCATCATCCTGTGCCGAATGTCTTGTAGGTTATGGAACCTCCCTGCTGCCTTGCATGCCCCATCTCTTGCATTCCCTATCCCTTGCATGCCCTATCCCTTGCATGCCATGTTCTGGTGGGAGCTGTCCTGGGAAGTGGGAAGGGATGCTTGCGCCAGGGTGCTTTGCATGTAATGTTCTGTGTGCTATCCAGTTGTGCTGGGAAATCGCTTGCAGCTGGAGCTCATTGATGGATTGTCTTTTGCTTGCTTTTAATTCCAGCAGGCATGCAGTAGGATGCTCGCTATGATTCTATTAAATGGCCTATTAGGTTCAGATGGCACCAGCATTAGTCAGGGATGTTAAATCAGGGAAAGTCATTACAGCAAGAATATTGGATGCTGACTTCTGAATCAGTGTGTTGGATTGCTTCTGTCTTTATTTACTAATGAATGGCATCTGTACTCACAGAATAGATACTGGTTTAAAAAAATAGTTATGAACAAGGGCAACATTTTATACCTGCTATAGATATCTGGATATTTACCTGCATTTTTTTCTCCATAATGACCTGCCTGAGAAATCCAAGCACTGTTAGCTTTTCAGGAAATGTGGATTTGCAGGGTTATATAGGGTTGAGGGATTAGGCTGAAGGAAAATGAGTAGATTTACTATGGACCTTCCTGATTACAGGGACTTCTACTTCCCATAAGCAGAGAGCTTGGCTTTTGGTGTAAGTGTGAATGGGATCAGGTACTGTATTTGATTTTTTGTTGTTATTGTTTATCCAATGAATTTATTAGACTTGTGAGTTTATTATCAAGGAGTACTGCCCATTTCTAATGATGATTTTTCATGGCCTTGGTTTTGGGGGTTTTGTTTGGGTTTTTTTCCTGTTGTTTTTTTTTTTTCATAAATCCTCAAATATATCTCCATTTAGTTATGTTTTGTAGAAAAGTCCTCTGCCTTCCAGCACTCTGTCCAGGTACAGGTGCCTAGTTATCTTACAGCAGTGTTGGGTTTAAATCTCTGTAAAATGGATCTTAAACACCCAATTTGCATCTAGTTAATGGTTGTAATGTGGTGTTTTCTGTGTCCATGTGCATGTTGATTTAGTGCACATTTGAGACCCTGTTGTTCTCCATGATGTAGAGAAGACCGCCTGAGAAGTTTACTGTCTCACCGGAGAGTGGAAGAGGAAGGAGACATTTAAAAACTTGCAAGATCCTGTGGAGTTGGGCCGTGGTGCTCTAGGCATCTCAAGTGCTGCACCAGGCTACACTATGTAGCTATATTTTTCTGATTTAATATGTCAAAAGTCTTATTGTTAAGCAATACTAGAGATGATGTTTGACCAGCTAAGTATATAAGTAGCTGATTGAACTTCTTTACATGTCCTGTTTCCCTGTAGCTTCAAAGATTTTAAGGGATTCAATTTGTCCCAAAAAAGGCTTGAATTCCTGATTTTTATTTGATGTAAGGAACTGTAAGTGTGAAGTGGGTATTAACGGGTATATGCATGTATTCATGCAAATACACACATGGTCACACTTAACTAAAGGAAGATAGTTTATATTTCTTGGAACAGTTGCACGGGGCTTGAGGTGTCAATGGGAAAGTGCTTTCTTAGCTCAGTGATTCTCTTACTGCAGAGCACAAGGCCTGCATGGCCAGTGGTCCCTTCTCTGTTGGGACAGCACCTGGCAAACTGTCACTGGAGTGAAACAATTCATGTCCTCATTAAAACCAAATTCAGGAAAATATCTTTGCAATATAAGCTATGTTTTAGATGGTGTGTATTAATTTACACCCTCGGCTTCTTCAGAGCATCTACTGCCTAGGCTCTGGCATTAACCAGATCCCCATGCAGTGGTGGGGAGGTGAAAGCTTCTCAGTATGGCCAGTGCTTCAATTTTAACAAGAGTCTGATGATATTTGCCATTTTTCTTGAAGCTCCATTACTGCCTAAAGGCACAAGATTATGCATTAATCTTGACCTTTATTGAAAAGTTTCAAACGTGAGTGTGCGGGGAAGTAGGCTTGATGCACATTCTAAAAAACACTCAAAAAAGGCGTGGAACAGAAAGGAACTGAAGTGCTTGTGGGCTTGTTTATTTAATACTAGTACCTGTGGGGGTTAATACTTTTTTTTTTTAGCTAGTCTTATGGTCCTGAATTGTATAGAATATTTTTTTTCACTTAATGGCACTGGTCGACATCTTGTCCCGTTGACTTCCCTGTACGTGTTTATAAAGCCAGCTACACTGGAATCACACCCTTAGAAATTCAGCAATAGCTTTTTTCCTTTAAGAAATATTAAATAAAAAAGAACTATTCCCATAGCATTCCATGCATATACTATTTTTCTCAGAGCCAGAGGCAGTTCACAGAACAAAAGCAATTGGTCATCAACTAAAGAGGATACTTACTTATCATGAAACTGCCTGTGGAAACAAGGCTTCAAGTGCAGCAGAGCCCCAGTGTCAGCCCCTGCAAAGGAGGGAGGTGCTGATAGTCCCCCTTCGGTGCTGCATGGCAGGTGGCTGCCTTATCTGCCTCTCTTTCGTTAGTGCATAACTGAGCAGTTGCTGAATTAGTTCTTTCTTTCTCAGAGCTCAGTGCAGCAAACAGAATCCCCCCCGGATGCTCCAGTTCCACCTTCCCCTACCCTACACAGGTTTCCTGGGCTCATCTTACTGGCCATACTCTCAGTTTCTTGGAAAGCTGGCACTGCACAGGGTCTGGTCCTGTCCCAGCACATTCACTGGGCTCTGCAGCAGTGGGGCCCTATCCAGTTAGCAGTGTAGGCATCACCTTCTGCTTTGCTGCCAACCTGAAGGGTCTTGTGCTTGAAGCACGTTCCTGGGAAGTGGGGGACCAAGGTTCAGCCACTTCCCCTGCCCAGAGGGAACTGCACATTTAATCCCACCTCTTCCCAGCCCAACAAGTTCATGCTATTCTATATCACTGTGCAGTTTTTTCTTCCTGTCAGGGCTGATTTGCTGAGAGGAAAATAATTCCCAGTCCTCCTGCAATTCTTATATTCATCAGTCACTGGATAAAACACAGGGAGTCCAGATCAGACACATGGACACCCCACCCCTGTTGCATGCCCTAACCATGGGGATGCAGGCCTCCCACGCCAGGTTGCATTCTGACCCCTGATAGCCCTGGATCCACCTCATGGTGGAAGGCTTCCTTTTCGCACAGTGACCTATATGTATTTTTAAATTTCTTTTAAAGCTGGTTGTGCTGTCTTTCATGCGAGAAGTAAACCAAGCTGTGCTCCTGAGCTGAGGCACTGATGCTGAGATAAATGCACCAGAGCCACTTCCTTTACATATTAAATATGATCCCTGCTGTCAGAATGCAGTTGTTTACTGCAGGAGCTGCTTTAGCATCATCTCATCTTTATTGCATTCAGAATTAAAAGAAATAAGTTTTTCTCCTCCAGCTCAACCAAGACACCAGCATGAAAAATCATCAAATGTTGTGCCAGTGCCATGATGGATGAACAGCCAGGAACAAACAATTGCCATCATATTTTATGCAAAATAACTGATTTAACAGCTTTAGCAGTTGAGTCAAAGGCATGCTGGTCTCATGTTCATGTGTTCAGTAGCCCTTCTGGTGAATTGAAGACCATTTCTAATCATCTTGCATGACCTTTCTATTCAGTAACTCCTCTCTGCATCTCAGTGCACATGCACAGCTGTGTGCCTGTGCACTTAGGGACCCCTGCTATTCCATTTGTTAGTTTTCCTTAGAAAGACAAAAAAGGGACTGTGCACAGTGCACACACCTGTACCTATGTACTTGAACTAATGATAGGGTAGGGCACTCCCGTGTTAAATACCAGGCTTGTTTTTCCAGCTCTGTCACTGTCCTTAAATCTTATCTACATCAGAAAGTTTCAGTGGTGAATGTTAAATCAGTTTTTAGTCTGAGTGAACAGAATTCATACAGCCCCGCTGTACTCACACCCTTATTTCAGTTTAAGGAGGGCCTGTTTCATGTTAGATTAATGTAATCTTACAGGTAAAAGGTGAAAGCAAAATAAAGCAACTTTGGGAATGGTGCTTTTAAGAGCTTCTAAGATGGGGGTTTCTACAGTTCAGCTGAGAGTTGGTTCCTGGATACGCACAGCTCCTTGTCTAGTGTAGTATGAGGTAGAATGAGGTTATATAAAACATTGCAGGGATTGGTTTTAAGAGGATGTGGTTTACTTTGCACTGCCACAAACTTGCAGCACTGTCAGTCACCAAGGGACAAGGGAGGGAGGTGGAGAAGTTTTCTGGCACAGAGCTGGAAATGCTCATTTCACTGCACTCTTCTTGCCATAGGTCAAACCAAATTTAGTCTGCATCAGAGTAAGAGTGCCTAAGGTGACCTTTTGCATAGGTTTAACTGTGTCAGTAGCAAATTTCACCTGTAGGTAAATGGATGCAACCAGATTTTACTTGTGCAGACATGGTGTGATTGAGCCACTTAAGTTCTGCCTTCCGGTGAAGCTTAATTAAGACTGATAAAGTTCTTTGCAGTTCTCAGAGGAAAGGTTTGGTCCGTGTGTAAATGATGTTATAGAAGGTATTTAATGTCCTCTGTTACAAATGTTGTGGAGGCACCCAGCCTGTGAATAACTCTCTCTGAAACTCTTTCTAGTTCAAGTTAATGTTTAATAGGAGTGAGGCAAACACTGCCTGAAAGCAGGCTTTGTGGCACTGCACCCAGACCCTCCCTTCAGTGGGTGTGCTCCCTCTCTCTCTGCCAGGGTGGTTTTGCTTACCGTGAATTGAATGATCGATCAGGATCCTGTAGCTGCTCTGTAGGACATGTAAGAGTCTAAACCCCCCAGCATGGAAATGCTGTGGCAGCACACGTGAGGGGCCTGTGACTCTGCTCAGCTGCAGTGATGGGGCACAGTGAGCAGGGTGATTCCTCTTCCAAGCCATTTAAATCACCATGGACATTTAGGTCCACGTGGCCTGCCATGTCATCTAACTCTGGTTGTACTAGCTTGGGCCCCAGAAGTAGAGTAGGCGTATCTACATGCTTATCTAGGCTAATTAGGTCGGTGCTTTGTCCCGGATAATTATCTCTACTAATGAGTCAGAATGCAGTGTCACCAGCATAGCCGTGATGCACCCGGTTCCTGTGCTGGCTCCTTCAGTGGGCACTGATTGTGGCATGTGGCTGTGCCAGGATGTCTCTGGCTTCTGCAGTCCCCATCAGGACAGACCGAAGGGGACAAGAGCAGGTTGAGGTCCTCAGCGCAGAGGCAGATGTTTAAAGTGCTGATAGTGTTGGCAGCAGCAGTGTGATTGCCCAACAACAACGGCAAGAGAGCTGAAATTAGAGCCAGGCTGTTGTGAAGGAGGGGCAAATAACTTCTCCCCTCCAGCCGGAGCCCACTTAACCACACACCCACATCGCAAGGCTGTGGGGTGCTGTGGGATGGCTGGGGGGATCAGGCAGCAGCACCGCTGGGACCAAGGAACACCCCCAAGTTTGTGGAGGTGAAGGGGAGAGGTTGTGGTGAAGACAGCAAAATGCACCGCCCAGCCGAGTCCTGGCGCGGGTTGCAGGTTGGCCCCAGGAGCTGGCTGCAGCCTGTCCAGGGCTCCTTCCTCAGTGCCCTGACACGAGGAACCATGGCCCAGGCCGTACCTGAATGAGGACACTGGGATTAGCATTGGTCAGAAATGCTTTTCACACACAATTGTTTTTCTTCTGTCACATTCCTGGGATACAAATGACAATGGGTTGGATCTGGTGCCTGAACCTGAATCTCCCGCAATCCAAGCACCTGCTGAAACCATCAAGCAATGAGGGAGAGCTGTCTGTCTGTCTCTCACCTCTGTTCCTCCTGCGGCCTGCTCTGGGTATTTTTTTTTATTCACACAAAATCATCCTGTTCTGCTCATATGCAGAACAAAAATTTTCGATCTCATGAATTTAAGGCTCAGATATATTTCTTATTTGGCTCTGACTCGGGACCCTATCCTTAGCCCACCACATTCATCACACTGGTCCATAAGCACCATGGAGGCTATAGGGGTTACAGAAACCCTAGCTTGGTCTGCGTCCAGTGTCTATAATGAGTAAAAGATCTGTAAATGGGTTAGATTGGACCTTCTGTATTGAAGATGCACAAAATCCTGATTCCTAATGGAAATGGGCCTACCTTTGCCATTTTCTTGAGTGCATGCAGTCAGGGGCGTTTTCTATCCTAGCATAAGAGGAAAAAGAGATACTGCTTGGGGCTACCCCAGTAGGAGAAAAATGATGATATTGTTCCTTTCTTCTTGTGGCTTCCTGCCACAACTATAGCAGAGTGGAAACTGGAGCATGGGTTTTCCCTCAGTGACAGCTTTGATCCTAGTTTGTGACTGGCCATGAGGTCAGACATCTCTAAGCAGCAGTAGGTTGCAGTAGTGCAGGACTGGCCACTGGCATATGGAAACCATCACCCCCACTGTGAAGCAGTGCCTCGTGCCAGGAGTTCCCCATCGCCGTCTTTAAGGACAAGCTGGGGACAGGCAGAGCCTGTGCTGATGTGGAGGAGCAGGAGGAGGAAGAGCAAACATGGAAAATGTCTGTGTGCACCCAAATTTGCCTTGAGCTGAATCACAAGATGCTTACATAAAAACGTGGTTAATTATTACCAAGCTAGGAGGTGAGGAAACACAGACATTCACAGCGTATCTCCTGCATTAATTAGTTGCTAAAATGTCAATTGCAACAGCTGTGAAGCTGCAAACTGGTCAGTAGCAAAATCGACTCCCCTGTTTATTGTGCTGAGAACCACTTTTCTCTTTGAGAATGATCTCTAAAGCTGTCAGGGTCAGAAGCATCTCACAGGGCAACTGGAGAAGCATCTCTGAGCAAGGATACCAACACCAAGAGTACTTACAGTTCATGTCCGCTCAGGTCTGAGAAATATCTAAAAACATGGAGAGGAGTAAACCTAGAAATCCACTTGCGTTTAAAAAACTCTCAGTCAAACAGGCGTCTGCTGTATGTGCACTGTGGAGAATACACATAGGGAACCAAGCATAAAAATAAACCGTGCCTTTCAGTACTGCTATGAGCTTTGGCTGAGCAGGCTAAGAGCAAGTTCAAGGATGAGAGAAACAAGAAGCTCCACCATTACAGAGGCTGAAGTTTGCAGAATTCACATCAGATGGTGTTTTGCCTGGGTCTGCTGATAAGTCAGGATTAGAATGGGTGAAAAATCCAGTAGAATTTATGTTTCTGGCAATGAACAGACCCGAAAGCTTGGGTTGGACTTTTAGATCTATTGCCCACTCTCAGGCAAAATCAGGGCAGGCCAAAACAGAAAACATTGAACCTTTTACTTTAGGGTTTGCAAATGAAGATTTCATATTACTGTAGAAAAATGATTTGTTTGAGTAAGATCACAAGCAGGATACCAGAAGGAATTATTGCTTATGGTCATGAGTAACTCATATAAAACAACCAGAGCCAAACAGAACTGGTGCATTTCCTCAGTGGTGGCAAGAAGAGCTGTAAGCCCACTGGAGTGTGACTGCCCTGAACGCCCTTGTATCCACATGCAACTTGCCTCAAACTCTTTTCCAACCACTTCCAATCAATACAAACAGGTATCCCTGTTCCCACAGGCTGAGACTGACCTCTGCAGCTGGTCCAGGCTTTTCCTCAGGTAGCATTATCTTACCAGCTTTTACCTCACAGCTTCTTGTTTTACACAGGAGAGAGAGGATAAGCTACCTGTTACAGCTTCAGTCCTCCTCTTCTGTTCATGCTTGCCTTTTTTCTGCCTCCCAGCTTTGTTAAGGTACTTCACTGCTAAAGCACTTGGAGAAGAAAACTGTGTTAAACAAAACTAATGTGCAGAAGAGGACATTTAAAATAGGATGGAGTATGGAGTGAATGCAGTTTACTTCTCACTACTTACTGGTCACTAGTGAAATAGAAGTAAAATGAGTTTGGAAAATATTTAAATAAATGAATGATGGTTTACTGCAGTGTGTTGATTGTGTAAGAAATCTAAACTTGTAAAAGAGGAATTAGTCATTACTCAGAAATCTTGTTACATGTCAGGGTCAGAAAAAAACCCGTGTCAGACCTATTGCATTCATGATTCCGAGTGAAATTAAGATGCAAACAAGGTCAAGTACCACAATCAATCAGTTTGTTTGTTATAAAAAGACAATTATTATAAAAAAGGAAATTATTGTAAAAAGTAGTGATAGGACAGATCAGAAAAAAGATAGAAATTAAGCAAGCATTCAGAGTGCAGAAAGATAATCACCACCGAGGATCCAGCGGTGTGCCGAGGGTCTGTAATCATCCTCTTCAGTGGTGGGAGTCCCCCAGCGTCCATAGTCACCATTGGTGGAGGGTGTCCCGCATGGAGATGACCTTTTTCCCCTTCTGTTATGTGCTGGGGGGAGTACTTCTGTTCTTAATGTCATGTGCTCCATGTTCCTGGTGGACCAGTTCCACTGGTCGTGCAGCCAGCTCTTCAACTGCATGTCTGCATCAATCCTGGAGATAATGGGCAGCAATTCCTCAACCAGTCCTTGAGATAATGGAGTCCCATCTCAGCTGCTCACCTCCATCTGTCAGACAGTGGAGTACCATCTCAGCTTCTCACACCCATGTTCAAGATAGTGGAGCTCAGCTTCTCATACCAATCTTTGAGACAATGGACAGTGGAGTCTGATTTTAGTTCAGTTTCTCACACATGCTGAAGATATTGGTGAAAGAATTAAGGTGCTTTGGGGGCCATACATACATGTACCTTGTGTATCTGAAAAGGTGTCTGGCTTTTTGAATTAAAGTGCAAATAAAAATATCTGCAAATTTGTCACCACTTGTACAAAGTTTTCAAAGGTCTGTTTACTGAGTCAGGTCTTAAGCAGCTTCTTTCCTTTTCCTTTGGTTGGGTTTGTTTGATTTTTATCTTACATATCCAATTCATGACAGTGCCCACAGGAAAAAGAAGTTGGATTTTTTTGTGTGTGGTGTTGATGGTCTGGTCTTCGATTCCTTCTGTGTGTCTAGTATTAGTCAAACTGGCCATACTGCCTTATTTTTCTGGGCATTTGGCCCCAAGAGAAGACTAATGTCAAAGTACTGGATTAAGATGGCATCATTAGAGCGTCCTATACACTTTGACATGATTTATAGCCGGGGAATGATTGTTTTTTCTGCTGTGTCATCCTCTGGCCTTTCACGTGGGCACCTAATTTTAGCCCTCTTTCCATGAAGGTGCCATCTTCTGTATGATAATCTGAGTCCTTAGACAAAGGAAATATTTTATAATTAGATCATACGCAGCGATGAGCATGGTAAGGCTTTTTGTGGTGGAATTTGTTGCCCAGTGAGGAAAGTGTAACTGACTTAAGCCTTGAACATCCTTCACCTGGAAGTCTGTTTATTGAAGTATCTCACAGGTATGTGTATGTGGACGTGCGTGTTACCTGCACACACCAGAGCCAGGGTCCAAACCGATGATACTAATAACTGTGTGGAGTCTGGATCAATTCCTTACCTGTCTTCCTACTGAACCCACAAGTTGTTTAAATTCACAGTTAACTGCTGCTCAGGGGTAGCTCTGGCCTTCTTTCGCTTCAGTGGTGAAGATGAACAGTACAAGCATTTGCACAGTGACATGACATCCTGGTTACACCTTAAACACCTTAAACATGCGAACCTCCTGCTCTGTGATTCCCAAACACCTGCAAATTTTCTTTCCTGAGGCTTGCTTCCAAAAAAGCTAATCCCCCCCCCGCTTCACTGTTTTGTGTGATCTTTACAAAACGTGGCATTTCTGTCTAAACAGTTTGCTGAAGGCCTGTGGCAAATGATATTAAGTTGTCAGTCATGAGACATAAAAGAAGTGAAATGTCTTCATTTCATACCCAATCCAAAGGTATTTTTAAATGTCAGAGCTTTTGACTCAGTGGCTGTCACTGGCTCCATTTTTGGGATACCCAAAACCGGAATACATGGGCCCTACTTCCAGAAAATGCTGTGTTCCCTTTCTGCAAATGTTAGTCCTTAAAACATTCCAAAAATATGCACAATTTCATCAGGATCAGTCAGCTCTGCAATTTCTGACTGCGATGCATTTCTGCCATCTTGCCAGTTTTCACACAGTCATACTTTCTAAACTTGTTTCCAGATGACATTCTGCCTGGCAGAAGCATGTAAAGAAACCGGAGAGAAATATCCTTAACGATTTGTGAGTGACATATTTGGGTTTGTGTTTAATTCTTGTTGGATAAGTTTTAAAAGGATGAAACTTTACATTTGAAAATGAAAGAAATAAGATAGACATAATACTTTCAAGCATATAAGTGACCTGTTTCTCAGTGCTGTTTATCAGGAATATTGCTGTTGCATTTACTAGAACTCTTATCTCTTTAGTCCCACTTGAAACCCACCTCTTCAAATCAGTGGAACAGTCCTCCTCCCACCAAATGCAGGACCACTGTGGCTTATGTTACCAAGAATTATTGTTATTTTCAGAATAAGTATTCCTGAAAATAGCATGTAGTGTCAGTACGCTTGATTAAATGTCCGAGAACAGAGATTAAATGATCAGAGTCAACAGAGGAGATGTGACTTAAAGGGCAACATGAGTAGTTGGGTTTTGCTGGTGAATACCAGTGAAAGCTCGCCTTGATGTGGATCCTGCAGAAGCCGAAGACTGACAGCACTGTAAAAAGAAAAGCCACCCTTGTACAAAGCTTGTTTAATTTTGCATTTCCTTGCACCTTCCATCAAGTAGCGTCACCAGGTAGCTGGTGATGGGCATCCGTCACCAGCTCAGCATCAAAGCAGCACTAGCTAGCATGTATGCTCATAAATTCAGCATTGTGGCTGAATCACTGTGCAAGCACAGAATAAACCAGGGATCTGAACTGGATCTGAACCCTGCAGAAGCTAGAGATGCACGCCAGTGCAATGGACTGTCCTTCCACAGGACATTTTTTGCAACACTATGGGTCTTCACTGTCTCCAAGGGGTTAGTATATAGTCTACAGCTTCGATGATGCCAAGTTTCTGGACAGTGGACAGATCTGCTCACACATTTAGCCATTGGATTCTCCCAGTGGGACTGAAGATTTATAGGAGATGATGATTTGTGTAATAGGAAAAAAATAATTAAAAAAAATCAAGAAGGGGACAATAATTCTTGACATTTTTCTCTCACAGTAAGATGGAGAAGCCGTTACTCTGAGTGGCACTGTTTTTTGGAGAAGTCAGCCACATTTGCTTTCCTAATAGCATTCTCTCATTTTTTCTTTAGGTCCAGCTGCCCAGCGCCAGGTCCAGAATGGGCCATCTCCAGATGAGATGGAAGCACAGAGAAGGTGAGTTCATCAATTACAGCAGAGTTCTAGTTTGTAGCTTGGATGAACGTGCAGGCCTTGCTCACCAATAAGCTGTTCTTTTTACTTGTATCTATTTTAAGCTGATTCTAAGTTTCTGCAATTATTGCTAATGATTCTGTGTTGGCTTTTAAAGGGTGAGATGAACTGAAGCTCTAGGCAAACTCTTTGCTCAAAAGCAAGCAATGTTCAGAGTTAAAGACAAAACACATTTAAAAGAGATTTGCAGAGTGTGTGTTTCTCAGGCATATTAAGTAAGAAAGCCTAGCCTTTTCCTGTTCTGGATCATCTGCTGGCGGTTGACAGTCATATTTCCCAAAGAGCATCTGATGGACTGCACGCTGAGTAATAGCTTAGGCCCATTTTGTGTGTAGCTATTTCCTAAAACATATGCTGTTCCTTTTATGGATGTTTTTCTCTAAACAAAAATAATGAATGAAAGTATAAAGTCATGCCCTTCACCTTTACACTTATGTTAGACTTAGTGCCATTATCACACATGTCCTTTTCTCTAGCTGCTAAGAGTGTTCTTCTTGACATCAAAGGGGAGGTGGGCAGGAATCTCCATAATGAAATTATGAGGTCCATCACATGGCAGCTTTGTTGATTCAGGCCAGATTCCTGTGACAGCAATAGAAATACCTGGTGCAGCAGTATCTCAGGACTAAGGTTTCGTAGGGATACACATATGACTATTAAATGGGTCAGTGGATAATAATATTTCACTTGAGTTTTGTCAGATTTACTTTGGGACAGCAAAGCTATCACAGAGGCCAGAGGAGAGCTCCTGCTCACCCAGAGGTGGGGGGATGCTGCCTGTCCCTGCCACCTGGCTGAAAGGCAGCATCCCAGTCTTCATTTAACCAATACAAATCACTGATTCTTCAGACTTATGTAACTCAGACCCCAAATTTAGGTATTTAGGTGTCATGTACATTTAAAGTGTGAGCAGCTTAACTACATTAGTAAGAATATATATATATATATATATAAAAATATTATTTTTTGTTTAGAGGCAGTAAAAGCCTTTTACATAGGTATTGTCTGACTGCTACAGGGCACATGGTTCTGGGAAAGCCTCTTTTGCTCCACTGGACTGGAATAAGCTATGCCAGTAGATGCACTGCTTCTGCACTGGAGGATTTTCAGCTTTAATTATGCTGATGCCTTCTATAAGAGAACAGACCTAATTTTAGGCCTAGCTTTTTTTGAACATCTTATAAGCAGGCAAGAAAATTAAGTTATGGTAACTACGCTGCAGTTCCGTCTGTTTAACAGGGGTTTAGAGACCTTTACACAAATGTTAGAAGAATATATTTTTAAGTCAGAGTAAAATTTGCCCCTCTCGTGCTTTACTCCTTGCATACTCCTTAAGCAGCCTTGTGCCAATGTCAAGCTTTATTTAGTTCCCCTGGAATAAATTGGACTTCCTAAGAGTGTAGGAACTTCTCCTTTTAGCACTTCTTTAGCACTAAACATTAGAACTTCTCCCTTTTCCTTTAGTGTGGGAGACACGTATAAACTGCTTCTGCCAAAGTGCAGACAGGACTGGCAATGGCTCACCCTTATTTTGGGGAGCACCTTGCACTTCTATCTGCTCTGCAGCAGCTCTAACAACTTGAAGATGTCTTACCCATATTTCTTTCCTGGGCGGTCAGGCTGGGGTTTTCCAAGTCTGTCCTCCAGATAAGTCTAGAATTTCCCCCAGGTCTAAGGTGGAAAATCTGTGTGTCAAGTTGTTTTTCATCATCAAATTTTGCTAATAAATGCCAAGCTAAGGTAGGGGATGGTATGCTTAGGAAATTCTTAGTACATGTGTTTACAATTGGAATTTTAGCAGTGCAGTTGATGCTGTTGCATGTGTTCAGCCCATAACTATCAAGTAAGAGCCAGGGTATGTATTGAAGTGAAGATTTCTGTTTATTTGCTTTAAAGTGTCAGAGCTTAAATGAAACCAGTTGAATCAGCCATCTGTTATTGAAACTGCCCCCTTTGCACCTGGAATAATTTTCTCAGATGCCTAGAACAGCTTTCCAGAAATTGCCTGCATTTGATGGATTGCATGTCCTAAACATAAAACTAGTTTAGGATTGATCCCTCCACAGTGAAATCGTGGATTTTCATTTTCCCATCTATTGAATTAGAATTGAAATTTGGGAAATTCATTTTGCAGATTAAGACATTCTTTTTTCCTACCTAATATACCTTTATATTTCTGGACCTTTTTCCTGTTAAAAAGCTGCTCTTGGTATGTAAATAAGATGATACTTTTTTTCTTTTTTTTCCTAATTGCAGACTCAGAATGAGACAAGTAAAAAAAAATTGACAGGGAGATCTCTCTAAAATGTTATGTAAGGAGTGAAAATAGAAGTGTTGCTTACAGTTAAGCTTGCCTTACTGTACAGACCATGAAATAAAGCCTTTGCACAAGAAAGAAATCTATGCAGTTAAGGCTGGCCCAAATATACTCAAGGCAAACTTGCCCTAGAAACCATGGAAGAAAATTACAAGAAGCCTTATTACCCAGTGCTTCAGTAAGGTAATTTCAGATTCGGTTTAGTGTTGTTGAAACCTTTAGCCCATATCCAAAAAAGCCTAGCAAATAGTCTAGGTTGTAGCTATCAATCTTAACGAGAGAAACGACAGGGTGGGTTTGTGGCAGGGGTCAGGTACAGCTCCTGCTTGCAGCGTGCGAGAGAAGACCTCTGCTGATATACCCTGGGAACTGCACGTCTCTGGGAAGCGGAGACGGAAAATGCTTGGCCGTGCGTTTCCGTGTGGGACACCGGGCCTGGGGAGCACAGGAGCTAGCAGCTCCTAAGCAATAAGGTGCCCAAAAAGAAGCAGTGCAGTGTTGTGGTCAGCTTTTCATTTGTGGAAGAAACACGGTGGCTGGGGTCCAGGAGAGGCTCTGCTGGGGTGTCAGGTGACAGGCTGGCAGCCAGCCTGGCAACACCAACACAGGGCTTGGATGTGCAGCTGGTGTTGTACAGTCAGCACTTAACACCTTCCTTATGTTTTCATTCTTACACAAGTCCTGTGGGCTCTTGATCATGAAAGACTCAGGTCTGTGTCAGTTTATGTGAGACACCCCTTAATCTTTCCTTGCAATGCTCATGCACTTCAGGTTAGCAACACTCATAGCTGCTGTGCTCTCCTGGAATTGGGTGCTGACTGTTCCTCGCACAGAGCCCACTGAAAAGCTATTTTAAATGAATCATCCAACCCCTGCCATGTCCAGCAGGTGAAGGGCAATGTCCTGGTTATACTTCCCTAAAGCGTGCAGTGGCATCGCTGCAGCCAGGGCAAGTGAAATCAAACTCACCTTCATCTCAAGGGATCAGCATTTCTCTGATGGACCCGCTTATGCCAGCTGAGACATACGGCTTGAGTGCTTCTCAGTGTGTAAAGCTTTTACTCAAATTTGTAAAGAATACGTAATGACTGAGGGTTTTTGTATTGCTGTTTTAGACAAGTGATGGAGCAACAGCAACAGCGCCAGGAATCTCTGGAAAGAAGAACCTCTACCACAGGCATGTATCAAACCAAGCAGATATAGTCTCTTCTCACTTGTTTTCTCTAGATGTAGTTGGGTTTTGTGTGGTGCTATACAAGAGCTAGACTGCTACAAGTGGTTATAGCTATGATTAGATTTTAAAGCATTTTCAGCTAGAGACTTACATGCATTTGGGCATGATTTCAGAGAGGCTCATGTACAGGGCATCAGGTGGAGCTAGTGCAAAAGCACTTCGAAGAACTTGTACAGCTGAGAGGGACTTCAGGCATACCAAGGGGCTCTGGCCCTGCTTCTTCCACCCCCATGAGGAGAGCAGGTAGCACAGCCATCACAAGAGTTGACTTCATGTTTCCAGGGGATGTCAGCACACAGCAGTTAATGTGCTGGATGTGCCAGGTCAGGCACTCCCCATTACTGTGCAGCACAAAGCAAACTACAGTGCAGAGGAAAATACAGCTCTAGATGCTCACTGATGGGGATTTTGTGGTCATGAAGTGAGGAGTCTTCTGTAAGCTTGATGGAAAAAATATATATATTTAATGAGCTTATGAAAATCTTCTATAGCATATTAAGTTGCATTAAGCTGAGAGATGACAGGAATAGCTTATAACAACAAAGTATGACTTTGCCTCCCTGAAAGAAGGCAGAGCAAGCAAGCCAAGATGGCCATCTTGTGTTTGGGCTTTTGTTTTGGGGATTTTTTTTCAGTTAATATGGCCACATAAGTGCAGTGTTTTCCCTCAGCTGTTAAAACTTTTTAGGTTTTGGCTTGAAACCAGTTCAGACATACACACATATCTTAGTCAGCAACAGAAGTTGTTGGCCTCTGTTTCGACAGAGGTTACTGCGTACGATTCTGCATAGGGAACATAGCCAAAATCCTGCCTCAGCATCTGTGAGAAGCAGGACATGGTTCCCAGGGGCTTCTGGCTGTTCCCTTCCTGGCTGCAAGGTGGCCACTGCCTGGTGGCCTGGTGCAAGGGTGATGCTCGTGATCCTGACTCAGATTCACATGGGGCTTGGAGGAGCTTCACTGGCACTGCAGCACGCAGCCCATCCCGTTCTGCCAGGGTCCTGTTCAACACAGGCTCAGTTCTGCTGAGGATTGGAAACCCCCACGCCAGTGCCTGCACCATCTCCTCTTTGATTTGTTTGAGTTTCTGTTTGCGTTTACTTCACGGTTCCTTTTTCTCCGTTCCGCTTTGCCTTGGTTTCATTCCTGCCGCGTATCCATCTTATTCTTTTCATTTGTCTTTTCTGTTCTTTTAGTTTCCACCCGTCAGATAAGCGTGTGCTCTCCCCCCTCTCAGCCCCAGTCTCCTCCTCCCACCTGCAGTGACTTCAGTGCTCCTGCCTCTGGTGCTGTGCCCCTACCACCACCTCATGCCAGTGCTGTCTCTTCGGCAGCCGCTGTCCCCGAGCCCACTAGTCCATTCTCTTTCAGACCCCTGTGGAGAGCCAAAGACACACCGCAGCTCCTGCACAGTCACTCAGCCTCTGAGCTGCCAACAGGCTCAGGTTCCCCCTCTCCAGCCTGCCCAAACCTCAGGACCATAATGCCAGGCATCAGGCGAACCTCACTGTCTCCACCACCTCCCCATCCTTCCCCCTTCCCCTTTGCCTCTCGCCAGCCTCTCAGGCACCTTTCTCTTTCATGCTCTCCTTGGTCTTCTGCTTCCTCTGCCACAAATGCACCACCTCTGCAGAGGGGTGATGTCCCACAGCCACGAGGTCCCACCATCCTGCCTTTGATTCCTGCCCTGCCTGAGAGGGTCAAGGGACCCACAAATAAAGCAAGCCAGGAGACCTTGGCAAACATACCTCTGAATGGCCATCCTGAAGAACAAATTGCTTTAGGCCCCTCTGTAACCCAGGTGAAAAGTGTGGACGGGTCCTTCTTTCCACACCTAGGACCTGCACCCTCTTCCCTACTGCCCACCATCACCAGCCCCCCCAACTCCTTTTGCCAGGCTCCCTCCCTATCCTCCCATCCATCATCACGTCCTCTTCAGCAGTCTGACCAGCCCATGTCATACTGTCTTCCATTGCCTCCCCCTTACGCTGCTGTGTCTGAGGTGACTATGCCCAGGAGGACCCCTCCTTACATGACTTCATCAGCCATTGCCCACTTGAGTAAGTACTGATTTTGAATGAGTTGTGACCTGTACAAAGCCTTAGCTTTCAGCTGTTTAAAAAGCCCCATTGGCACTTCGTGTGACCACTAGAAAAGAGCTGAGAGACCAAAGGCTACTTCTGCTTCATGTGATTTCTGAAAGGTGTAAAAGTACCGAAATCACTCATGACTGGTCCAGGGACCCTCTGAGCTAAAAGCAAGGTGTAAAACAAGAATTACAGGACCAGGGCCCTGTAGCTGGGATCTTGCAGTGCATATTCTTACTGTATTAGCCCAGAAGGAGACTTTTATCATTCAGCAGAGTCAAATTGCACTTTGCAGTACAAAACCTATTTTCAGCTGGTCCAAATGTAGTGGATGGGTTCATCTGAAGCTGGAGGCCAGGTCTGCGGTTGACTAGTTGTCCATGTATCAGTACTGGTAGAGGCTGTGATTTTTATTCTTTTTCTTCAGTGGTATTTCTGTTACTAGCAAAAGATGTAACATGGTTTTGTTATAGACTCCCCTGTGCTTGTGTAACTTCCTGGTATAAACTTCATTTGTAGTGGAGGACTTGTCACTATAACTATTCCAGCAAACCTTTTTTATTGCAGGCAGATCAAGAACTTGGGTCTGCCACTTTGCATAGGGTCTTGATTTCTAGTGTTCATCTAAAGCCTGCGGAGTTAGAAGTCACAAGTAATGCCTATTGCAGTTCAGTTCATACATTTTTTCACTCACATCCATTCCTGTTCATAACCACATATAATGCTAAAATGATGTGCTTAGAAAAGGAAGAAAACTGAGACATTTCCTTTTGCTTTCTGCTAAAAATATTATTGCAGCCACTAGAGGCTTAGTCCTGCTGATATAAGCCCTTGAAATCTACTTAGTTCAGTAAAGTTATTTTAAGCTCACATCAGTCCATTATTTTGACTCAGTTCAATTTTTGCCTCAGGCTGCCTTCTAATTAGGTGGGTGTAGTTTTGCAATTACAATTAACTGTGCCCACAATGAATTACTGGCTGTTATGTTTGTGAGCCAAAGAGGGGTTGAAATGTTTAAATTATTTCTAATAGCAGCTATGGTTCAGTTCAAGAATGGAATTGGGAGTGTGAAATAATGGCAGAAATAACCACAGAAATAAGTCAGTATTGTAAGAAAACCTAGATAAGAAGAAAAACAGCCTGTTGATGTTAAATACAGTTCCCAAATGTTCCTCAGTCAAAACCTGCCTGTCTTTCAAAATAACACGTACTGAGCAACTGAACTTGTGATTACATATCAGGAGCAGCCTGTTCTGAGAGAGTATAATGTGGAGAAATACCCTTGGACAGGTGCATTTGTTCAATTGACCTGTTAGAGACAGGCAAAACAGTGCAATGGAGTTACCCACCACCAGCCCCTCCAACAAGCTGCTGCTTGAGGAGCTTTGCTGAACCTCGGGGTGCTTGGAGCTGGAGTCTCCCCCATTGTTTTGCAAGACTGGCTGAGGCCATACACCTTGCATTAACAGAAAGGAGGATGTGTCGCTGTAGTCCATGAGTCTGGTGAAAAACTGATGTAAACTAAAGTCCGTGGAGTTGGTTGATGTTGTTTATCATCTGCACATCGAAAGCTATGAGACAAGCAGAAGATGCCACGTATGAATTGAGAAGTGTTGTCTGTGTTTTGAGTTCAGCACAGAATACAACACTAGCCCAGCCAGTGAGAAGAGGAGGGAAAAGGCTAGTTGATCGGTGGCAGGGTGTTGCAGGAGGACACACCTGTAGCTGATTGACCACTGATGCAACTACCCTTTCCCATTTTCCTGTATGCTTGGTGCTTCCTTGCATTGATCACTCGTCATGCAGTCAGGTCATGACCCTGGGAGCGGAAACATGACCTTGTGCAGGCTGGAGGAGATAGTTATGTCAAGTGTAACTCGTATTCTCTGCATTTCAGGCCCAGCACTTCCACCTGGTCATCCCAGTGGCGCTGCTGTGATCCCCACTTCGTCCGGGGGGCCCCCACCTCCGCCACCCCCCCCAGTCCCTCCGCCACCCATGGGAGCTGCGCCCCCCCCACCTCCCCCCCTGCCGGCAGGTGCTGGCCAAGGGGTTGGCACTGAAGATGGGTCAGTGTCAGGGCTCGCAGCGGCTCTGGCTGGTGCCAAACTAAGGAGAGTTCAACGGGTAAGGAGGTGGCACCAGGACTCCCCCAGGGGCTCTTCTATGCTGCGGGAAAGCCTGGTGCAGCTTGGTGTAATGACCTGCAAATCCAGTGTGAAATACGGTGAAACACGCTTCAGCTGCCCCCCCCTTAGGTGAACTCTGAAATTTGAATTTGTAGTGCAAATACAGCTGAGCAGCAGATGTTTGGTGGAATTCCTGCTCCTCAGAAAATGTTAATTATCAAATCACTGAGTTCTCACGTTGCCAGGATTTCAGTACTTCTGCAAAGCCCACCATTGCACTGTTAGTGTTTTATTATAAGTGGTTAAAACTGCATCATGATTACCAAAACCAGTGTAGACTGTTGAGGCAGCACATCAATAGGTGTCCACTTAGGTAAAGGTTGCATGAGCATGCATGAACACAATCATGAACAAAGAGCACTCCAGGGGTGCTCTGAAAACTCTAGGGGTTTTCATCATTTGTCCATATATTTGCCTCACCCAGACAGCTCCTGGTCTTAGTAAGGTCTTTATTCCAAGGCAGAACACATCCTATCTCTGTTTTTGGGCTGTGGTGGTGATCACTTATTCTAATAATTAGGAAAACTAATCATTGAGGGTGTGGTTGTAAATGCAACTTTTCATTAATTCCAATGCTTATTTCTGTCTTAAGCCAGAAGATGGTTCAGGAGGGTCCAGCCCCAGTGGGGTCTCTAAAAGTGATGCCAATCGAACAAGTAGTGGAGGAGGCGGAGGAGGACTAATGGAAGAAATGAATAAATTGCTGGCAAAAAGGTTTGTATTCAGACTTCAAGTAAGCACTAGTGTGAGCTCTGCAACAAATTGTGGAACAAGATGCTGTCAGTTTGGTTATCAGTGGATGACTTTGGTGCTTCTTTGAAATTTGACCAGATCTACATAGATGCTAGTCACCAGCATTGCCTGGTGAAACTGTGTGTGCATATATATATATATACATACATATATATATATCTGAAACTGTAGATGTTGCAGCAATGATACCTGGCAGGGTTTAGCTGCTGTAAGGAATCCTTCAGTGTGGTAGCCTTCGAAGATGGTGACAAATATATCCTCTGGACTTTTGCCATTTTACCAGATCTATTTCAAAGTTACTGTCTTCAGATAGAGGAAACTATGAAAGGAACTTAAACAAATTATTCTTTATACAACACATTCAGGATGTTGAACCTAAAAACATTAACAGAACTGCAATAAAAGGGCAACATCTTGGCAGGTGAATTTTTATTGATTCTCAGTGCATTTCAGACAGGCTAGTCAAGATATTTTCATCTAAAGTGAGTCATGATGTATCAAGCTACCAGCTGTTAAAAGACACTCAATTATTCCAATTATTTTTTCTTCCTGCTTTCTCCTGATTCCATCAGTAATGTTCTGTCAGACTCCCAAGCTCCTAGTGTTAGATGTTTGATTTTTAGCTCTATCTTTTTCAATGTATGAATAGTGAAAGAAAAGGATGAGTAAAATAATGAAGAGTAGGTACAGTTGTATAGTGCACAGAGATGGAGTTCTTAAATATATTGTCCAATACAAAACCAGTTTCCAGCTCAGAGGGTGGATACACAACCGTATAAAATGTTCCCAGCAGTGTAAAATACCAAACAGATCATTTCCGTTCTTTTCCGAACTAAAATAGCTGAACAGCTTTTAATAGTTATTTACTGGTTCACTTTCTGATCTATTTTGTGCTGCTACCTGTCAAGACTGACTTTGCTGAGCTGAATGACATCTGTAAGCAAAGTAAGGTTCTGTGACTAGATGCTGGGGTAACTCCTTCCGTTCAAGCAAACAACGTAAATGGACATTTCATATGCTTGGTTATAGAAATCCTGCAAATTTCTGTGGTTCTAGTCTAACATGTACTCCAGTACAGCTTTTCACAGTGGGTTCTGGTGTCTTCAGGTATTCAGGGTCAAATTCTCTCAGTATCAACAAAAGAACCTGCACTACCATAAGCATCCTTTCCCAGGGCATTGACAGCAACAGAATTGTTTCCTAAGTTTTGCTTCACAAAGCCATGGAATTGTAATGAATTTTCAGTCAAGGGTGCAATCTGGGCACATGCTGTTAAACTGTTACTGAGAGGATTTCTTTTGGCTGCAAAGCCCTTTTTATTTGTGATGACATAGAAAAGGGAAGAACCTGGCATTGTGTTTCAGGTTGCTCTTATCAAGCTGACAGGCAGGAGTTAAAAAGATGGTTTCTTTAAACTGAGCGTGTTCAGTACAGAAATCACTGAGTGACAAGCCTGGGATACCAGGGGCCCTTTGCTGAGCAGAAAACCACATGCTCAGAAACAGGGAATGCATCTAATGCTGGGTAAGTAATGAAGGAAAACGCTTCTAAGAGGTCAGGTGGTATAAAATACTGCTCTCTAGTATTAGTGGCCCCCATGAGAACAGCCCTTTGCTTCAGAACTGAAGTGCAAGCAGAATAATGAACTCTCTCACAAACTACTATAGTTCCTAGCCCAGTTAAGTTTCTTGCAGGACATAAATCTTAACACTGGTCTCTCACCCGGGGAAGTATTTCTCTCACTGAAATTCGTAATCATTGCAAACTTTTTTCTCAGAAGAATCAAGTCAATATTAGAAAAAGAATATAAAAATTATTACTGATCCAATAAAATAATTAATGCAGTTGAATATCTGGAAATAATTCCCACAGAGCACTGTGTCCTACAAACACATGTGTTTTACTCCTAGTTTTCTGTCAGATTTACATAAAAGCCTCCAATTTTTGTACCCAGTGAGGCTTTTCTTTTGCCAGTGATATAAAAAAACAAAATCCTCTGACAAACCTGTAGCAGTGCTTTGAAACTCAGAACCCTTTCTAAGTGCCATTGGGATTTTTTGTTCCGTGAGATTAATTTTGTCCACTTCAGAAGGAAGACTAAATGAAAAATCTATCATATTGGTGTTTTAAAAAGCATCTGCTAAGGGTAGTGTTCACAGGTGGATAAGGATCATCACAACCAAAGTTCATGCGGAGACTAGAGCCGCAGTTCCCCTAATTGTCTAAAATGGGAAATCGGATGTCTAGAGAATCAGTGCCTGGAACACTGGAGTACTCTTTAGACCCTAAACAGGACTTGAAAATCAAGTATTTGGTTTACCTCTGCCAGTGTTGTTAACACCCAAGAAGTTTTACCATGTGCTCTTCAAAGATGAACAGCCAACATCTTTGTTTACTCTCATGTCCAATTGATCCAGTGAATGGACTGCAGCTCTTTGCCACTGCTTCTCCTCAGGAAGCAGGACAGTGTGAGAGTCTCAGGTGCTCACTCAAGTTCTGTAGGCATCACCAACACTGCCACGGGGTTTAGGAGCAGCTCTGCTGCCTTTGAACTGGATTTGAGACCCACCAAAGGCACTTGAAAACCCAGGCTGGTGCACTTGGTTCCTGGCTCTTAGTCTCCAGCCAGAGCTTTCCCACCCTGAGGGGAGAAGGGGTCTTGACTGAACAGAAACAGTGCCTGATCTTTTCCAGTGGGGATGGACGTGGGTTGAAGGGCTTTTCTGGATCTCATCCAATCACATGGGATCACTGCCCTTTCACTGAGTGAGAATAGGAGTGGGAGGATAAAGGACAGGTGACAGAATGATCCTGGAGCTAGAAGAGTGTCATCTCTGCAATACCCACCTGAGCCACCTGGGGGAGGGTTAGCTTGGCCTTCAGAAACCCTTGGTGATTTGGGGTGTTCGTCCTGTGTTAGAACACGGGAGCCAGCCACCACCTCCTCAGCCCTAGGGAGAAGCCGTCCCTTTCTCACCCAGTTTCATATCCAGCTGTGCCTCTTTCCTCCACTGCAACACATTTCCTTATGCTCTGCACCCTCTGTTCCTCTGTTCAACACCTCATAATTTTGCCCCTCTCCCTGAGTTGTATCACCAAGGTCTGGATTCCTCCCCTCCACCCTAATCCTACGCAACCAAACTCATCAGCCTCTATCACATTCCCTTGGATGAACTAAGTATATAATAACTCCCACCAGAGCCTGAATCAGCCTTCCCACATGGAAGATATGTTTCTAGAGGGTTGACTGTGTGTCCTATCTCATGTTCCTTTGCAAAGGAGGAAAGCAGCGTCGCAGTCAGACAAGCCAGCTGACAAAAAGGAAGAGGAAAGCCAGAATGTAAGTGAAAGACTCCTCACTGTTCTGCTCTTGCAAATATGTTGATGTGCTGCCTCGTAAGCCAAAGTCCTGTGCTCATTCACTTTGTGTGGCAGGCAGTGGCAAGCAGTGCTGATCCAGGAATAGATTTGCACATTCAGTCAGAAGCTAAATGTAACTGCTTCCACCTTTCCTGGGAACAGCAGCCTATAAACAAGAACTGCTGCCTTATTCATAGGTGAGGTATTGTCCAAACTAGGTTAATAGGTGCTTTCTCATGGTCTGATCCAAGTATTGTAGGTATCCTAAGTTCTTGCCTCATCAGAAGATGCATGGGGCCTTCTGATAAGTAAATTTGAGATAAAGTTTATGATTCTTATTTTAAATTTGCAATTTCAGCAATGTGGATCATCAACTATGTGCTATAATTTTGGATTGTCAGCCTCCATGCAAAGCAAGAATCTGCTCACTTCAGACCCCAGAGCGCACATGCAAAATGTCTCTGGGGGTGTGAAGGGGTAACAGTGCATTAACCATTAGACCATTCAAAGGTTAAAATATGTGTTCATGATACCTACACTAAAATGAGATGACAGAGCTTGAAGAGCCTCAGAGAACATTGATTCACCTCTGTTTTAACTGTTCTGTTTGTATGTTGTCCACAAAAGCAAGTAAGAGGTTTTATTTTGCTCAGTCTTTACGCTGAACTTGATTCACCAATTTTGAGTTCAACATGCAGATTAAAACACTTATTTTTTGCCCACTGAACTGGTAAAGCATGGGAGACCTTTCCAGTCTCAAGAGAGGCCAGGATGTACACTGTCCCTTCCCATGTGGTGCTTTTCTGGGCTGCTGCTCATACAGCATTCCTGTTGCTAACCAGCACCCTCATGAAGGCTCTCTGCCATGGCTGCAAATTTGTAAAGCGTCATGTGTGCCTTGTATCACCTATATAAAGATCTTGCCTCCAAAGATAAAGTAACAGCTACTCAGTAGGAAATGCATTTGGAAAATGTAGGTCTCACCCCCGTCTGAAAGGTTTGTAGCAAAAACAGGCATAAGCGCTTTGCACTGTTTAAGGAGAAAAGCAGCTATTTTTGCTTCTTCCTCAAGGGATGCTTCAAGCATGGAATTTGCCTACTGAACCCACTATGCAACCATTGCTCTAAATTTTGCCCCAAAGCTGGTTTTGAGCCATGCACTCAGAGATGAAAGGCACCATTTAGCTTCTAACTATTCAGCCTCTGCTGTCTTTCTGCACTTTCTTCTCTCCCCCTGAAACTCTGCATTAGTTTACATCCTAAATCAAACTTTTTGGTAGCACCAAACTGCTCAGAAATGTGTTTTAGAGAATGTCTGTTTGACATGTATCTTGAGGACACTTTGCGGTGAGGGATCTTCTGTCAGACTGGGTGCAATTTCATTTTACAATGCAGAGTTAATGCTTTTCCTGAGTGTGTTGTTAGGGTTGCTAAATAGTATTGACGTATCAAATACAGAGGCGAATGTTTTATGATCTGTTATAAAACTCAGAAAAAAGAGTCCAAATATGTGATGTAGTGTTTAATCTTCTACTTACGAGGATTGGATTACTTAGTTACCTTTGGTAGTACCTGGACTATTCTTACTAATACCAGTGGCTCTCCTGGGCTAAAAGGCTGGGATCTGACTTACTGTTCCTTCAGACAGCTCAGTTCCCATATCTAAATTTGGGAAGTGGGTGGTTTGTATTTAAACATCAGCAGCCAGAACTTTAGAGTGGTAATACAGCCTGGTTTGGTGTACAGGGATGAGGGTGATTCATTGAAATCATGAGAAGATGTCCATATTATCAAAAATTAAAAAGTACGTATTTTGCCATGCTAAAGGGAGAGAAAGGTTGAAGTTTAAATGAGCTTGAGCATATACCTTGGCAGCAGTGCCTGTTAGACATGCTTGGAGGAAACTTGCTTTTGTACCACCTGTGCTGCAACTGGTCTATAGAGCAGAAGAGGACTCTGCTTCATCTCCATAATTCAGTAATGTCCTGTTTTTCTCTTTGTAGGATGATGCTAGCACCTCTCCTTCACCCAGTACACGAGGTTCCACCCAGCAGCAGCAAAATTCATCAGGTATTAAATCAAACTACTAGTGCTGTAGTTGTCTTCTTAGTCTAGTCTTTTCCACCACTTCCAGACTCTGGGTTCATCATCCTACTTCTGAATGCAACTAAGGGAAAAATTCTCAAATACCTGTTGTTTTAAAAACTATACTCAGCAAGAAGTTGTGATTTTATACACTTCACAGTCGAGACAATGCCAATACAGCCAGTTTAGTTAGTGGGGCCCAGTCATGTAACTAAGGATCTGTGTCTTCAACATTGTGAAGTCTTCTAAGAGTAAAAAAAGCTGTATTATTTTCTTCTTTGTAGTGTAGCTGTCTGCTGGTTTATGCAGTTAGGGAATGGGCCTTGGTAGCTTGTTGCAGTGAGCCTGGTCCTCAGAATTGCTAGGTGAAATTAAGGAGCCCCCAAAACATGTTTTTCCTATGATGAGTTGAAATGACTGTCTCTGAGTAGATAAGCTGCAAGCCAGTTAGGGTCATTCTTGCATCAGTCTTGGCTTTCATATGTGCTAAAAGAAACCTTTCTGAAGGGAATGAGTATTTAACCATACCAGCTTCCTTTTGAAACAAAGCCACTATTTGCATGCTTTGCAAGGGAAGGGGAAGAAGCCAGGAGAAAGATGCATGTAAATGAGGAATGATATCTAGACATTTCCTGAGAGTGACATAATTCTTTTAAGGAGCTTTTTAGGACCTCGTGGAGGAGCAAACCCTTGTGCATGAAGTTGTGTGTTACTGAAGTCTGAAACAGTTCACTTTATTTTAGGAGGGGATTAAAACAGTAGTAAGCGTTTTCAGTAACAGGTTGCTTAGTGGAGCTTTTAGGAATGTTCTGCAAGTTAGAAATCTAGACAACATTAAATTCTCTGTGGAGATTTGTATCTTGGGGGTCTCACTCCCTTTTTTTGGCTACACCCATATTTTCTGCCAACTATGCTGACAAAAAAAGCTAGGCCTTTTTAACTTAAAATATAAATAAGGATTGTACATAATAAAATAAGCCTTGTAGCAATTAGCCTGTATTTCTTAATAGAAATGATTTATGCATTTCCTCCTACTGATCCAGTTCCATTGTTTAACTATCTGGTGCCTTATTAAAAGGATCATTATGCAGATTTTTGCCAATGCTTTCTCAGTAATATAGGCAACCTCATATATTCATTCAATATTCATTCATTCAATCAGTCCTGCTTTCCTGGATCTTTCCAAGTTGCTCATCCTCACTGTATGAAAGCAGCTGTGTAAGACAGTAAACTTCAGGATATTTTTATCTTTAGAGAAAAAATAATCAACAGTAACTTTTCATTTTTGTTTTCTAGACTCTGGGAAGAAGCCATGGGAAAGGAGCAATTCTGTTGAAAAGCCTGTATCTTCATTACTTTCTAGGTGAGCTGCATGGGGTGTCCCTCTGGCTGGCTCATGCTGTTGTTGGGCTGGTCATGCTGTCCTGTGGCATGTGCACTACTCATTTCTCGTTTCATTCCATTGCTATAGAAATCCATCAGTGGTGAAGAGCAGTGAAGCTAAGAGCCCCACACAATCCCACGTGTCTTCTAGGTACTGGCTAACAGCCTGGCTTCTTAACCGTCTTGGCTTGTCCTTTGGCTAATCCCATCATTCAGCACTAGTGTTTGTCTTCTGTGATGTCTTTTACTTATTCTCTTCCATTCTGCTTTGTCTGTCGCTGCACAAAGTGTGAAGGTGGAATGTGTTGTGTGAAAGGCTTGTTCCATAGAAACAGCCCCCTGCTCAGGTGTGCACAGGCATCACAGACATTAATCACACTTTAAGCAAGCGCTTAAAGCATCTATGCTCGTGAAGCAGAGGCATGAGCTTGGCAGTGCACTGTGCCATGTGAAAGGCAGGTTTTGGAGCATCTTTTTACAGCAGGTACAGGATGACCCTGCCAATAGAAGAGGTCTTCATTGTCCAGCCTCTGCAGAAATTCAAAGCCAAGGCAGAAATATCTGAGGAGCTTGCAGCTGGGGGAAGGGAAGTTATTCCTCCATCCATGCAACTGCAGTGGGTGCATGAGAAAGAACAGCAAAGCTTGGTGCAGTAAGTTAATAACATCAAGCTGTAAAAAGTTCTAGCCACAGAAAAGGCGTTCAGAAATATAGGGTGTAAAAGCTGGCAGGTGTCAAAAGCCAAGAAGCCTAAAGTAGGACTCCAAATGTCCGATCAATGTGAACAGCCACGCTGCAGTTTTATCACCCATGTTCTTACCACCACAAAGACTGAGAGAAAGTTTGTTGGACAGCTAAAGAGACTTCCTTCCAGTGCTGGTCTTGAATGACAGTGTTACTGCAGTAGTGGACACTGAGATGGATGGATAAGCTAAATAAGGAGGCAGAACACAGGCTTACGTATGTTTAGCATTCACTGCAAGAGACGTCCTTTTGTTTACACTATTATATATATGACAGTGCTGATAGTCTGCAGAGAGAAAGTTGCCAGTGGCAACTATCCACGTGTACTTGCTGCTGTGTTAAAGATGCTGGAACATGCCCTGCCCAAACATTTAGAGGGATGCATCAGTGTTACTAGAACAAAATATAGTCCCTCCAGTTCTCCTAAAACCAATGGGACATATTGTTTCTAGGAAATAGGCAAGAGTTTCAATATAGAAAGACCATTCATTTTTTCAATTGGGAATGAAACATGGGCTATTTAAAACAGCCATCAAGTTTTCACCAGCTGTCTTCTATAATGCCATTCCTTCCTGGGAGGAGGAGGAGTTCAGTGAGAAAAAATCCTTTCTTAGTTTAATATCTGGAGTGGTGCTCAGTCTTTGCTTGCTCATACAACTTCTGTGAGGGAAGCAGAGCAGGTTTCTAAAGCCCTCTCTCAGCAGTGACCTGTTTCCGTTCCTGTTCAGTTTGACGGCATTTGTATCTGTCTTAATTCCCAGCTTAGCTGTGACATACTAGGAGACCTGTTAAGATTTTCCTGAGAAGGGGTTGCTAGACCAAGCATACTTTCAGGACTGACAGAATCTCCACCATCCCCCAGTTTGGGCCCAAAGATGATGGCAAAGTTATTTGAAGCTTTTCCTGTTATTTAGATAGCATAGTTAATTTTTGAAGTTTTTTAGAGTTACTGATTAAAAGAGAAAGTCACGCAGCTTCTTCTTCCTTCATTTATTTTATCAGCCATCATCAGAGTTCAGCCCACTGACTTAATAACATCCTGGAAGATCGATAGCACTCAAGTGTACTAGCCACATTGGTTTTGTTTATGACTCAAGAAAAAGTACCTGTGCTACGCAGTGCTACCAACAAGCTCCACTTGAGTTAGTCAGGCTTTCCAAGGAAAGGATTACTGGCTTATTACTTTTCCTGTATATTTTTCTAACTTGTTTTCTGCTATTACTTTAGCACCAGTTGAAGTCTAGGTGGCTAAGACAGGGTTGCTGTACAGAAAACAGACTGTGAGAGAAAACCAGACATCTAGCTTGCAAATTTCAGATGCTGTAATAAAACACATCGTTAAACAGGCTTTATCCCCTGAAGACATCTCAGCATTTTCTAGTCTGAAATCATGAGACTCCCAACACCAAAAAAACCCCAACAGTAAATTGAGCTTCATTGCAGTCTGTGCACTCCCTTCAATATGTCTGCAATAGGAGAAAGCAGCATCTTTTGAGTGTCAGGTTGCAAACAGGAGCAGTGCTGCTCGCCAGCTGCTGAGCGCTCTTGAGCAGTGCAGTAGGGAGCCTCTGGTTCAGCACTCAAATACGGGTGCTCCTGCTCTGGGGTGTGTTTCATCCACACTATCAGGCAGGTGTAGCTTAATGTCCACTGCAAGGAACTGATGAGCTTTTTTAATGTTCTTTTTCCCTTTCTCCAGGATGAAGCCAGTGAGCAGCAGCAATGATGTGGCTATGGATGCCTTAGATTTTGATCGAATGAAACAGGTGAGTGTAAAGGTCTTTCGCACCTCAGAGGTTTGATGAGCTACCCATTTTCCCCCATGCATGCGCTGTACAAGCAAAACAGCTGTTCAGTCTTCTGATTTCCTCTACAACTAGGTGCTTAGAGGAGGGCTAGATGGTAAGCAGCAAGAGAGCACAATCTCACTGCTATTTCATCAAGGTGTCTGTACAGAAATGTGCAAATAAGTGTGCCAGTATCTTCTGCATCCTTGGCCTGGGAGTGCAGATGTAGCTGTTAGTAGTGCTAGGCTCTGATCATCAGAGGAGGTGGGGGACAAGCACAACCGTGTTAAACTTGCATTTTCTTCCACCAGTTAGAAGGAAATTCTGAGCAGCTGACTTGTGTTTTGTCTCATCAGGAAATATTGGAGGAAGTTGTAAGAGAGTTACACAAAGTGAAAGAGGAGATAATTGATGGTAAGAAAGAGAAAAATTATTATTTTTCTCATCTTTATGACTAATTTCCCATAGATAAGATGATAGGAACTGCAGAGAGTTCCCTGGTGTTTTCAGACTTCTATGAGCAGCTCTGATTTATATGCACATTTGAAGAACAAGCATCTACTTTAAGTGAGCTCTGATTGTGACATTGTGTTTACATCCTTTATTTTTATGCTGTTGATGAACATTTTCACACCCAGCCTGTGAGAAATTCACTGGCTGGTGTTTCTCACAGGTGAGAGGATGAGAGATGGCCTTCCCATAGCATGTCAGTTTATCACAATCAGGGAGCGTGAAATCACTTGTAACTAGCCAGCCACACAGGTTGGGGTGAGGAGGGGACAAAGGTACCAAACTGAAAATCCATCCCGAGCATCTTCTGTAGGTTTCCCATTCTTGAAGAGCTATTTCAGACCTTCATTGAATTCCAGCTTTCCAAATAGCCATGTATTTTTATAATTTATTGAAAAGTACAACTGTACTAAAAGTATCAGTACTCTTTTAAAAATTGCTGTGCAATATGTAACTAAATGTGTTTTTCAGGGCCATTATCAAAATGCACAGCAAAATCCGTATCTGAAGCCCACATTAGGGCATATGAAGATGCATTTCCACACCCTGCACTCCCCATCTTAGATTCACACAGAAGGGGAAAGAGAGGAGACTGTAAAACAGCTAAAATCCATTCCCTGTCCCCTTGCCCTAGACCTGTGTGCTCACAAACCCTTGGGCAATTTGCAGTTGAGGAGACGCTTGCTACCGTCCCAGCAGCTTGGCCCTCAGAGCCTTCCTAGTTCATTCCAGTGCAAAATAAGGCATTCACATAAACCGCAGATGCAACTTCTTACACCAGTACTGCAGTTTGCAAGCAAACAGCTGCCTACCCTTACTCATCCTTTTACCCTCCACTCATCCTTTTACGAGCGTGTACTTTCTGCAACCTCTGTACTTAACATTTTCCATCACACTGGGTATGACATTATGCATTAACCTTTTGGTTTGGTTTTCTAGCCATACGGCAGGAGTTGAGTAGAATCAGTACAACATAATGATTGCAAAGCATTTGGACGGTACTAAGAATGCTAGGAAGATCGGATCATTTCTAAGTGTACCAAGGTCATGCAAGATGGTGAGAGAGGACACCGGCACTGTCTTTGTTCTTATACCCTTTTTATTAGCAGACTCAGCACACTTTGAAGCTTGCTGCTGCCTTGGATTCACTTCATTTTAAAAGTCTTAATCTAAAGAATATTAAATTTTAAATTCCTGGATTTTTTAGATTTCATCTGACACTGCACATTGGATTTGTCAGCCTTTTTTGTATTTTGTATTTGCTTATTTAAATGTATTACCTTTCTTTTTAGTAGTAGATAAGAACACACGTGAACCATTTTGCTTTTGATAGATGACTTCAAAGTAATTTTACTAGTAGTCTGCAATGTAAATGAAGATCCTTTGCCAACAGAAATGTATTGAGGCATCACGAGAAGAAACAGAGACATGTTAGTTGTCAGCCAACAAGTTCTTTGTCTCAGAGTTATCACAATATTAAAAAATGGTACGTCAGTGCATCACAGTATCTGTGTTCATATTGGTAATAAACTGTTTATTGTCCACATGGCCCTGCCTTTCTTTGTTTCATTCATCGAGCTGCACTTTTACGTCACTTGAGTTAATGATGAGAGGAAAGTGACTGGGACTCACTGTGGGTTGACAGCTCCGCCCAGCCAGTGCCACAGAGCAGACCCAGAGCAGTGCCTGAGCAGACCCAGGAGAGGAGGCAGGGTGGGGTGTGCTTTGCAGTTAGTTGCAAAATGGTACCTGCTTTGGCTTGGAAAGCGTGGGATTGCTCTTTAGCACTCTTCAAATTAAGTCTGCCTTTTAGAAGACAGTCTGGTCTTTACAATGTGGGTCTACTGCAGATTAAATACAGAAGTCCATGTTTAATGCAACAGTGAGCTCCAGCCTGAGCCTGATGGCTGTTAGCCGTTTAATGCCAGCAGGAGGCGAGAGACAGGTTAAACAGTGAGGTAAGATTCCACATGGGAATTAAAGCTGTCAGACATTGATGTGCACCACAAACAACAGCCCCAGAAGCACAAGAAGGAGCCTTTCCAGTATGAAGAGCACAGGCAAGGATCAGTAACAGCAAAGATTATAATGATCTCATACAGTAGTTCATGTGTTTCTTAATTTTAAATCCATTTAATGGCAAACCTGACAATGTCAAGTATTTTTCAAAACTGCTGCCTCTCAGATAATCACAACCATTCTGTGAAACTCTCCCGTAATCTTCATTAAGCTTGAGGAAGTTGGGGGCTACCACGGCTCACTTTCTCCCTTGGAATGTGGCATTATGCCTAAGGTCAGTAATAACCATGTTGTAATTCAGGCCGAGTGTACACCCTGGATATGGTGTGCCCTCTGTTAACATCAGCCACCTGCTGTAAATGAGTTTTCCTTACATTCTTCTTCTGCCTTTACAGGCCTCATATAATTAAGACATAATAAGCTGAAGTTTGTACAAGGCCACTTAATAGCTGTAGGAGCAAGGTGTGCCCAAGTGGAAGGGGAAGCTTGGCTGGTAGGAGCAGGAGAGCAGACCTGGCAGCACTTGCACTTTGCTGGTTCCCAGCTTATGGGGACAGGGGTGCCCAGGGTGGTTTATTTGCAGTAGTGGCAATGCCAGAGGATTTCCCCTCCCAGACACTAAGTCAGGTTGCCTGTTTACTCTGTGGACAAGGGTGTCCTTTCATGCTGGGCTTGTTGAGCCGCTACAACAGGGCAGGACATAGGCATTTTACATAGCAGAAATCAAAGGGGGCATTAACCTCCACTCCTGACTCCAATACAGCGATTTTACTCCTATCTATCTCCTCTTGCTAGAGCATTAGTGTGGCCACACAGTGAAGTGGATCTGAATTTATTATGAAGTGAAGAGAATAAACCTATACATAACCCTAATGTACTTTTAACCCAGACCCTCATACTCTGTGGTTATCAAAAAAACCCTGCTGCCAACATTAATGGTCATGGCCAAGAGAAATGCCCACGCAGAGGATGGGATCACAGCCTTCTTCAGCAACATCCACATGCAGTGAAACAGCTCGCACCACACATCTGCACATACCAGGCTTCCAGTCACTTCAAATTCCCACTGAGGTGGAAAGCACAGAGCAGGAACTACCCAGACAAAGCAAGCTGGGACCATGATGAAAATATTGATGGGAGGCAGGACAAAAAAGGACAATTGCCAGGTTGGTTACTCATGCTTACAGCATAGCTTCTGTGTCAGGCTAGGCTAGTAATCTATAGACTGCATATGTCATGAAACAGCTGAGTAAAGAACTATAGAAAGGTCACTTGACATAGAGGAGAAAGACAATAGTCAGGTTGAGGAAGATAGATAGTATAATCTTTATTGTGGTTTTTATAGTAACTTGCTAAGTCAGCCAAGAGAGTTCAGGAAGGATACATGAAGTTGAGTACGTGATCGTGAAGTGCCAGCAGCACTGAACTGGATTAATAAAAGCCTGAAGCTTCCTGACGTGAGCACTGATACAATGAAGTTAATGGAGGTTCCCACACCAAAACCTCTTCCTCTGGGAGAAAATAAAAGGCTTTAATAATTAAGATATAACATCTTAAGTATGTTCTTCACTGAAGAACCAGTTAAGTCTGAAGTGTCAGAATAGGCCCCATTCTTCCTCTTATTTTCCAGAAGCACAACCCACTGACCAAAACAGTACCTGAATGAACTGGTATTCTGGCCCTGCATCACAAAGGATCTTGCACTGCCGAGCAAACCTGTGTATTTGCCAGATTCATCAGACAGATGAGAAAAATGGAGAAAGGGAAAATGGAGGAGGAGGAACCCAAATTGCCCAGCTCAGCTGCCTGATGTGCCAGGTAGCAAACAGACAGACTTACTTACTGAATCCAGTGCTGTAGAAAGAAAGAACGAAATTATGCATATTAAGGAAATTGGGCTTCCCGGATCTAATAACATACTTTGAGGAACCAATGAGAATGCACTATAATCCTTTCCTTTGTTACAGACATGGATTTCAAGGAGAAAACATAAAAGTTAAATTGTTAGAGCGTTAAGAGTATAAGAAGGCCTTTATAGAACTCTCTTTTAACCATTTACTAAGGATAGGAATAAGTCATCAGCTTTCCAGGTGGAGCAAAGTTATTAGCTAGCATCTGAATTCCTGACCCCCAACATACTGTTCTGCTTGGAGAAAGGTATGGTGATTAAGGTTTTTTATGATACAGAATTATTGATGATAGCAGAAGTTTATAGTTTGAGAGTTCAGGCAGGACAATTTAACTATTCCAGTGGGTAGAAATGACAGGTGAAGGCTAATGTCAATAGCCCAAAGTAAGACATGTAGGGAGAGAAACAACCCTAGCTCCAAGTGTATCTATCTCTTCAACACCATCAGAGGCAACTTTTAAAGAGCTGGAGAATCACATGCTTCCCAAATGTCAAGTTGGTGTGCTTTGAATGACAGAGGAAAAAACTTACAATTATTCTAAAAGCAGTTAGGAACAAATACCACCGTAATGTCTCCATGTTTTCACTGACACATACTCCTAAGTCCTATGCACAGAAAGGGGTATAACATAGAGAAGACCAAGAAAGGTGATCAGGAATGTTAATAACTTTGGCAAGCAGTAATTAAAACGAGAATCCTTCCATTCCCACACAGACTTACAGTGAGGAAATGGATGAGAAACATGAAGTTTTGAATACTGTTGAACAGGTGGGTGAGAAGGGACTGCCCGGTTTCTCCATGTGCACTTCCGTGCTGCTGATCAGGCAGCCAGCAGAAGGCTAAAGGAAGGGTTTCTCCACACCACAGTTCAGCTCTGCCAGTTAGCTACAATGAGTTATATCCGAAGAATAGAAATGCGTTCAGAAAAGGTTTAGACAAAGTCCTGGAGTAAAGGTCAAACAGCAGCTACTAAAGTAATGATACAAATGTACAAAAACATACACATACTCCATCGCATATACAAAATCTCAGCTCCAGCAATTATCAGAAGATACTGGATTAGATATGACATTGAACTAAAGGCACTCTTGTGTTCTCCAGGAAGTATCATTTACTACTGTGTTCCAGTCCTCCCTGCTTCCACAGACCTGTGCACACAGAGCATCTACATCTTACCTGGCATGAAGAGAAACCAGTCCAAAACTACACACAATCATGCTCACACGTACGTGCACCAAGCATTCTACATTGCAGATAAGGCCAAAGCTCAGATGGAGGCACTTGTGGCCCAGGAAGTTAATTCTAAGCCTAGGCCAAAGGTTCACATAATCATAGCTTACTCTAATCTAGTTTCTCAAGGTTACATACACAAATATCCTTTATTAAAAAGTATCAACAGTCTAAAATAGTGCATCCAATTGCTTCATTTCCATACTTATCCTCTTCGTCTAAGGAGCACACACCAATGCTAATTCAGCACACACAAACATCCTCCTACTTTTGCAGAGAAGTCATTCAAATGAACAAACAAAACACCAATGCAGCTGGCAGAGCTAGTCCGTTAGCTTTCTTTTGCCAGCTTGCATAGTCTCTTAACCCTTGAATAAGGACCAATAGTGTCATCAAAAACGAAGTCCCACAGAACCCGAATCCAGGACAGGTGATGTGGAAGGTTATCATAATATTCTGCTGCAATCTTCTTCACCTGGAAGAAGAAGAGAGAGAAAGAGCTATTTAGCTGCAGTGTCAGGTGTGTTTCAGTCCTTCTGTTTAGATCTGATAGCACAGCCATAACCTGAAGTTACTTGTTACTGCTTGTGAGCTTCTGAAGTTCAGCCAAATGAGATGTACTTAAACACATTTAGATTCTTCTTAGCAGATTTCTGATGTAAACTTTGCCTCACAATGTCAGAATTTGAAAGATGATGGATCGCTGCCTTCAATCAGAACTATTTTGTCTCGTTTTGGTGGTGGAGGGATCTCCACAATAAGATGCCTAATCCACCTTATAAATCACTGAGAATCCACCTATATTTAAAGCCCTGTTCACCACTCGTAACACTTGTCTTCTGAGGGTTCTGGGTAGGAGAGAAATACCAATTGAGAAAATACCAGACACAGCCTGGCCTGCACTTTAGGGCTTTTTTTCTCTCGATTCTGCCAGTGTGTTTCAAATCTGAGAGTCGGGTTCCTCCAGCAGGCAGAGGAAATTGCAAGGGTGGCCTGTCCCCCTCAGTCTGGTGTTTAAAATGCTGCAAGATGCATTATTAGGTCAAAAGTCTGATAAAATTTCATCCCTTTTACAAATCCCCAAGCCTTAGGACCATTGCCATCAGAGAACCATTGTGCACCACTGGGGGTGGCACTTGTAGCAGGAGTAAGGCTGGAACCAGAAGACAAAGAGGTTTCAAACCTGGCAGGTTCAGGGACCTCTGAGGTTTCCCAAGCTGTCAGTAGTTCCTGCTCTAGCTAGATGCTCTGCTTTCTGAACACACTTACGAAGCAGCAAAGTCTGCTCACTGTTGTACACTTGCACATAAACTGCTCGGGCATGGTTTTACTGCAGCTCCACCTCCCAGACACACAGCTCTATTCTAGTTTGTCTTGCCGGACAGCATGACTCCTCTCTTTAAAAACCCCGCAGAATTTTAAAGCCAGCTATGCTGAGCACAGCATGGGTTTCCAGTGAAGAGCAAAAGGGTTACACAGAAATCGTCATCCAGGAGGAGAATCTCATCAGCATCTGAGCTGTAACAGTGGAATCTTAACACAGCGTTTTGACTGTATAAAGGTAAGAATCCCAGCAGAAGTTAAATTATAAGCCAGTATGGCTCACTGATAGTTACCTCCTTAATTCAGCTTCCTAGCAGACACTTCCCTGTGAGGTAGGTGGGTAACGTACAAGTTTCATTGAGATCTTTTACCTTGTTACCTCAGCCCCTAAGCATTCCCTGTGCTCATGGCATGGTGATGCTGTGTTGGAGGTAGAAGATTCATTTCAGGTCTGGTTGTATTCTGCCTTTCACTGAATACCTCTGGCTTTCTAATAATTCCCTATATCCTGCTTTCAAGTGTTGGTCTGTAAGCTCCCTTGACTCCCTTGAATGAAAGCCACTAAGGCCTGCTGCAAACACAGAGGGAGTTTCAGACACCCAGCCCCAAAAGCTTCACTCCGGCTCTGACACGGTCATTCCCTAGCACACTGCTGCTTACAGAGCTTCCCTCCCACCTCCATTTTAGAAGTTCTGCTGGAATTTTGACTTGCAACAGTAATGTAGCCCTCATCCATACTAGCCAAGTTCATTTAGCAAGTCTACCATTCCCCTCCAGACCCTGTGTTTTTCTTGCTCACAGAAACAATGCTCTGAAGCAGACACATTTTCTCAGCTAGTTATCTACAGAGCTCTTGATCATGTTAGGCTGATGACTATGAGGGCTTCAGAAAGTATTTCTGTATTGCCCCTTGCACATGGAAGCAGATGGATGGAGATTAACAGAAAACAATTCAGCTCCTAGGAACAATGTCTCAGGCAACGGCTGTGCCCTCTGGCACTAAGGGCTAACTGAAAATTACCCCAGTGATGAAGTAGGAAATAAAGGGCCCCAAGAAGAGGCCAATAAACAGCCCATCTATGATCAACCCAGGAGCTTCTGTGTTTTCAGCAAACATGAGCAGCAGTATAGTCCAGGCATAGTGCTGAAAAGCTCAGGTAGACACAACATGCAGGTCTGGAAAATTGCACTTAAATATATTCCATACACATATTCAGCAGTTGTGTTACGGGCACCTAGAGTACAAGTGTGATTTCATAAGTAAGATAATAAGACCAATCAGCAGTGAATTCTGAAGCTCATACACATCGTACTCGGGAAGCAGGCAGTCTGCCTCAGCATCAGCTGGCGGGGGAGTTCCTTGTTCTCCAAGTGTATCTGTTTAGCACCTTCCTGCAGCATATGGTGGCAGCTCATTCTGGCTGAGAAGGTCAGTATGGAAACCACGAGGTAATCAGGGACTTGCACCGGGGTGTGTCACCCTAGATCAGCCGTGGGACAGTGAGTGATTCACACCTTCATGAAGTGATCCTTTGCTTTGCTTGGCTTTGTGCCCAGCAGCACCTTGTGCAGGAAGGCAGGCAGCACTTCCACCATTGGAAAGGTCCCTGTGCTCTCGGCAGGGCAGTTTTATGGGATGCACTGAAACGATGGAGAGGAGAAGGTAAACTACAGTAAAATATTTGCGACAGAGGAAATGGAAAAAGGGAAAATAAGGGTTTTCTTATGGAAAAGACTAGGAAGTGTGTTACATGCATGTTCCCATTTTGCTATCACATGGCAGGAAAGAATTTTTAAAATTAAAATTTTCTCTTTTACAATGAATCTATGCAGAAGTTTCACAACAAAACCAGCTCATCTATTATAATTTCTTTCGGCATCTCCATATGTAAATCAAAATCATCATCTCCTCCATACGTACCATAAAATCTGGGGGTGGGAGGACAGAAAGCAATTATGTTTAAATGCAGATTCCCTTTTAAATACAACATTTAACTAAATCTATTAAGTGTGTTTGAGGCTGGAAGAGTCATCCTCCATGTTGCATTCTGGGTGCAGTATAAAATCTGCAGTTTCCATATTGCAAGTTTTGCACCCAGATTATGGGTGGCCTCAAAGAGGGTTGCACTGTGACAAAGTATACCTAAATCCTGCTCCTGACTTCCCCCTTCAAGCTCTCCATATTACTTTGGAGAGGGTCCATGGAAGGATAACAGGAGATCACAAAATCTGCAAGAAGCTTACCAGGCACTTGGCATCCGGTATCTTTAGGCTCCTCTTAAAAGAGATCAAGGTGGTAGGTAAGAAATCACATCTTTTAGACTGAAACTTTGCTTCTGGTTTTGCACTTGTAGAGCCCAGGAACAGGACTCCAATCCAACACCATCGTATCTGGTAGGTGCAAAAGTTAAACGCAACCTAGTATATCACCACAGCTGTTACAGACCCTTTGTCCTGGACCTATACATAAACTAGAGATCCTTATGACAAGACTGAAAAAGTTTTTTTAGAATGCTAGAAAGCACATTACAGAAGCTTATTCTATAGTCCTTGACCAGCCCTGGAGCACTCAAGCTAGCCTTCCTGGCCATCACAGGGTTAATGCAATCTGCAATTCAAAACCAGCACATCTACCATGTTTTCCAGTCTTGTCTGTCTAATAAATCTGGTTTCATACCATGTCTTTTCCTTTTCCCACAAGCTTAATGAGTAACTAGTTTGCCTCTGGTAATGCTGCAGTTTTTATTGCAGTTTGTAGGACAAGTACTGAGTTTCTCCTCCTCCTGTCCCCTCTCTGATAAGTATATTCAATCCTCCAGATAATGAAGAATGGCTCTTTTACTCATTTCATAAGCAATGCAATGTTTTATAATTATAAGGCTTCATGAAAAGACTGATCCAGTCCGGGGGGGCGGGGGGGGGGGAGGGGAGGGGGGAGGGGGGAGGGGGGGGGATGGTTTACACAGGTCCTTCATTGTCATGTTAAAGTTCATGGTCTCTTGCTTAATCTCTATTATACTAGTGGGACAAGTTCTTACTGCACCCTTATGTCACTCATCCTTAATATCTATAAGTTTACAGCACAGCCTAACTCTTCCTCTTTCAAAGGTCTTTCCAGTGGCAAACACATTACTCAGAACACTCTGAATGACACACCTGTAACAAAGGACAAAACTGAATTTACTTTTCTGATAAGCGAGCAGAAGAGCCAGTTAGTTTCCAAGATCCAGTTATTCTCTGATCCTCTCTTTTTCCCCTGCTCTCAATCCTGCAGGAACTAAATAAAGACCTTTATTCCATTTTCTACTTGCCAACTATTAAAAATTAAAATATGTATATTGAAAGGTCATCCATATTACACAATTCAGCTATTTGAAGTTGAAGTGCGCAAGAGACTAGATCTGAAAAACTAGACTTCTGTTGAGTGAGGAATTTGCTGGGAGGTTAAGCAAAGGAGAGCAAGGGGAGGATTCTACCCCTACCTGCAGTGGAGTTCAAACTTTAAAGCTCTCCAGAATCTGTTCCCTTACCTCTTTCCACCAGAGACAGAGATTTTTTCTTTATAGAATTATAGAATAGTTAGGGTTGGAAAGGACCTTAAGATTATCTAGTTCCAACCCTCTTGTCAGGGGCAGGGGCACCTCACACTAAACCATGTCACCCAAGGCTCTGTCTAACCTGGCCTTGAACACCGACAGGGATGGAGCACTCACAGCCTCCCTGGGCAACCCATTCCAGTGCCTCACCACCCTAACAGGAAAGAATTTCTTCCTTACATCCAGTCTAAACTTCCCCTGTTTAAGTTTTAACCTGTTACCCCTTGTCCTATCATTACAGTCCATAAATTCTTCTCATTTTGTAGCAAAGAATAAACAGCTTGTTTTAATAGACAAAGGATTTTCTTCAGTAACTGTTTGCCAAAGGATTGTCACTTCCTAATACATTCTCACTTGTGATTGATCACTCATAAAGACTCAGTTTTTCATATAGTTCAGACAGACAACAATGATTGACAAGCCTGATATCTCCTCCACCAGCAGTGCAAGTCTCAGTTGCCCAAGAGCAAGAAACACATGAACATGAGTCCATCAAATTCAACTAATAACTCTTTCCTCTTCAGACAGGAAGGCAGACACTTCCCACTGCTACACTGCCTCAAGGAATTAGGCTGAACTATTTGTGGGGTGGGTGGGGAAGAGCTTTGCAGGTCTCAATCAGGTCTGGAGCAACAGTCCCAGCAAGTTCAATTAGTCACTCACCTCCCTTGTGTAAGATACAGAGCTAACCTTTTCTTCTATTTACATTTCAGTAATTTAAGTATCTAAGCCTATCTAACAAGTTCGAACATTTCAAACTAAAGCCAAGCTCGCACTTCCCCACTGAGCTTTCAGGTGTATCAGCAATGGGAGTGCCTGTCAGGAGAACCTCACATGTGAACATGGGCTGCTTTACCAGCTGCTCTGAACCCTGCCAGGAATGGCCAGCTTCTTCAGGACAGACTTCCAGTAGTAAAGGAGGTGTGTTAAAACAGAACTACAGGCCATATGGAGGCTCCCCACACTCTTCTACACTACAAGAAAATCTCCTCTTGTTTTGAATCTCCTCTCAGACAGTGTTTCTGTGATGAAGCACATTAAATCATAAATTAGGGTTTGCCTGGACATACCATTATAAAAGTTGCAAGTGTTACACACGAGTGCGAGGTCACAGCTCCTGAACTTCAGATTCCTCAGCTCTATCTCCACCTCATAAGGATGTAGCCCCCAACTTTGCATCGGACCAGGGACAGAAGATGTTTCCTTCCTACTACGCCAGAGGATTTGTATGTAGGAGTAACACTTTGAAGTCACGTACCTCTAACACTGTGAGCACCTGCTGAGGAACCCTCGTATTAAAACCCAGAAGAGCAGCTACATCCCTGGAGGCAGATTGAAAACCATTCCTAGACACCTGGGCCTTGCAAATTTGATTCCCACAACTGATAAAACATAAACAAAAAGTGGCTTGACTTTCAAAAGAGGAAAGCCACAGCACTTTCCCAATGACAGATCATCCTCAGTTTCTGTGGGTGGGGCAGCAGAGCTAAAACAAGTCATGTAGAGCGGGGCTTTATTTTCTAGTGCTATTTGTGTCAGGCTAGAACATGCCCCAATACTTACATCATCTCAAATATAGAAAGACTTTTGTTTGATGTTAATCAAGCAATATAATTAGCAGATTGATCATTAGACAAATTTCAAGTAGTAGTTGCCACCTGCCTGCCTTTAGCTGAGCGCTTAAACTTTCCAAGAGATGAAAGCTAGTGGCTAAGGGAAGAAAACTGAGAAATTTAGAGCACTGTTGGAGGGTGTTATCAAGAAGTATTCCTCAAGCCCTGTAAGGCTCAGATGTTCTTGTTTCCATAAACTAAACTAAATATTACAGCAGTTTGGTAGCCATTTCTCTCAATCTCCTGCTTGAAATGGAAGAATTAGAAAAAAAAAAAAAAAAGGAAAATAAAATATTTTTTCTTTTCAAAACTGATCCATTGCTATGGTTTGGAGTGATTTCTTTGAGACAGTTCAGCAGCTTTTATAAAAATCCAACTCACTTGTGCTTATGCCATACTCACCATTGGCAATCTGCATCCTGGAATGCTGGGGAAGTCATGATGCTCCATGTGGTAGCCTACATTAAAGGTGAGCCAGTTCAGAGGTCCATAATAAGAGTATGTCTCATACCCTTTTAAGAACATGTAGTGTTCAGCTATGAAGTGTCCAGAAATGGGATGTAAACCCATGCAAAGAATTGAACCTGCTATTAGATAAATAATAGGTTTGAGCCCCCAAAGGTAATAAATTATAAGGTCTACGGAAAACTGGGCAAAAGCATTAAAAATTTCCATCTGCGTAATTGCTTTGGGGTTCACATACAGTGGTCTCAGACTGTAGAACAGAGGCTGGAAGAAAAGCCAAAGCAGTTTCCGAAGCGGCGTACAGAAAAACCAGCCTTCAAAGTCTGTGGGAATGTCCACGTCCAGGCTGTCCCCACCAAGATACCGATGATGGTCGATGTGGTATTTCTTGAAGGAAGCAGAATAAGGGACGCCAATAGGCAAGTTGGCAAAGACTGCAAACCATCGGTTCCATTTGGTCTGCTTATGCCCAAAGGCGACGTTGTGTGAAATATCATGGATGGCTAGGGTCAGTGAGTGGTTGATGCAACCCCCAAAAGCATAAGCCCAGAAGAAAATCCATTTCCAAGATAAGTCTTTTACCAGGTAGCATGCTAGAAACTGCAGGAAAACCATTCCAGATACAATCCACTTTAAATGTGGATCTGGTCCCATCAGAGTCTTGATTTCTGGATACTTTGCTAAAGGGAAATAGGAAGAGAAATATCTCATTAGATCACAGTCAGGTATACATAATCACCACTGGGCTCTCTATTTTCATCACCCTCTGTCTGAGGCCCTAGATTTATCAAATGGCTATTCCAAAGTGGAGTTGACACTACAGAGAAAATTTTACTAATGTATGGCCTCTATTTCCACTTCCAGCATCATGTCTTATTGTGGTTGATATTGTTAAATATAAACATATAGAGTCACATAAAAAAAACTACCCTGATGGTCAGTATGTGCCTTCAGAATGGTGAGTATTAATATGCCAAACCCATCAGGTTTAAGCTCTAAGAAACACCTTCTGTAAGTTTTTTAGTTCCTTTTATATTTTGCCTAGCCCAGATGCTGTATTCCACAAAGGGATACAACTGCTCTCTTTGTAGCCCTTTTCACACTGTTGCTTCAGATGTACAGCAGAGGAAATAAGGCTGAGCAACAGGCTTGTCAGGTTTTGCTCTGTGGTTAGATGACAAATGTAGCATTAAAAAAAAAAAATTCCTAAGTATTTGAGTGTTCACCAGTGCTTACAGCATGTACAACTCCTTACACATGGTAACATCACAAGAAAGTCAGTAAAATTATCAGGAATTTGTAAGACAGAATGTTTTTCTCTGTTCCCATTCATTAGCTTCCCAAGTCACGTACCAAAACCAGGCATGAAAGTCACATAGAGTGCAACAGCTCCATGTAACTTCACAGACACTACAGCACAGCATCAGAGAGACACAGCTTGGCTTGACTTGTGTCAGGCCAAGACCACGTTACTGATCTGTGATTCTACTGGCTACTTGTTTAGTCTTTTAAGAAAAAGAAAATACTCAGAATTGCAGTTTATCTTCCAGGTGCTATTCATTGCTTCGGGTCTCTTCTTTACAAACCCATACTTCTCACTTCCACCATTAACTTACACATGATTTTTTCCACTGTTTTATGGCCTTTAGCCACCTACTGGCTTCCCTCCCTTAAGACATACTCTGCATTTCTCAGTAATTACAGCTTACACAGATAAGACTGTAGGACAAGTCACTCACTCTGAACCCTGAGGTTACACATTGTGTTCCTGTAAATTTGAAGGGCAAATTTTACAACTAGAAAATTTTTATGGATTTTATGATAGAGAATATCATCTGACTGTTACAGTATGGTATCAATGCAATAAAACTGGATTATTATGATTTTCATTTATGCAGGTGTATATACTGCAAACACTGGAGATGATACACATAACTTCATGTGACCTTGCAGGCAGTGTCAGGTACTCAGTGGCAGACTTGGAGAAGGTTGTTTATAGAAGTGAACCCTGACAAGTCTGCAGGTGGTTCATCAGAGACATGAAACGCTACTTAAGGAGCAGGTTGATGTGGCCGTGCTCTGCTCATGCTTCCAACAAATTTTGAGCCTTCTGGCCCACTTCAGCCCAGCTTGACAAAGGTTGGATGCAATAAAGATGGCACAAATGTTGTGGAAGATGATGAAAAAAGAGATATTCTTAATTTTTCCTCTTGTGAGGACAAGGAGCAAAAATCACCATGAGGAGTATTCAAGCAAGAGAGCTATTTTCCTAAGTGGTGGGAAAGCTTTTTAATAAAAATCTCTGGAAAGCCCATGGTTTTTATTTTGCTGTTTTGGTCTTGGTCTTGTCCTTGGTTTTGCAGTTTTTGAAACTATGGTTTTCACACTAGGAATGCTAACATACTAGAAGTTGTTTTCTGGTACCTACACAGGTACCAAAAATCTACACAAAGTGTTGGTATATCCACTCTACAGAATAACTTCTGATATAACGACCTGGCCAGATAATCTGTTACAGAAATAGAATTTTGTGTAGCTTAATGTCCTGCTTAGGGGCATCTGTCCAAAACTCAGAAAACCCTTTAATAAATCAAACCACCTCAAATTTTCAGTCATGCAGTTGGTGGAGATAAGTTACTGCAGTCACCAGAAGGGATAAAGAAAGGTAAACCAACCAAATCTGTTCCTCAGCCTGGTCAAATTGAGGCCACTTTGACCAAACAAAACCAAATATATATATATACGGTTTTAATGGGATAAGGAAATGACTAAAAGATGCTTTATGTTGTAATTTGAGGAAAATTAAAGTTTTCAAGCTATTTCTCTCTGTGGCAGCAAACAAGGACTGCAGATTAGATTTAAGAGGTTTCAGAGCAGTAACTGCCAACTGGCAGCAAAAGTGTCTGCAAGCGGCAGTGCAGGTAGGCTGCATTTATCACAGGTGACAGCTATTAAGTAACTTGACAGGGTTTAATATTAAATTCAACACATTATTAACCCCTCTCCAACAGTAAATTTTTGCATACTGGTTAAACCACAAGACTGTGTCTGTTTATCATTAATACTGATAAACCCTTCCTGTTTCCGTGGCATGGGGGAACCTCAGGGAGCTAGGAGAGCTAGGTCTGCTTGGCTCACAGGAGGCTAAAAGCCCCACTGGTAGAGTAGCCTGCTAGTAGGTAGACCTTTTGGTTCAGGAGCACTTCACATGCAAAATATTGAATGCTGACCCTTTCAAAACTTGAGGCCACATACTCTTCAGCAAGACATATTTAATGTCAGATTAAGTGATCCTGATGACTGTGGTTTACATATAACATGTTGACACAAGAATGTGACAACATCAATATGCATCTCATTTTTCCCTCATGTTCATGCCTTGCAGTTAGCTGAAGCAATGCTAGTAAGGCAAGATAGAGCATTTGCAGTTGAAGAACCTGGATAACCCTGTAAGGCTGCTGGGACAAGTGTCTGTAGATGCTGCTCAAACCAGATATGAGCCATCTGTACATCCCAAATGTAACAGAGAAGAGACAGGGCTACTGTGCAGTGCTGAACCAGGAGCCATAAAGGACTATGAGACCTGTGGCAGCTACACACCTTCATTTCCTACACATTGCATTTAGAGAAGTAAACAGACACCTACTCTTGAAACTGCTGAACTTTCACACTGCGTATGAGCAGAGATTTCCATCATGCTGCTCTTTCCTGAACTGCTTCCATGTTGGTCTTCCTCAGCACTTTTCCATTACAGAAATGATCAGCTATATGACCAGAGTCCATTGCTTCTCAACAATGGGCATAAAATGTAATCTATAGTGAGCTCTTCATTATGTGTAATTATGGCATGAAGGGGCACAGGAATAGGAGGCGGGGGAAATGGAACCAGAACAGCTCCAGCTACTCTGTTGACTCCACAGCATGTTTTCCAGCCTGCAGCTTATTGAGCTCCATGTGGCAGATAGCTTATCCACATGTGCTGCCTCCAGTTGTTCAGACTGAGCCTTCTTGTCATTGAGAGGATGGGGATACTGGTGTAGATGTACAGCAGTGCAGAAGCATGACTTTTCTGTCTCCAAGGTCAGCACACTGCAAATGCAGTGCAAGCACTTTAGTATAGCGGGTAGATGTACTTAATAATTCTGCCCAGCCAGCTCCATGGTCTCTATACCATAACCTTAGAGCAACTGCAGTCTGTACCATGACAATGAAAGACAGCATTTCGCATTTATACAACAGTGTGGATGAAAGAACAGCAGTCAAGAGACAACAAATGTTGCAAGTATATTTTCAGAATCGCTTATGATTCTGAAACAACTCATTTACTGAATTAGCATTGCACAGAGATCACTCCACTGTTGTGTGTAAGCATCAGTCACCTTTCTAGCGGCATGCTTCCCTCTGAAACACTGCTGACAGATTACTCTGACTACATATTTTTTACCTTGATGTTCCTCTCTGGAGGTCCAGGAGCGCTCACCATAGCCCTACGCTGATCTTCAGCTAGGACTGGAGTAATGCTTCATTGAGAAGCCATCAGTTGTTAGGTCCTGGTGTTCCTCCTCCTCAGGAGACAGCAAATATCTTGTTCTGAACCCTCACTCACCCTCTATTCCTATTGATGTGTTCGTAGAATGACTCGGGAGAGACCCAGTTAGACCTTAGCGATGGCACCAGACACAATTTCTCGTTGATGTGACACCACATATTTAGCTCTCACATTTTGACATACATCGGATTTGGATGTGGGCAAGAGCAGGAGCTGTCCACAAACACAGGGGTAATGGAGGTTTAAAGGAGCCACAGCCCTGCCCGCATCCATGAGAAGCTAGTAGTAACGAGAGAAGAAGTTTAATTTCCTCATCTTCCTTTATTTTGACCACAAGTGCAGTACACAGGTATAGTCCAAGTGGAGATAGTACTCAGTATAAGAATTTTAGAAGGCCTGTTATAAAAAAAGGGGTGTGGGGATTCTCGTGATGCTGCTGCCCTGGACCATGTTCTGTCAACTCTAAGTCCCTGCCAGAACAAATAAGAGACACCAGGCACAAGATATTAGCTTTACTGTGTCATGCCCTATGCTGGAGCTGGTATTTGTACCAAAATAAACAAAACAAAAGAAGTCAGTTTGCTGACATGACAGTGTTTTGTGTTTTAGCAGCTCAACTCATAAACATGTTCCTAAACAGCACAGCACACCTGAGTCCTCAGCACAGGAAAGATATTGACCTGTTGGAGTGGGTCCAGAGAAGGGCCATAAAAATGATCAGAGGGCTGGAGCACCTCTCCTATGGAGACAAGCTGAGTTGGTGCTGTTCAGCCTGAGGAAAAGAAAGCTTCAAAGTGACCTTACTGCAGCCTTTCGATATACTTAAAAAGAGCTCATAAGAAAGATAGGGACAGATTTTTAGTAGGTCCTGTATCAATATGACAAGGGTTAATGGTTTAAAACTAAAAGAGGGTAGATTTAGACTAGATATAAGGAAGAAAGTTTTTTATGAGGATGATGAAACACTGGAACAGGTTGCCCATAGAGGTGGTTGATGCCCATCCCTGGAAATATCCAAGGTGAGGTTTAACAGGGCTCTTAGCTCTGATCTAGTTGAAAGTGTCCCTGCTTACTGCAGGAAGGGTTGGACTAGATGACCTTTAAAGGTCCCTTTCAACCCAAACTATTCTATGATTAATTCAAACCATACATAAGCCGGGACACAGGTAGGACACACACGAAGGACAATGTGCATGACAAAAGATCTGGCTTTGCACAATTTCCTGCCCGCTCCATTACGCAAGCTATTAAGAAACCTTTTTGGCCCAACTAACCGTATTGAAGTTTTATATCAACTGTGAAAGGATGAGGGTCTTAATCTTGTATTTGCCACCCACAAGCTCCTAAATCACTTTGTGCTAGCTGGTCCAAGGGAGCTGGGTCACACAGAAGTGGCCACCAGAGGCAATGCACTGCAACGGTGCCACATGGCGGTGACAACAGAGATGGATGGTATCAGCACTTCACTATGACAGCAGCTATGACCTGTTTGTTTCCACTTGTTTATTAGCGGGTTCAGATCAAAGGGATGTAGGGATGCTAGAAAGAGGGCTTCCAGCTCCCTCTGAAACAAAAACCTGCAGCATGGTGTAAGCTGAAGCCCTCAACTGCATTTGGTACGTTTTCAGCAGAAGACCACAAGTACCTAAACCAGTGACTTTCTGCTCATGTGGTTTATTTTAGGGGTGATCCCCACGGGAAATTGGCATAAACAGTGAGAGAGCCGCTGTTCTGAATGCATTCATCAGAAAAAACATGCACATCAACAGCAGCACTGTGCCCACATACTGCAACATAAAGGGGAAACAAATTCAGTTTCTTCACCAGAAGCATCTGTAATTCAGAGCTTTGATTTAAGCTAAGGAGATAGACATCGTGCCCATTTTGGTATGTTCAGTTTACCAGAATTTTCATAAATGTAAACTTTAAATATGCAACGGAAGAGTCAGCTGATAGAAACAGCAGACTAATTTCTAGATAAGCAAACAGAGCTGGAAGCTATTATATTCAAATCAGCTAAATGCTAAAATAAAATTTATTTGGGCTTTTTCAGTTGTTCTACCTCCTGCCCCCATAGACTAACATCTCAGCCTTTCTACAGGATAAAGCTCATATAAAACATTTGCACCATCTCCACTCTAAAATAACTCGCCAAAACCCAATTATATAATTAATAATTATTCTTGGATGTTAGATCATCTTTGGATGCTCTTCGCACAACACTGATTCAGCCTTCATCCTCAGCAGCAAACAGCGCTTCGCTAAGGATCCTGTGAGGCAAGCCATTTTCTGTCCAACCTACAGTAATTTTAAGAAGCTAGATCAAACCCACAGCATAAATGAGATCTAATTCTTTCCATTGCTTGCATTTGGAAAACTGTTTGCAGGTGAAATGGCCATTCATTGTGTGCTTATTGTATTACCAGCATCTGAGCAATGTTTTTTTCATCTTCTCTCAAGACCAAAAAAAACACCTACACTTCCTGCTGCAAGTCCATAGTTCTCTAAGTGTTTCAATCCAACAGACCCTTACTGCCACTAAAGTAGAAATCCTACTTCTACTACTACTTATTTCTACAGTAGAAGTAGTTATCCTCTCTATGTTATATCCTTTGATATACCTCCCTCTAATAGCATTTGTATAACTATACAGCAAGGCTAAGCAGATCCTGATGAAAGAACTTTCTTCCATCAAGTTAGTTTTTACTAGGTTTTTCCCTAACATAGCTAATTGCAATGTTGCACAAATCTTAGCCCTGACATAAGACAGTAATAGGCTTTTCACAAACAAGAGGGTGAGAGAACAGCAACAAAACAATTCCATTTCATAAACTGAAAAGCATGAATAACGTGTTCAGGAACATGAATAACGTGATCAGGGGAGAAGTGCCAGCTTGGCAAGAGATCTCCACTGTAACTTAGAAGCTGCTGGCACCCAAACAGTACCAAGCACAAGCTACATTTTAATACCTAGAGTCTAAGAGGAAGATACTACAAACAGATAAGAGAGAAAGTATCACCTCTCCCTTGCACAAAATGTTGATCTGTTTGCTGATATAATTACTGCCATTAGGAATCACACCCCTAATAGGTTCATGTGGTGCAAAGATGTCCTGCCACAAGCTAGCTACCAGCCAGCCCAGTTGACATATACAGTTCATAGCTCTGCTGCCCAACTGGAATAGGTTTTCCAGAGAAGCTGTGGATGTCCCATTCCTGGAAGTGTTTAAAGCCAGGTTAGACAAGGCTTTGAGCAACCTGAGCTAGTAAAAGTGTTCCTGGATGTGGTAAGAGGACTGGATTCACAGAGTTATCATTCAGACATATTGTCGGCAACTACGAAACTCTTATAGGCAGCTGGATTACTAACTCTCAAGCCAGGACATACAATTTCATGATGGAAAACTATTATCTCTCAGTTGCTCTGTAGCAACATTCAACTTTGCTCAAGGAAAGACCACTCATGTACAAAGAAACTGCCTTATGTGTTTGCCTATATTGCTTTCCTAATGGATAAGTTCAATTCGCATTTAAATCAAGTAGCCATGCCTGAGAGAGAACAACATTTCAAAAAGCTGCAGCCTAAACAGAAAACAAGTTTCAGTGCCTAGCAACTAAATCATTAACCTCTTGGAGGGAAATACTTCCTTTACCAGCATGGAATGCTGTCCCCAAGGCATTGCTATATACAGAAACATACACAACACATGGACAATTGTAGATAGACGGTGTAGATGAGCACCGTTCATATGTATGTAGGATTCTTGCAGTGCACGTCAGCTCAACAGATACTAAACACTTTGGCAAATTCATACTCTAAATTCCATGGGTTTGCTGAACCTCAGGCTTTGGATAATGCAGTGATGATCATTATACTAATACTATATGGGATATCATGATCATTTCAATAACCTTCAGTAACAATTTGGTATTCATGACGCTAGTTTCATGATCCATTCTGCCTCATCAGTGGCAGATATAGATTGTCTTGCTCACGTCTTCCATGTCTCTTTCCATGTTATATGTCTTTATGCCTTTCCTTCTGCTCCCACAGCTGGGATGGAGGCTTTGAGGAAGGCGATGGACCTTGATTCTGATTGCTCATTCTAAACCCAAAGAGAGTGGGGGCAAAACCTCTGCAAGTATGCAGTTGAAAGATCTTAAAGAGTTTGCTGCAGTAAGGGTAAAGGAGTCCAATCACTCCAGCCCTTCTTTACAATACAACTTCATCGTGGTTTGCAGTCCCCACTCTATAACAGGATAGCAAAGCAAAAGATTAGCAAGGAGACCCACCATACACATCCCTACCCATAGCTCACCGAAACATAGCTCCCTTGACTGGAAGGATGAGTAGCATGATGCCAAGAAGCATCACTTTATATAATTACATCATTTGACTCTCTATCATGATTGCATAGTAAAATAATTATAATTTTCCTGGATGTAACTCAAACCTGGACCAGGAGGTTCCACCACCACCACGGAAATGTTTTTGTAATTTGAATTAATCCTGGGTTCATCTGTTAGATTGTGGGGGAGTTAAGAAACTACCCCTAATTATCATGGATGCTATGCAGCACCTCAGTCACAAGCTCTGGTGCCTTCCTTTATGAAAGATCTTTTGAAAGTTTATCCTACTCATTAGAGGAAAGACAAAACTCAAGCAAACAACCCAAATAAAAACAGAAGAAAAATAAGTCTTTATTAATAAAATGCCAAAAATGTATTTTCAGGAGATGTGCAACAATGCTCTGCAACAATTCTGAATTATTAGTTCTTCTCAGAAATGATCTTCAGAAGAGCCTAAACCCTCAACCCAATAGTGAAAACCTCCCAGCCCAACATATTCATGTGCACAGTTAATCCCTGTGTGCACAAGGTGGAAATACGAGAGTACCTCACTCTCGTGAGTATGAGAGAGTGAACTTTCTCTAGCAAACATTCACCCACGTCCTCGTTTGTTTTATTGCACCACCAAGACACCGGGTAACCCTGCCTGTGGGGTGCCCCAGCCGCACCCCGCGCAGACCGGGGAGCTGGCCGGCAGCCCAGGGGGAGGCGCGGAGAAGGTGGCCGCAGCCCCGGCCGCAGGTGCGGTGGGTCGCCCCGCAGTGTCACCCCGCCGTGAGCCAGCCGGGTGCAGCAGGACGCCGCCCAGCCGCCGGTGCCCTCTCTCCGCTGCCCCGTAAGTCGAGGCGGCGCCGGGAGAGCTTGGGAGAGCAGCACCCCCGGGGAAAGCACCCCTCCGAGCCCACCGAGCTGCAGCCCGCCCTCTCCACAGCCTAGCCAGTGCCCCGAGCCGCCCTCAGCTCCGACATGGAAGAACCCGTGCTGGACCCCCAGCTCCGCCCGCGCCACCCCTTCCAGGGCTGCAATCCAGCCCGGCCGCCAGCCGCGACGGCGGCCGCTTCCGAGCCCCTCGACGTACCCAAGATCTCCTTCCTGCGCTGCGTGTGCGGCTGCTCCGTGTAGACCCACTCGAAGTCGTCGCGGGTAACACGGTTCCCCATGGTTCCCGCTGCGCTGCTCTCCGCTCCGCTCCGCGCTGCTCTTATAGCTCCGCGACCAGCGGAGGAGCTGCTCCGCCCGCCGCCTGCCTCCGCCCCGCCGGCTACCTCTCGCCTCCGGCGAGCACCGGCACTGCGCCGCGACGGGGCGGCCGCTGGGGCAGGGGCGCTGCTGTTCTCGGGTGTGCGAGGATCGGGGCTGCCTCAGGACTGGCTCGGGGGGCAGAGGACGCTCAACTGAGATTCTCCGTGCCGTGGGGGCTCCGAAGGCAGCCGAGAGAGGAGTGCGGGGCAGGCGGTGGTTTGCAGGGCAGCAAGCTTCACATCATGCTGTTGCCAACACCGTGGTGCCCACTGGAGCACAACATAGCCACCACAGCCTTCCCATCCTGGGGAAGACTCAGAAAGCCGGGCATCACCAGCAGTGCAGGCTGGTCCCTGGGCACTTCCAGACAAGACTTTTGGAAAACAAGGGTAGTCCAAATGCCATAAATCCAATGCCACAGCCCTAAGCAGAACATGACTTAGGGCGAAGACCAGTCATGTCGGCTCCTCCCAGGGGTGGAAGACCTGGGACGGTACAAAAATGACCAACGCCTGACACACATTTCCTTGGCCCTCTGACAAATCCTGTGTGAGCTGTTCCAGTAGCATCCAGCCCTTGGCTGGGTCACGCTTCACTCCTGGGAGTCTGTGGCGCATTTCCCAGGTCCAGCACCATCGTGGCTGAAGAAGCAGGAAATCCCTTGGTAACAAAGCCAGGCAAAGGACTTGCTAACCTTAAAAACTGAGGCAAGCTTTCTAACCCCTTTAGCCTCTCTGATTCACAGAGAGAAGAGTTACATGGTGATGTTTCTCCACACACCCAACCCAAAATTAAAGCGTTAGTCCTGTTCCCACTATGCTCTTTTGCAAGCCCATACCTGAGCCACTGTCCATCTTCAGTGTTTGCTATCCTTAATCATTATTCTTTCCACTGACAACATCCCATTTGGGTCAGCTCCACGCTCTGAAGACAACTTGGTTTCATTCTCTTTCATTACGAATCTCTTTAGCCCCCTCCCTACTCTCTTACCCTTACCAATGCCTATTGTGCCTGGAAGTGAAAAGGGGCAAAAATGCAGCCTTGCAAATGTGAAATGTGAATATTTTCCAGCAATAACTTTTGCCTGCAAACACTGGCAATACTGTCACCTCTTACTTTAGCCCAGTTTAGATATTTAAGATGTCTTGGTAGCACAGTTACATACAACGATACGGGTTAAAAACCGCTAACCAAAAACCAACCCCCAAGCCCCAAACCCTGCCTCTTGACTGCTAGAAAAATTTTGGAGTCATCTTTCAAATTTTTTTTATTTTTTTTTTCCCATAAGTGGTCTAAATGCAAACCTTTGAATGCTTAAATGTTCAAAGCAGGTTCAGTGGAAGGAGTATGGGGTAAAAGTAAGCAGATTTACCCAGAGCAGGAGTTTAACCACTTTTCTTTTAAAGGTCAGCTCTCTGTAAGTACAATGGTTTCTTCACCTCTGCTCCAGCACAAGGTTGATGTTCTCCCATAAGGTTGCAGGGCCCAACCCAGTTAATGGACTGTCAACCCAAGTTAAGGTTATTACATGTCTCTATAAGGAATAAATTAGGGTATCTCAGCCTAAACCTTTAATTGGCTCAAATGTTTTGGCTTGTTGACAGTATCGGAGGAGAAGCCAATGACAACATGAATGTGATGACACCTTTCTGTCACTTCCTGCTCAGGAGTGCTCAAGGTGACTAAAAAACCAAATTAGTAGGGCAGTCCATGCAGTTGCAAAGAAAACAAATATGACTTAATCCCCAGATGTTTATCCAATAGGCTAGTGCTATTGCATATGGTAAGTTACACATGGAAAGTTAAGTATCTCCTTTGCAGGCAATGGCATTGTCGTCATGTAGCTTATTACTATAGCCTCAGCCCAACCACATCAGAAGAAGAGAAAGCTTTTCTGTCTCCAGTGAGTTGCCATCTCTTTTTGAGAATAGAATTTCATGCTTTATTTTTATATAATAAGCCAAACAAATTATACTAATTTCAGAGTAATTGTGAATGCCAGACAAATGAGAAATGCTGGCCATAGACCACTTTCTAGAGTTGGAAGAACTATCATTCAGCTCTGACCATTTAGCATCCCTAGTTTTATAGCACCCTAGTAAAGTGCAAACAGGCTTACAATCATTCACAAAGGAAAAGGAAGGGGTATTTTAATGTCACCTGGCAATAATTGCCCTTTCAATGAATGCTGACTATGAACTCCACAGGTTAATATACTCGCTACACTTTATGGCAATTCAAATGTGTTTCATACAGTCAGGCTCTCCCAGCTGTAGCCTTCCTTTCTTCAGCTATACTAGTTCAGGATTTCTGTCTGTTTGGGAAGCCTACCTGAGAGAAATTCCTAACACACTCAACAAAAGGAGCACAACTGCTGACACTATTGTGGGTACCACCAAATATCTCGTTTACCTCGTTTCAAGTACACATCATGCTCACCTTCAGCATCCCAGCTGGCAATTTCCGTGGTAAAAAAAAGGACAAAAATCTTTTGCTGCCCTGAGGACACGACCTACAACATGCAGCTCTAAAACAAGACTCCTGGTCCTCCCTTCCACATGGCCAGGCAAACCCATGCTTCCCCACCCAAAGGTGGCTTTCCACCAGCTGGCTTCCAGCAGGAATGTATTTCTGTACGCAACCCAGCAACTTCCTCCTTCCACTTATTAAAAGAACAGGTGACGCAGTAAATACAGTAGGATCACCTGCACATTTCCCAGTGGCTGCTGCCAGCCCAAAAAGCAGGCTTGGCGTTTGAGGCATCTGAATTCTGCCCTGGTGTGCAGGCCTTAACTCCTCTTCTTCTGGTTGCCAGAGATTAAACTTTGTTAATGTTCTGGAAGTAAAACAAAGTTGCCTGCATTTTTGTCTCTGAATAAGTATTTCCTCCTCTAGAATAAAGAGCTCCATGTCTGATGACAAGCTTGTATTTTCAGTTCCTACATTACTTAGCTTCTTCTCTGCCTGTATAAATTGCACCTGCCTTCATAATTGATTACCTGAAGGAAACATAGCTGTATGTTCGTGTGTTTAGAAAACATCCTGCAGTCATTTCAAATTGGTGTCATGCTCTGTGTTGACGTAACTAGCGACAACGTTTACAACGTGATGTACTCTACTGCACAAAGTCAATTTTTCATAGGCAGCAGAATATGTCAGCGAGCCACGCCATCAACATACACTCCCACCAGAGTTCACTCAGGGGAAATAATTTGCCAACAAGTCGTATATTCTGATTCCCCTCTTACCTGTGCTGGCCCTTCCCTGGCCAGCTCTGCCTTTCTCTTTCCACTGGGATAACGTGACACCAGAACAAAGGTGTTACGGAGCCGGTGCAACAGAATCTTAGGGGGAGGAAGATGTTTTCCTGTTGCCAGTGTAAGCTGCTAGATACATTTAGTTCTGTTTTACGTAACCCGCCCGGCAGCGACACGGACCTTTCACGCCAGTTCTCACCAAGCCGCATTTGCCCCCGCACGAATCCCGCAGGATGCAGGCTGGTGCAGGGCGTCTCTGCCCGAGAGCTCCCAGAATGAAAGGCGAGGTTCGAGGGCGCAAACAGCTCCCTGCGCCACCAGCCCACCCCTGCCGTCCCTTGCTGTCACCCAGCCCCACACTGCGGTCCTCACAGCGCTCGCCCTCCGCAAGGCCCGCTCCCGCAGCGTGACCGCCGCCTTGTGCCGCGCTCAGAGACACCCTCCCGGCGCCGGGACCGGGACCGGGACCGGGACCGCCGCTAACGCGGAGCGGCCAACGCCCCGCCCAACGGCGACTGCTAGCGCAGGCCGCCCCCTGCCGGCCCCGCGCCGCCACTGCAGCGTCTGGTCGGGCCCTGCTGCGCCCAGCGGCGGCGGAGCCACGCTCCGAAGGGGAGCGGGCAAGGGGCAGGCAGGCCTGGGCTGGGCTGCCGTGCCCTGGCCTGCCCCTCCCTGCACTGCCCTCACCCCACGGTTCGCACAAGAGCATCTTTCCCCACTCGGGGGGACCACTCGGGAGTTCTGCGTGTGCGGGGTCCTGGAGGTGAATCCCCTAGGAACCACCTCCGGGCCATGAGTAGTAATGCTGCGCGTGCTTCGCCTGCTATAGCTATGCGTTTTCTTTTATTCCAGCAAGCCTCGTTGTCCTGTGGATGCAATGGAAGCTAGCAAAACGGGAGACTACAGCTGACGAAGGGCTAACCTCATGCCAGCAATAGATGTGAGTTGATTGCATTCAGGTGTTCTCATCTCCTTTACAAATACGTGCTTAAGGAATTTTAAAATCATAGGATGGTTCAGGTTGGAAAACACCTTAAAAATCACCTAGTTCCAACTCCCTGCCATAAAGAGAGACACCTGCCACTAGACCAGACTGATCAAAGCCCCGTCCAACTGAAGTTTAGCAGATGTAGGCCTTCTGCAATTAATGACCAAATACAGAATGTGTTCAGAACCATTTCTGAAAATTCAAATGGACACAATTTCCTCTTCCACAAAAATATTTTTTTCTCATGTTACATTTTTACTTATGCTTCTTAGCTTTTTGAAAGAATCACAATCTTTCTGGAGTGTAATTTATTCCACAGAGTGGTTTATATTGTTCAAAGAGTTTGCAATTGCTTTCTACCATGACACGTTTTTGCTGTTACACACCAGAAATACTTACCCTGTGAGTAGCTTACCCTACACTCCCTGCAATCTCGGCATGTCAGGAACAGTTTTACAAGCATCCTAGTACAAATACCTGAACGGAGCGTATTAACTAGACTCCCACAGCAGAAATGCTATACACAAAAAGTAGCAACACTTGTAATTGATTATCCAAACGTGAGAACCTAAGGGCTTCCCTTTTGATACAGAGTGTCAGGTTTATGAAAGGATGTCAGTCTTATGAAGAAAGACATCAGATTAATACCAGGGTTTCTCTCCTCCCCCTCTAAGCATTGATGAATCTCTCCTCTAGAACCCCACGCTGCCACACACCAAAGGTACGGCAGTACTTTCTAGGCCATGGTTAACGAGAGCAGATCTCCTCTTTCAAACACCCTTCTTGACACTCAGGTTTCAACCCAATACACTTAAAACCTGATTCATTTCAGTGCTGCTGAGATCACTCTGACAATAGGAGTGACACGGGGTTAAGAGAGGGCCTTTGTTCAACCTCTTGAAGTCAGAGCTTAGAGTAGAGGAAAAAAAAAACCACTTGAAAATGGCTAGCTGTGCCTATGTGTATGTATGTGTGGATGGGAGTATGGGAGGAATTAGCGCTGCAGGGAACAGTTGGAGAACAACTTTGACAACAAACTGTGCTAAATGTATAGATTGTGTCATACAGTCTCTGGTTTTTTGCTCAGGAGAAATATTTTTAGCCCATGTTTATATTGTAGCAACACATACAGGTCCCTCCAGAATGGACTAAGATTTGACTATAAAACCATGAAGTAAAATTACAATATATCCACCAATAAGTTTGGGTTATAAATCCTTCTATTACAAGCACTCTAAAAAAAAATATTGATCAGCTTTGCTTATGCCCAAGGAGTATGAGTTTTTATACTCAGATTTTAACAAACTGTCAGAGAAAACTGAGTCACAGTGTCTATTGCCGTGTAGAAATCTAGATAAGTTGATTTAAGAAAAACATACTTGCCCTTGGGCTTTCACTGAGACTGCAGCAATTTATAGATCTTATTTATTTCCAACTATTTACCCTTATTCATTTCAATCCAAGATTTACTTTTCTTTTAAAATGTAATATGAACTCTAGGGGTATTTCTTTCTTAGTGCTACTGGGATCTATCAATACCTGGTGACTTTAATGGAAACTCAGAGCTCAGCACTTCCCAGCATCATGTCTGGCGTCTGTAACCCAAGCAAACAGACATGCGGGAGGAGGGCTAGGAAGTCTGTAAGACAACAGGACGGATGGATGAGAGCTGTAGGTTTGCTCCCAGCATGCAGAATGAGCAGTTAGGACACAAATTCACATATATTGCCTATGCTGTCATGATTTCATGTATCATGACGTATTATTTCCCAGAAGCTTCTGCATCTTGTGTTGTCCATGATTTACAAGATACAACCTATTCTGGGGCAAGGATTAGGCCCACTGATTCATGTATCCTTTCATACAGTAAGAAAAACAAATTACATGATCTCGTCCTTACAACAAAACCTGTTTAATGAGACTGGGTTGACAAGTGACCATAACTTGGAAATTAGTTTGGAATGGTGGCAGTGCAAGCCCTATCTCCCTCCCTCTGCAAGATTACAGATGAGAGAAAGTCCTTCCTTGCTGTGCTCAGTCTCAAAGATGCAAGCAGACGACAAATGGAGAAGAGCGCAACAAATCTCAGCAAATTGGTTGGTGTAGGTTTGTTAGCTGCTTCGTTTATTTTTAGGAGGGGAATCTGAAGTAGGATGCAGTACAGCAAAGAAAACAATATTAAAAGCACCAGGGAAAGAAACAGAGAAAAAGAGGTGCACACAGAATTCATTGCTTGTTCCTAGGCATGGTCAGCAAGCAGAATCTTACGCTCATAATGAACCTTTAAATGTGTTTTGTAGGAGTCCATACATAAATTGCGATCAGGGATTTCCCTCAGGTTTAACTAGCAGTCTGAGGAGAGAGGACGGGGACATCTGTGGCAGAAGCTAGTGGGCCATAAAGGCCAGGCATGGTGGTAGCTATATTAGATCAGCTGCAGATAAGGAGGCTAAATTATAGAGGACTATAAAGGTAAAGTTAAAACTGCATTTCTCACAGAGCTGCAAAGAGCTAGGACAAGGACTCTGGGAAAGGGAGGTATAGCTAATTAACATATTTATTAGTGAATTGCCTTAATGGCACTGGAAATCCTATTTTAGATTTTCTGAGATTTTTGTATTTTTTCTTCAAGATCTCTTCTGTTTTACTTGAGTAATAAGCCATTCTAGATGCAGAAGGAAAACCTGATGTCCTAAATTGGCAGAACTTCTTGATTTGTCTTACCTAGGTTTTTAACAGGTGTTAAGAGAGCAATTTATTACAAACTACTGACTGTGTTTTCCGCCATTAAGTGACTCTATATCTGGTCTTCTTTACAAAAGAGCAAGAGCACCTTTAAAGCTATTCATGACACATATTTAACTAGATAGGTAAGTATTATCAGTTTAATTTATTGGTGTCGATTTACAATAGGAGGGCTAATCTTTCTGCTCAAACATCAGGCAAATTGTGTGAGAATGAGAAGAAAAAAATGGGGTATCAGAAATTTCCAAAACAGTGGATTTGAATGGCTGAGTGAAACAAATTGGGAAAAGGGTATGTTGACCCCATTCGAGGCAAAAGACTAGGCTGTAGATGATGACTGTGAAAAGGTCACTTGTTTCTCAAGTTTCACACTTCAAATTTCTTTCTCTTTCTCACTTCCATGTAAGCTGAAGGGGAAAGGAATAGGACTAACACAAAAAAAAAAATAGAAAATAAGTGATTTTTGTCTTCATTCTTTCATACTTTGTGTAAGACTAACTTATTTTCTGTGAGCTTCCTTTTCTTTAAATACAACAGACTTATGTATTTAAGAAGCAATTCTTGTTTAAAAGAACAGTTACCTAGTTTTGGCTTGATACAGGTGTAATAGGCTAGAACAATAAGTTCTGCAGTATGAAATGAGAATCATAGAATAGTTAGGGTTGAAAAGGACCTTAAGATCATCTAGTTCCAACCCCTGTGCAACGGGCAGGGACACCTCAAATGAAACCAGGTCACCCTAGACTCTGTCCAACCTGGCCTTGAACACCACCAGGGATGGAGCATTCACAAGTTCTCTGGGCAAACCATTCCAGTGCCTCACCACCCTTACAGTAAAGAACTTCTTCCTTATATCCTGTCTAAACTTCCCCTGTTTAAGTTTGAACCCATTATCCCTTGTCCTATCACTACAATCCATAATGAAGAGTCCCTCCCCAGCATCCTTGTAAGCCCCCTCCAGATACTGGAAGGCTGCTATGAGGTCTCCACACAGCCTCCTCTTTTCCAGACTGGTTTCTGCATATTGATGGTAGATGACAATTCACTACAGCAGATTTTAAGGAAGGAATCAGGAAAAAAAAAACCCAAACCAGATAAATCTGAGGCATCTAGAGCTTGTAAAGAATATATATTCTTAGAAACTTATTTGTTACGGAAGCCTAAAAATAACTTTTAATTTTAATTGAAGGTTTTACGTTTTTTAAATAAAGTTCCCCTGCCTTCTCTCCCCCAACTTTTTAAATACGGCTAAGAAACAAGCTGGAGTTCTGAGGATGGGAAGTAAAATGAGGTGTGGAAGGCAGGAAGATAAGGGATTATCAAGGGAGTAAATTCTGCTGTCTGGATAGAAGACAACATTTTCTTTTAAACAGTTTTTCACTGGACAGCTTGCACTTCTTTATTTTTGCTTGTTGCTGTATCTGTTTTCTCACCAAGCATTTGGAAAAATTATGTCTAATTCTTGCAGTTAATGAAAAATAATCATATGCAAGTTAACCAAATCATCTTGCTCGGGATGAAGAGAACTGTATAATGGAAAAAAAAAAAAACAAGATCTGATGAAGAGCATTTGCCTCATGGAACATTTCTCAATGAAAAATAATGTAATGTGAATGTTGCAACAAAATATTAAAACACTGGTTTTAGGCCAAAGTATGGGGAAAGTATAAAACACTAGCAATATTCAAAATAAGTTGATTCTGATGCTTACAAACTTCAAAGTGCCTTTTCTGTCCAAAGTTATATATTTGTTTGCAATAAAAACACAAAAATGTAACAGGATTGTATAAAATTATTAAACTACTATCACTGACCCAGACAAAAGAATTATATTGATAAACAAGAGAGACTTGTGACTTTGTTCCTATATTTGACAAAGCTCATTTACACTAACACCTTCACCCAAAATAATCAACCCAGGGCCTGATCCCACTTGCTCTAGTCAATGGCAGCTCTGGTGCGAATTCAAGAGCAGAACAGAGTGCACGTTGAACATGTAGGTGAGACTACTATTTTGTCTAAACAAGCTTAGAATCATAGAATAGTTAGGGTTGGAAAGGACCTCAAGATCATCAAGTTCCAAACCCCCTGCCATGGACAGGGACACCTCACACTAAACCATCCCACGCAAGGCTTCATCCAACCTGGCCTTGAACACTGCCAGGGATGGAGCACTCACAACCTCCCTGGGCAACCGATTCCAGTGTCCCACCACCCTAACAGGAAAGAATTTCCTCCTTATATCCAATTTAAACTTCCCCTGTTTAAGTTTTAACCTGTTACCCCTTGCCCTGTCACTACAGTCCCTGATGAAGAGTCCCTCCCCAGCCCCCCTTCAGGTACTGGAAGGCTGCTATGAGGTCTCCACGCAGCCTTCTCTTCTCCAGGCTGAACAGCCCCAACTTCCTCAGCCTGTCTTCATACGGGAGGTGCTCCAGTCCCCTGATCATCCTCGTGGCCCTCCTCTGGACTTGTTCCAGCAGTTCCATGCCCTTTTTATGTTGAGGACACCAGAACTGCACACAATACTCCAGGTGAGGTCTCACAAGAGCAGAGTAGAGGGGCAGGATCACCTCCTTCGACCTGCTGGTCATGCTCCTTTTGATGCAGCCCAGGATAAAAAGTCTATGTGAGTTGTGCATTTTTCCTGTTAAAATAAATAAAAATGAGCTCTGTAATGACTCAACATTTTTTATGATGTTTAACTTTTACTGTGGGACAACAGAGACTCCATCCTAATTTTCAAATATTGTTTTTAAAACTTACAAGTGCTGTTTTTCCCACACTCTTACATTTGCCCTTCCAAGTACAGAGAGAGAAGCAGAATTTATATGTAACAGTCTGGAAATCTCTTTACAGGATCTAAAAATAACCGTTCAGTTTATGGGAATTTTGCAATGATAAACCCCATGTTGCAGTTTGTTAAAATGGGAGCGCTGAGCACGATTGGAGGAAAGGAATTCCCAGATCTACACAAGTTAAGCAATTTTGTTGCTATTTTGAATACTTAATTTCCTAATCTCATCATTAGCCCAAGGCTCAGTACTGCTGTCTTGAGACTTGGACTAGACTAACCTTAACTTCATGCTGAGGTAGAAGAAAGTATTTCTTAGCAGGAATCTTTTCTCGGTTTCTGTATCCTGGCAATTTGGGATATGAGCAAGCAAAGCAGTGATGTAGTGGGAAATGAAGATAAAAATTGAGTGTATTTTGCACTCATTTGGTTATTAGCCTCGTACGGGGCCAGGCCTCCTGGGTAACCGAGTACACGAACTTGGTTACCGATCTCCTCCACGGGCTGTGACTTCAGAGCGCGCTCCCGCTGCCGGCGAGCTGGAACCGAGAGCCGGCGCTCCGAAAGCGGCCAACTCGCCTGTGAGCAAGTTCGAGCGGACGGAAGTCCGCGGGGAAGCGCTGCGCTGTACGCGACGCTGCCCCCACACCACCACCAAGAGAGGAGAGAGAAACGCTGCCAACTGCCCGCAGCGGTTCAACCGCAGAATTCAAACAAGCCGATCCCGCCGCCACCATCCCAAGGCTTCTCCGGCGACTGCGCATGCCGAGCCCAGCGCTCCGCCGGGGCCAGCGCCCGCCCGCCCCGCAGCGGGACCCCACCGGCAGCCGTAGGCCGCGGGGCAGGCAAGGGCCGGGCGGAGGGCCCAGCCGGGCCGGGAGACGCCCGGGACGCGGTAGCTGCTCCCGGTCTGTTTAGGCGCGGAGCCCCAGCCTCCGCATACAGGAAACGGCTCACGCGCAGCCCGCGGCCGGGTCCGCGCCGCATCCGTTAACGGCCGCTGCGGACGCGTGCCAGCTCGGGGTGCAGAGCGCGCCCCCAGCGGCGGGGAAGACGGGCCCGGCACCCGGCACAGGCGGCGGGGCCGGGGCGGCGCTCCCGCGCGGGGAGGGGCGACAGGGAGAGGCGGGGCGGCCGAGGGGGGACAGCAGGGTGACACCGCCGGCGGCGGATTGGCTCCGCGGCGCCGGGAGGTGCGCTCCGTATTCGCAGCGCTCTCTGATAGGCCGGTGGCAGTAAATGGGGGCGGGCGGCTGCGGCACGGCGCGCCCTCGTAGGCTACTTGGCTGCCCTGGGTGAGCCGTGGGCGCGCCAGGCGGTGCGATTGGCCGCTGGGCTGCGGGGGGGCCGGGTCCCGGCGGCAGCGGCCTCCCGGGGCTGGGGTCCGTCTCGGCGGCAGCAACGGAAGTCTCGCGAGGGAACACAGCCGGGATTTGGCGGCTGGCTGCCTCCCTCTCGCTGGCTGCGAGGAGCTGGTGTTTGTGTGGAAAGGGGAGGAGGAGAAGAAGCGAGAGGAGCCCGAGCCCCACCATCCGCTAAGGGGAGCGGACCGGAGCCCCCTCGCTGCCCGCGGAGCTCTCTCCCCTTCCTCGCCCCGCCATGGCCTCGGGAGACACCCTGTACATCGCCACGGACGGCTCGGAGATGCCGGCCGAGATCGTGGAGCTGCACGAGATTGAGGTGGAAACCATCCCGGTGGAGACCATCGAGACCACCGTGGTGGGCGGCGAGGAGGACGAGGAAGAGGAGGACGAGGACGAGTGCTGCGAGGAGTGCGGCCCGCACCACCCACCCCATCACTACCACCACCACCAGCCCATGATCGCCCTGCAGCCGCTAGTCTCGGACGGGGACCCCAGCGGGGCGGGCGGCGGCGCGGCCGGTGGCGGCGGCGGACAGCTCCATCTGCACCACCACCACCAGGAGGTGATCCTGGTGCAGACCCGCGAGGAGGTGGTTGGGGGAGATGACTCGGACGGACTGCGGGCCGACGACGGCTTCGAGGATCAGATCCTCATTCCCGTGCCGGCCCCCGCCGGAGAGGACGAGTACATCGAGCAGACCCTGGTCACCGTGGCCGCTGCCGGCAGCAAGAGCGGAGGCGGCGGCTCCTCCTCGGCCGGCGGAGGAGGCCGTGTTAAGAAGGGCGGCAGCGGCAAGAAAAGCAGCAAGAAGAGTTACCTGAGCGGGGGAGGTGGCGGCGGGGCCGAGGGCGGCGGCGGCAGGAAATGGGAGCAGAAGCAGGTGCAGATCAAGACCCTGGAGGGGGAGTTCTCGGTCACCATGTGGGCCTCGGGTAAGTGCGCGCCGGACCCCACCCTACCCGGGTCCCGGGCCCCGCCGACGGCTGCCCGGTTCGCCTCGGACAGTTTTGTTTTGAAGGGAGGCCATGTTTTGATGTGTGTGATGGGCGCCGCCATGTTCATCGCCAGGGCAAGTATGGCGGCTCCCCCGAAAAGATGGCGGGGTCTGCGCTGCTGCCGCCGCTACTCCTGCCCGGCTCCGGCGGGGGGAAGGAAAGATGGCGGCGGCCGCCAAGATGGCGGCTGAGAGGGGTGCGAGAGGGAGGGAGGCAGCGCGGCGCTAACTCCAGCACTAGGCCGCAATGGCGTAGTTTCTGCAGCAGGGGGAGGCGGGGTGTGCGGGCGGGCACAGGGTGCGGGGCGAATCCAGCCTCCTCGCTTCTCCCCCCGTCCCCGCCCTGCCGCCGCCGCCGCTCCCCGCGGCGCCCGGCCGTTCGCTCCACGCCTGCCCCTCGCCATTTCCTTCCCGGGCCGCCGCCCCCGGCGCCTCTCGGCGCCCTCTGTCCTCCTTCTCCCCCGTCTCCCGGCCCTCCGCTGCCGGCCCGTCTCCCCCCCCCGCCCGCCGCGGCTCCGCCGGCTGCCCGCTCGCCGCACCTCTCCCTCCCTCCGCTCGGCGCTGGCGCTGCCGCTGCGCTCCCGCGGCCCCATTGGGCTGCGTTTTAATGCCGAACGCCGTCGGCGGCCCCTGGTACGCCTTGTGCTCCGGGTCGTGACCGTTATGTGCGGGGGAAAAGCCAGCCGCCCGCTGCAGCGCCGCCCGCCCCGCCGGCGCTCCCCGGCCCGGGCATGGCCATCTCCCCGAAATACCGTTTTACCGTCCGCACGGTGGGGTGGGCCTGGGGCCGACCGTCCCGCCGGGCCGCTGCGGTAGCCAGGCGGGGTGTGGGTGGGGCCTCCCCGCTTGAGGCCAGCGGTGCTGGCGAAGGGGAAGCGCCTCTTCGCCCCCGCGGGGGCTGCCCGCGCCGCTCGCCGCCCGCGGAGGGGGCGGCCACAAACCACCGGCCCTCCGGAATGCTCCTTGTCATGAGCCGGGGTCTGACCGCCCGGGGCGGGGGGACTCCGCTCTCCGGAGGCAGAACTCCGGCCAGGGAGCCGCCGGGAGGAATGGACCAATTTCTGACTGGCTCTCGGAGGCTGTTCAGCTTTCTCTCGGCTAGGTCTAGCGCTTTAAATAGGCTTTTTAGGTAGGCTTAGGGCGTCTGCGTTTTGTGAGGTTGCGTGTGTTTTTTGAGGAGTTGGGTTTTTCGTGGGAGTGTGTCTTGGAGTGAATAAAATTTCGTGAAGGTATTTAGTATCTGCGGGGCTTGGAATAAAACTGGCGTACGCCTGCCCTGCCACGATTTTCTGATCCTTTCCTTTAATGGGTGGGGGGTGGGGAAGAGAACCTTTTTAGTCAGTAGAAGTCTTACATTGGGTTTTTTGTTTAGATTGGGGATTTGGTAGTTTTGTTTTGGTGTCGGTTTTCTGGATTTCAGAAAATGTACTGGTGGCAGCTAGGCGCTGTAGTCAGAGTTCGTGCTGAAGTTATGTAAATGCGCAAAAAAAGGGTCAAATAGTATCAGTTTATGCAACATAAATGGCTGTGTAGTCTTTGAATAGTTGATTGGTAATCTGTCTTGCATATTGTAAATTTTGTTCTCGTTTGAAATTGATCGAGTCTAGTAAGATAGAGATACTCTCTAAGATTCTAGTGTAGTCTAAAATGTTTGCTCTCTGTGGTGTTTGTGAATTACCAGTAGTTGTTACAAAGGGCAATGTCAAAGGAAGACTATTGGATGGCTGAACTGACTTGTCTGAAAAGATGAATAGTATGGTGATTCATATTTTACTCTCTTTAAATATAAGTGATTACTTAGCAAGTTTGACAGTGTGTATAACAGTTCTAGTGTATAGTCAGTTGACAGCCCAATGAGTCTTATCAGTTCTTGATGAACAGAAAAGAACTTTTATTTAGGAGTTTCCCAAATACTATTTGAGAAGTAGAATGGTGTTCTGTATACTTCCGTGTATTTTTGTATGAAACCTGAATAAATCCACTTGGGTTTTTTTCTCTTAGAATTGACCATACAAGAAAGGAGAAGAGATACAGAAACTAATATAGTCTTCTGGTTTGTGAAAGCTACCTAAGATAGCAGTATGCAAGTGGATGTATGACTCATGAGCTGGCAGGATGCAGGACCTCACTGAGATCAATTGACAAATTCTGGCATACATTTGCACTCTGAATTTCAGAGTGCCTGATAGGATGCTTCCTTAGAGCTCCTGCATGCTGATTATTACTTGAGTGAAGTGAAGCATGTGTGTAATCAATACTCTTGATTCTCTTCCCACATACACAACTTTCACATCAGGGCAGCCCTATTGATTTCAGTGGTTTTGTTCTTTATGAGCCTGACTTTGCAAGCTCGGGGGGGGGGGGGGGGGGGGGGCAATACCCACTTGTAATTTACTGGGAGTTGAATTGCATTGCTACATTCATGTCAATATCCATGATACAGAATACATATTCTGACTTGACTTCTAATGACAAAAAAGTACCCTCCCGGGGGGGTGGGGGGAAAGGGGGCAGGGGGGGAGTGCAAAACCACAAAATACATAGGTGAAAGTACTGAAGTTTGACCTCCCTTTTCTGCATGCTTGTGTGCTTCCTCATGCAGCTTATTGAATGGGCTAGAAGTGGTCAAATGCTGAGGCTTCATTGTCTGTTTTCTGAAATTTAAGAGGGGAAATGGTTGCCAGAAAAATTCCAAAAGAAGCAAAACTGGAGGTGGGGCAGGGAAGGAGGGGACACGATGACCCAGAACAAGCCACTGACTTGCGATAGGGTAGTTGTATTAAAGTTCCCCTGCAGAACTAGGCATACCTCATTTTGAGCAAAGATAGTGGTTTTGCCTCAATATTTTGACATAATTAAAGACTTGCTTGAAGACTTGCTTCTACACTGATGTAATTGACTGGTTTAAATGCTTAGCAAAAAGTTCATCAAAAGATGAATAGTAAATAAGGCCATGCATCAAGATAAAACAATGAGCCTTATATTGCTGTGCATGGGTATTTGAATTTGGAACAAGGAGACTTTGCTCACTACTGTGTGGGAAGACAATATGAATTAATTCCTTGTTACTGTTTTCTAGTGCTGTTATATTAGCTCGTACGCGAGTGGTACCAAATTTAGCCAGTCATAAATCTTTTTCCCTAAATGAGTATAACATGTTTGGTAGCACCTCTTGAAATGTGTAGAAATAATTTGTGAAATATACAGCAGTGTGATTAAAGGGGACTACTCAGTCCTTGTCTTGTTACTTGGATACTTAGAAGTTGCAGTACTGTTGTTGGCAATGTTTAGACTTGCCATAACTTCTCTTATCACCTTGGTATCTATGGTGATATCAAACTTGTGACCTGTGATTACTTTAATGTGTTTAGCTTGAAACAGGAATGCTTTGTTCTAGTTCAGATTAGCTTTCTAGATCTTCAGAATGGAATTATTTGTCTGTCTTCACATGTGAAAATAGGAATGGAACAAAAGTGTTCTATTTTCTGAAAGGGCTCAAGAGGTATATATGATGGATCCTTTAATCATGGTCCTGTAGTGTGTTTCTGCTGTACTGTCTCATTATTTTCATTTGTGTATCCTGTAATAGATTTAGAAAATTGTATACAGTTAATGGGGCTCTCCAGGTACAGTCATCAATTCGTACTAGGAATTTTTTTTTTTTTTATTAAGTGGAATATATTTGTGTCTTTGCTAGATTCAACTTAGTCATTGCCTTCAGTGACTGTCACCAGGTTGGGTACACAAGAGTGATGAGAGAGGGGAAGGTTCCTTAGAAACTTTGTTAGATTGTGCTTGCAAAACTGATTCTTGGATGCAAGAGGGCTTGGAAAGATGGTGCTGAAATGCTGGCTCCACCAAATACTGGAATTTCAAGCAGTTGGGGCTTATTTTTGCAGGGGGGAAATGTATTAGTGTACATCTACTTCTAGGTAATGACTCCATCAAGCTTTCAAACCTAAAATAGGCGTTGGCTTAAACTATTATTGTTAGCATAGATAATCTGCAAGGTCAGGGCTGAAATAGCACAACCAAACTAAACATTGCGCACAGATGTTAAACTGCTCAGGTATCCTATTCTTAGATGGGAAAGACAGTTTTTCCTAGATAGGAAAGACAAAAGTGCAGAAGTTATGTATATGGTTTGGAAATGATTTTTTTATAATCAGGGAAGCCATTGCTGCAGACCCATATTTGAAAACTCAGGGAGTTCATGTTGGGTTTCTAGAAGGTTCTTCAGAGTGTCTTAAAAAACACTTTTAATGTCTTAAATTAAAAGCCTTCAATGTTTAACTTTTTTTTTTTTTTTATCAGGTTGCAGGGATGTGAAAGATAATCATCTGTCATCTTACATAGTATAAATAATAGATGAGTCAGTTCTGTTGTGGGCCTGTATCAAGGATAGCCAAAAGTCTTTGTGATGACAGATAGGCAGTTGACTTCTTACATGAATTTTTTTCATAATGCGGGCAGAAAGTGATTGTCTGGTTCCTTTAAAATGTTAAGATGATAATTATTTCTGACTAAGACAGTAATACAGGCTTTTGGTATCCATAAGCATTGAGTCTGCCCTGACATTTTTGCCAGTGAACTATAGAGTATGCTAGATGTTTTCCTGCAGCTGTTTTAAATATATTTTCAGATTTGAAAGTGGTTTATGGATGTGGTTCATTACTTAAAGTATCTGTTAAGTTGCCTCTTTAGCTCATCTTCAAACTAGAATCCTCTTAAGTTGCTATTGGATCCTTCCCTGAGAGGTCCATGTCACTGTTGATGGTTCAGAAGGTCATAGTACTTCAGCACAGTGCCTCACAAGTGTTGAAGTCAGATGACTGTTGATGTATGCGGGTTTTTTTTTTTTTTTTCAGTTTGTGCCTCCCTGATGTGAAATAAGAGATGGGTGACATGGAATAAAAAGAACCTCTTCTTCATCTGTGTGTACAAGGCACATCAGAGAGAAAGTAGCCTAACAGCTGATTAGGATAAAAATTGACATGCTATGCAAAATGGAATTTCAACATTCAGAAGTTTCTGCTAAATAACTGTCTTATTTAACAAGCTAATTATGGCCTTTTACTTCCAAATATGACCAATGAACTAACTTGCCTGAGGAGACTGCAATGTGGTAGCAGAAACCAAGCTGTAACAGTGTCTTGGGTACTGCACTGTTGCTGAATACATCTTTTATCATGTAATTGTATTTCAACTGCTCCTAAAAACAAATGTGCTTAACCATGTAATCATGAAATGAAAATTTAAGCTGAAATGTTTTTCATCCTTTAGTGGGCAAGCAGAATGTCTCTTAACTTGGTACCTTGCAGAGAAGGCTTTAGGATTAGGTTTCACTGCTTTGCTACCAAGTGCACCTTCTGAATTCCTTTTTGCTCTCCTTATTTTCCACAGAGAAAGACTGATTGAATAACTGTGTCCTCCCTGCTCTGTAATAGAGGAGGAGGGTGGCTTGGAGAATTGGAGATCTGAAAGCGAAGTACAATGCCTGAAATCAAGAATAACTGACAGGGTTTCTTGAGTTGAGAGTTAAAGGGGTCATCTTACAAAGTTGGGGAGTTCCAGAGGTGTCATCTGGAGCTAGCTACTATTCTAGAAAATGTGTGAAATAATGGTTCTGAGGTGGATGGGTTTTCCGTGCAACAGAAGGATTGCAAGTGATTTAGAAAGCATGGTAATAAGAGCAAAAAGTAATGAAGTCTTTGGAGACAGTGTCTACCATCTTTTGTCATTGATCTATTGCATGGAATCTGTGGTTACTATCTACAGGTTAGTTTTATCCAGTAGTCTGGCTTCTTCCTACTTCAGCTGGTACTTGGGATTGGTACTCTGAAAACTTCTAGTTAGTTCACCAGTAGAAATGTGTTCTAAGTATTAGTCAAAAGATATGGCTGGCTAAAATGCTAAACTTTCACTGATCTTAGGGGAAAAATAACCAAACCAAACCCAATCAAACATGCATGTTTGCTTATCTTGCGTACTTGCTTTGAAGTGCTGAAGTGATTCCAGTTCAAGTTGTGTATACAGGGCATGAGAGAGGTGGGAATGGAAGGACGTTGAGCATGAAGATTTGTTTGAATATGTCGTAAAGAGGTACATAGACCAACCCAATTTAGACTAAATATCTAATGTGGTTGGGCATAAAAAGATGTTGGGGTTATCTGTGATGTCTTTAAGAAATGAGTATTTCACAGCTTTGTAAGATAGGTAAATATTGGACATAGCTATTGCAGTGACTGGTACTGCATGTTTTTTGTGAAGAGAAAGTGATTAACTGACATGCATTCAAATCTTCCATATCTTTCAAAAGACTGGACTAAAAATCCCAAATCCCTTACAGAAGGCTGCATTAGAACTCTCAGAATAGTGCTAAATACGCATTTAAGCAGCATGCCTTATATTTCAGTCTGCTATACTCTCAACTGTTTTTAAGGAACAGGACAAAGCAGCTCAGATAGGATGTAACAGTTAATATCCTTTTACTGACTGCCTGCATGGCTCTGTCTGTATTTAGCTTGCATGGGTGGCATCCAGGTTAAGTTGGCATGGTTGTAACCTGCAGAGAGGTACTGTGCCTTATTTGTTTTGTACTTCCCAGAGGTGTCACTAGAATTTCAGGGTTGTGTCTCTGTGTTTTGCTTTGCTTTGGATGCAGTATGTTTGATTCCCTGATGTTTCACAAAAGGAAAAAAGGAAAAAAGTAATTTGGTTGTATTGGGCATCGGGGCTTGTTTGAGGGCAGAAAACATCAAACAGTCAGCTTGCTCTGTTTGCAATAAGAATATTGGTTAACTTGTCAGCCTGAGTGAGAGTTTGCTTGGACTTTACTCTCCAAACCTTGAGCTGCCTATTGCAGGTTGATAGGGGATCACAAATGAACTTGTGATTAATTTTTGCATAGAGGACATTGAGAGAATTCTTCCAAAAGTTTTCCAAAGAAGTGTGTGTGTGTGGGGGGTTGTGTGTTGGGTTTGGGTTTTTTTTTGTTTGTTTGTTTTTGCAATGAGTTCATAGTGTCATAGGACGGTCTGTAACTAGGATGGTCTGGTATTTGACTTTTGGTGTGAGTCAGGCCCTTCTGTCTTGAGGGATGTTACCCTGGCATAACACTTTAAGGTAACTGGTATGTTGTTTAAATTTTTAAATTAGTTTTTAAAACTGCTGTTATGTGCTGCCATAGAGATACAGGGGTTTGATATAGGAAAATTTGTTTTTGTTTTCACATAATTATCAATATATGAAGTGATACTTTCTTATTTTCTACTGTATTAAAGTAATGTATTAATAGTTTTTCAGGTTTTAGTTCAGTAGCCCATGGAGTTGAATAGCTGTGAAATTGATTTCTGTGGGTGGGCTTTTTGCAAGTAAAGGCACTAAAGGCTGACTTTGTTTCAGTTTTGCCCTCACATAGCAAGAAAACACTGTGGAATAGTGAGTCTTTACACCATGGAAGGAAAGATCTTAAGTAATATATACAAAATTTTCGTGTTAACTCATTGTATCTGATCTGAGGCAGGAAATGAAAACTTGTTTCTGTTATAAATGTCATCAAACAGTCAGACTGGAAGTTTTGTGGACCTGTTGAAATAGCTGCATTGAAGGCAACTGATCTCATTCTAGTCTGGTGCATGGCAAAGGTGTCACTTTTATCTTTCTAGAAGTTTTGTGCTCTTCTGAGTTTCATAATGTCTTTTCTGCCTGCAGAGGCTCTGCCAAGTACCTTTTCTAAGGCTTCTGTTTGGAACAAAACATTGTTGCCAAATTGGAGATTTATTGACTTGAATTTGTAACTCCTGCAGGTGCTGTTAGATTTACCATATAATCCTTGTTTAATTCAGCTGCTTTCTTTAAAGGTCTGGTAAAGACTGTCAGGTAGTGTGGTGAGCAGAAAGCTAGATTAAAATTTAAAAAATGTCCAGATAGTCAGTTTTGTAGTTCAATGTTGCAGACAGTATTTTGTTATGAACACTTCTGTCTTGTGTCAGTGTTGCAGTCTATTTTCTTCTTTCACCAGGGAACATATACTTGAACTGCTATTTGATCTGGTAGATCAGATTAAACCCCAAACTGGCAGTAGCATTTCTAGAAATAGCTCGGTGGCAAACATTAAAGGCAGGCATTACAAATTGAATAGAAATTTGTCCTTAGTATATAGCTTTTATTTGCATATGTCTTGACTTTTCCTTCCTACAGTAAGTTACTGAGTAATGAATAATATTACTTGCTGTGGAAGAAAAAGGAAAGAAAAATGTTGCTTCATTTGTTTTCTGCCTTATGGTTTTGTTATTTATTTATTTAATTTTTAATTGGGGAAGTATTATTTTTGTCCTGCTACCTTGTATTTCAATTCCTTAAACACTACTTGTAAAAGAAAACTTCCCATAGTTTTTTTTAAAGCCTCTTGTGTATAAAGTGATTTGCAGAATCTGCTTCCTGTGCACAGGTTATAAGAAGTAGTGTAGTGACAAGTTTACTAATTTTTTAGCTGAGTAGTTAAAACCATGTGTATATACATACGTTTATTGTCCTAGGTGTATTTGAGGGTGTAAACCAGGGTAGATCCCATGTCTGTTTTCCTTCTGGTGTGAGTACTGCAGTGAGGAGCATAGGTGGATATTTCCATTCTTTCCATTCTCTGTCTTCTTTCTGCATCTCTGGTTTCTGATACAAAATGGCAAGACGAAAGAGGAAACCACTGTATCTTGGTGTATTCTAAGGTCTGGATGTGAGTAGCTGTTAACAGCAGGTCTTCCGTGTGATCTTATTGCAGTCCTTCAGCACAAATCCATAGGAGGAGCTCTAGAGCAGATATAATAGCACTTAAATGGTTTGCAGATCAAAGCTCCGAATAATTTGTCTGCTGTTTATATAGTAAAGTGGGAAAGATCTTAGACTGGCCTCTGCCACAGAAGAAAGAAGCCCCCTTGGGTGAGAGATGTACCATTTAGATTTTTGGTTTCTTTGAGACCTGTCTGCAGGAGTTGAAAAACTTCAGTTTTATGGGCAGGTGCTGAAATCCATTAGCAGTTATTTTTAAATTTCTTGTCCCTCTGTGACACTTCTGTTAGAGGTCAGTGGAGTCTGAAGGCTCTGAAGTAAAAATCGGTAGTCCTGACATCACAGGGTAAGTATCTGCCACTCTTCTGATAAGCTTGTTTAGTTACTGACTGCTGTTGAGATCCAAAGTGGGTACGGTGAAGGCTCGTCTTTAAGAGGTTAAGGGAATTAAATATTTAGGCACTGTTTCAGGAAAAGTGCCTTATCTTTTAAACACAGCCAACATTCATAGGATTGTTATACTTATTTGTGTTTAACTAGATACGCAACTTTTGCTTCTCTTTTTTTCCTCACCATGTTCTTCCTGTGTTCTTCATTCTGTAACTATATGGATGTCTTTTTGCTGTTTGCAATTGGCATGGAAATCTGGAAGTGCAGTGTAGTCTTTTAAGTGTGCAGCAGTGTGGAATTTCTGTTGCTATAGCCTAATAGCGTATATGTTGTTTTGATCTTTAGTATGTATTGAATTTGGTATTTTGTGTGTTTCAGATGATAAAAAAGATATTGACCATGAAACAGTGGTGGAAGAGCAGATCATTGGAGAGAATTCTCCTCCAGATTACTCAGAGTACATGACAGGGAAGAAACTTCCTCCTGGTGGAATACCTGGCATTGACCTCTCAGACCCCAAACAACTGGCTGAATTTGCTAGGTAAGTAGGAAGAAAGTATCTTTAAAGTAAAATGGTTTTCTTTTTCCTGGTTTAATGATGAAACTGTTAGCCAGAATAAATGGTAGCTTTAATATGGCCTAGTGTTCCATGTAATCGTTTTTAAAAAGAAGTGACTTAATTCAGAGCAGAGTAGCTCTGTGTTAAAGCAACTGGGATTTATAGTCACTTGTTCAATGACTTCTGGTCTCTAGTTCCTCTTGGGTAAGACGGGATCTAAATACATTGATAGACTGCATCTTTGGCATGACAGAATGTAACTTTCATGTGAGTATTTTTAAATTCGTCAGCATCAAAGGATCTGATATGTGAAATTCTGTGTTCAGGAAGTCCAGCACAAGAAAGCTAAAGTACACTATCACTCATTTACATATCAGTACCTTGACAGAGTTACAAGGTTACTTTTACTTTCAAATAGAGGTGGAGAGGCTCTCTTCTACAGGAAGTACTGAGTCACGTGTCTCTTCCTCCCTCCCTCTGCAGAGCCTTTGGCTGTGGTACTGAGTGCTCAGGGCAACCGGTGTCCATCGGAGGGCAACCGTGAAGTCACCAGGGAAGCCTGCTCTGGCACCTGGGAACTGTGATATTAGAGTTGCCTTTGCAGCCTTTATTTGGTTTCCTACTTTGTGTGCATATGCTTGTAGTTACCAAAGGCATTCTCCTCCACTCAGTGCATGGACAGTGTTAGTCTGGTGTCTCCGAATATTTAAGCACCACTGTTAGCTTCCTGCAGGTGCTGTTACGTTTTTTCCCCATGTTGAGAGCCAATAGTACGTATGAAGCTAGACTCATTTGCCAGCTGGCTGTTTTTCAGGGCTCTGGTGCACAATTCTGACAGAGCAGATGGATGGTCGGATGTTGTTACTTTTATTCCCTGGGTCAGCTAGGAGAGCAAGAAGTATGTGTGGTGGATTTTTTTGTTCGTTTGTTTTGGTGTTTTTTTTGGTTTTTATTTACCACTGGGTTTTTCAGGTAGTTACTAGATGGCAGGGACCGTTGAAACAAGTTCTGGTCTAACTTCTTGGTTAGGTGGATCTTGGTGTCTCCTGTGTGCATCTACTGTTGTTTCACCTTTTTAATCTTGTTGCTTTATACAAGCTTTCTCTGTTACTCTTAGATGTCTTTCTGCTGGAGGATTACCAACACTGCCTTGTCTCACAATTGTTTTCAGTAAATCCATTGAACTGTGCATTTTGAAGACTCCTAGTAAGATAGTTTTGCAGGACTTGCTCCCTACTTCAGGTTATCTGATCTGGAAATGTGTCAAAACACATTACAAACAGCTGAAAATGGGGTTCTACCTAAAGTGCTGGGCGGTTCTAGCTATTGATACGGTTGTTACTTGTTTTACTGTTGTGATAAAAATGATTGTTTTCCTCTGAGATCTGCTGAAAGCGCAGTATGTTTTTTAGTGATATAAGTATCACTAAAAGTATACTCTATATATATTCTCTTTATAAAAGTATTATATATACTCTATCACTAACAGTACACAGCAGTCTGATTTCAAAATGTTACTTAGACATTTCTGCTCATTGTTTGGAGTGGTATTCTGTTATTTTAAAACATGCTGAAACCTCAGCTTCTATTAAATGTTTAAGTACTGAGTAGCTGTCTTTTGTTAGGAAATCTAAATAGTTTCTCACAGGGTATTCTCCATGCAAATACTGAATATTTTTTTCCAGATTGCTCTGAGTACTTGAAATGGTTGCCAGGATTTGGGCTTCTCAAAGTGATCAGATTGCTTCTGTCAGATCTGTCTGCATATTTCTTAATGTTGTAAAATGTACTGCATCTCTGGGATTTAGTTAGTTTTTTGTTGAGAAAATAGTGGCAGCTGGCAGCAATTTAAAATTACCACTTTTTATTCATGATAGAATGTTCTAGGAAGTTCTAGAGCTAGAATTTTTAGCCGATGATGTAAAGATTGAGTTCTACGTGTACAGTCAATTTTCTGTTAATATATTTCTGTACAGCAGATAAAATGTAAACCCCTTCAGTCATAAGACAAATATGTGGTGGTAAGCAACTGGGGGGATATCACATTTAGCAATATCCCCAGGTTGCTCAAACCTGTGCAGAATTGTTCTGATAGCTTAATTGTAGATAATGTAGAAACTTCAAGAATCTTCTGTTTTAAGAAAGTTGGGTTTTGGTTTTTGGGTTGTGGGTTTTTTTGTTGTTGTTGGGTTTTTTTTTGGTTTTGTTTGTTTGTTTGGGTGTTGTTTGGTTTTTTTTTTTTTTTTATTCCTTGCTCAGAATCAAATTTTCTAAGGCCAGAGTAAAAGAAGAAAAAGAAAACAGATTACGTTAATCTTAAATGATTGTGTATAGCTGAGGCTGAAGAATATGGGTATATTAGAATTTGATTATTGCTTGTTAAGGTTTTGATCCTCTTGCAGTGAAGCATATTAAAGGGACTCCTTTAGCTAATAACATTAGTTCAAGCATTGTTGCCTATAAACCTCTTTTTATACTGATCAGTTGTCTTGTTCTAGGTTGCTCTGTGCAGCATCACTGAAAAGTTTGCATGACAAACTAAGGAAAAAAATGTGTTTACGTGTATGGGAATTGGGTTTGGAGGTCCTAGGAATATTTCATGCTTAAAGAATGTTTATTTAGTGTAAAGTTCTCTAAAAGTTTCAAGGATTGCTGATTGTTTTACAGTTCACAATTTTGAAATTCTCAGTAGCTGTATTCAGAAAACTTTGAGCAGCATGTGAGTTGAAACTTACTTTTAAACTTAAGTAGCTTCACGTGCTGTAGTGTTTTTCAATAGCAGATTTGTGTTTTGGTGACTTGAAAAAAGAATTGTGCACAGCTTGTGTATAAGGAAGCATGAACTGGCTAGTAAAATTGTATACTCAGTGTATTTTGTGCAGTTGAGAGCAAGTTGTTTTGGGCTGCTTTCCTGTTTCCATGAAGGTTCTTGGAAGAATTTCACTATATATTTGTAGAAATTAGCTTCTTAAAGCCAAGCTAGATTCACCGTTTATAACTAGACAGCTTATTTTGATTAAGATACATTGGCATCAATTATTAGGAACAAAGTTCTGAGGTTAAGTTTAAATGGGCAAAGTTTGAATTCTAGTGGTAATAGATTTCAAGCAAGGTTCTGGTTAATGAAAAATAAGGCAGGGGTGGACTTGATGCTTGAAGTCCTTTGTAGCTCTGCAGCCCTATAAAATATATATATATATATATATATATATAAATATAATATATATATATAAAATCATAAAGATTTTAAAACTGTAGTAATTCGGCATCTGCAGTGGACTCTTGCTGCTCAGCAACTGGGTAGCACTAGCAGAGTGAGCAGTTATACCATCTCTTGTGATACCATTGGCTTTCACTGCTTTTTTTTTAGTGCATTTGTCATTGAGTCATGTAGCAGGAATACGGGTCCTTTAACTGGAACTCTTATTGCTTTTCCTGGAAAAGGCTTTATACATTTTGAAACTATTGAAAATACTGAATAAACAAGCTTTGTCAGAACATTAAGATGTGTTCAGTAACACGTTGGATGACTGTAAATTATACCTCATCGGGCAATTTGTTGCTCTTTACAAATTATTTTGTTCTGTTATAGGACTTGTGCATTTTCTTTCATATGCTTTAAAAATGCAATAAAAAAGTGGATTTCTCTTAGGCAGTCATATCAGAATGTGAAACATTAATTGTGAATGACCTGCTCAGAAAGAAATAAAACCTAATAAATTACCACATTGCCATTTGATATCTTAGACTTGAACACTGGAAATCCCTTCAAGTGAAATAAAATGTTTTATCCAAGTCTTAAGTGACTACAAGTAATTCTGTAGTTAGCTGTAAGGAAGTCATAACTGCTTGGTAATAAAGGCTTGGGGAAGCAGCACACATATATCTAGTTGGTGCATATGGCAAATTCCTTCTTAGCAAAGCCACTAAAAAGGCTATTCCTAACTGTCCGCTTCCTCCCTCTTACCCATCAGACAGATGCATGACTTGAACTGGCTAAAGACAGCAAAATACAGGCATCAGTAAAAAAAAAAAAATATATATATATATATAAAAAGGGATACACTATAGCTGGAAAACTGACACAGTAATGGGTCCTAGTGGTAAAAACTTCACTGTCCATGGCTTTATCTTCTGTTCTCCTTAGTACCTTTTCTGACTGAGAGCCATTGTGAGAACTGCCTTTTCTTTCTCTCTGCTTAACAAAACAGAAAACAAAGGAGTGTTTGAAATAAGATGCCCTTCTTAAAAGTGGCAAAACATTCTGGTCTCCTAGATTAATGACTTGGGCCTCTTTACAAGTTGTAGCTTTTGTACTGGTTTTGTTCCTATTACAGAGATGCTTAAAGGGCAGTAAACTGACTGTTGCTTTACCCAAAGTGTTCTTTCAGGGGAGGGCAAATCTCTTGCTGTGGGTACACCTGATATTCTTCACAACTATAACAAAGCCAGTAATTGTTTTTGACAGAATCTTAGACTGAAAGAGAACTTATGACTTTTTCTATCTGTCTGTAGCATAGAAAGACACTAGATGTATGCTCTTTGGTTGCAGATAGATTCCTAGGACACCTTGCAGCACTCCCCTTTTGTCTGTTTATGCAAAAGCCAGTCTAGCCAGTTTCAGGAGTTCTTCAGCACAAATAAATTCTTGCAGCAGCATAGGGCCATGACGCTCATGTTATTTCTGCCTCAGCAGGGCAGTACAAGGGGAATGGCAGAGCTGAGGAAGAGATCAGAAACAGCAGTGATGCTGCTGATAGGGAATGATTTCCTCCTCTTTTAACTATTCTTAAGAATGTGGTCGTCGACACAGGTGAATATCAGTGTTTGTCATCAGGGACCTCTAGAATGTGTCAAAGGAGTTGCCTGAGAGAGAGTAATGTTCTTTAGGTTAGATTTATGTATAAAAGGAGAAGAAAGGATGTGCGAACACAGAATTTTAACAGAGATAAAAAAGGAAGATGGTAGAACAAGGAGGAAATTCTATACTGTTACTGTTTTTTTGACTTGGGAATTTTCTCTATTCCTAGCCTTAACATTGTCGTAACTTTTAAAATTAGATCTATCTATAAGACAATAGGTTGTGGAGATTGACAGGGGTTTGAGGTAGGGATTGGCTATGTCAAGGTACAGTTCTTTCAGTTCAGCTGGGAAGATGAAAAGAGGTAGGTAACTGTTACTTTCTGATATTGCACAGTGACAGAGTTACTTTCTCTGTTTTAAGGAACTGAGTGCTTTAATACCTGTGATTTTTTTCACTCAATCTTTATGCATGGATAAGAGAGTGTGCTTTTTTTGGAATTCATTCTGTGAAGCTGTTGGGTTGCACACCTTCCTACTCCCTCTGCTGCCCCTCATTCCCTCCCTTCATCCCCCCAATACAAGTTAACCAACTTGGCCTTTAATTGCAGTGTCCCAGTGCCTTGATCCGAAAGGTTAGCTATTCTGCAGTTGCTGCTACTAGGCATGGCCCATATAAACTAACTGCAGAAATGAAAATTCTGGTCTTGCCATGTAAATTGACTTTCTGCAAAGGCAGCCATTTCTAAAGTTCCACCCAGGTATTAATGTGTGTGTCTGTAGTTGTTTTAAATAGTGGTATGTGTTAGAGTTCTGTTTTTGATTAATGTTTCAGGCTAAGAAAACTTGGACGGAGCTGGTAGAGATGCTCTACTGGGTGGGAACCAAAAGTCTAACCACCAGCAAGAGCTACCTGCAACAGTGTAATTAAGATCAACTGCCCAGGTTCTAGTCTGGTCTCCTTTTGCAGAAAGTTAATTTTAAAGTAAGACCAAAATCTTTTATTCTAATGCATTTGAATATGTAAGTCTTTAAATCCTTCTTTGAGTGATTGTCCATATGGATTCCACAGCCTTGTGAACAGGATGATGTTTTTGGCAAAATTATCTGTTGTAGCTGTGCCTGTGGTGTACATGCCCTTGTGCCTTTAATCCAAGGGTCCAGCAGCCTCTTCCTGCATGTGGCACTGAGATGTAACCAGGATATTGTTTGCCATGTCTTCCTGTTGAAATGCCTGCTTCTGTTTTACTGAGTAGCTTTGTTGCCTGTGGAATACATAGTCTTGTCCTGCTTTTTAAGCTTAAGTTTCCCACTTCCCATACTTGAGGGAGAAATGAAAGGATTTTAAATCTGCCTCTGTATTAACTAAACTTTGTTGTCATTTTGTAGTCAATAGGGCTAAATGTTTTTATCCAAGTATATTTCTGGGCTGATACTCCTCATTTGAGAAACTAAGCTTGAAAATTGAAAAGTCAGCTTATTCTAGAATGGACACTTAAAATTCTATGTGCCTGCTCAGGCATTGAACTGAAAAGTGTATGTTGAAACTCCAGTCTGTCCCATGTGTGACCCTTCAGTTCAGCTGTGATTGATTCCTCAAGCTTCCTGACTACACTGAACTGGAAGCTTCCTGACTACACTGGCCAGGGTATTTTCCCCTCTCAGTTTCTCTCTCAGCCTACTTTGACAGCCTGTTACAGATAACACTGTTGCAGTGTTTCTTTGTCAAAGATTGACTTAATAACAGGGGCAAGACATACAAGAGTTATCAATAACACTTAACATGATCAGTGGGATCTTATGCCAAGTGTAAAAAATGCAGGCACTGCCCACCAAAGCTGTTGACCACATCTTTTGTTAGTGATCCTTTTCTGTCTATTCTCTCCTTTTACAGGTGGTCATTTAAGACCTTCAGAACAATAGTGGTTTTATTCATTATGATGATGTCACAACACTGGTCTTAGGCCTAGGAATTTTTTGCTTTGCAAGCTGAGGGAATGACTCAGCCAACACTTAACAAGTTGATAGGGTTAGAAGTGAAGGAGGTGGTTTTGGCACCAGTTTTGCTCCCTGAGGGTGTTTGTTCTCTTAACAGCATTAAACCAAGGCACTAAGTTCTTTCAGGTCCCATCTTGTCAAAGCATTCTTCTGTGTGCCCATTTTGGTACAACAGGCACTCATTTCTATGCCTTTTCCTTTTGTAAAAATCATAAAGACATAATAAGGAGAATCCCATGCAAAAGGGTACTTGGAAGCTTTCTGTAGGGGTACTGAAAGAAAGCTTTTGTGTGTGTGTTTTCCTATAGCCTCAGTACCTGTAGTATTATTAGTCTAGAATCTCACTGGAGAATGTAGCCAATCAGTTAATCCCAATCACTTTTTTCGATGTAGGTATTTGATACTTAGAGAGGCTGGGTAAACTAAGCACAGCACAATCATATTCTATTGCAACTGGATTATATAAATTAGATCTAATCAATAAGGCCATCTGAGTTGAAAAGTTATGAGGGAGATTTAATAAAGAGGCTGGTTTACAGGAACAGATACAGCTTCCTGAGTTCAGGATTTTTCTGCCCCTAAATTGACAAAATGCTTAGTTATGCTGCTGGTAATGGCACAAGAGGAGCTTTTTCAACGCAAGTATTTCGTACCTGTCTTTTGGAGCTGTTAGTATCTGAGAGTAAGGGAATTGTTGGATGTGATACTCTCCAGTTTCTTTATTTTTGTAACATTTGTATTTTTAACCCTGCAGGAGACTGCGGTATTCTTTAGTTAGCACTGTATATATTCAATGTAATCTGGAGCTGGTGAGCCAACAGGAGTTTCCTAAGCGTTCGCTTAGAGAAAAGAACAAAAGCCACTTATTTCTGTTTCATTTAGAGACTACACCAGAAAACCTTTTGCTTAACTTACAAATAGCCATATGTAGTTATCTTGTCATACATAACTGTGTTGTACCAGGAAAAGCCATTCAGGAACTCAGATAAACAAACTACCTTCTACAGCAAGGTGTTGGAATGCACAAAATCTCATTACTTACCTAGGTAAATCTCCAGCTGTATGAGGTGCATTTATTTACATCTACTTGCCTCTATTATAAGGTGGAGATAAGCCACTTCTTTTTCAGTTTTTTTTTGAAAACAGCACTACTGTTCTGAGAAATAGGTAAAAGTACATTGCACTTCTCTGGAATAGTGTCAGAGAAGTCAGCTGTATGGACATTGAGACAGATGCCTATGGCACGCCTGTTCTAACATTGTTTTCTATGTATTGTATTTGAAACAAACACCTGATACATTCAAGCAGTAGTTGGCTGGTCTCCTTACATGGTCGGTGAAGACTAATGGCACCCATAATGTAGTGGTGAAGATCCCTATCAGCAACCAAGAATAAATAGATGATTGTCAGTTGCCAACAGTGGAATCCATGTGTACAGTAACTTAAAAATAATTGCATTTTCTGTGGTTATGATGGATGTCTACATTGTCTATGTAGAATCCACAGCTTGCCTGCCTTCCCTGCTCCTGTACTATTTTCTTCTGAAGTCTCGTGTGGTGAAATACTGAAAAATGATTGAGGCTACTCTGTTCTTCATATCCTGGTGAGAGAAAGTGAAGATAAATAGGCTATGTGGGTACTAGCACAAGAAAACCAGAGTTTTCAGGAGAAAAAAAAAACCTATTTACAATTAGTCTAAGCCGGAAAAAAAACACAACTCTGTTTCTACATATTCAGAGGACTAAGAAGGTAGTATTAAATGTCTTATTCTGTATTTCTGAGGTCCTTCTGGAAAAGCTGAACTTTCCAAATGCCAAATGACACTGTTAATTTTATTGTGAAGGCTTTGAAAATACTGATGCACGTAATGCTATCAAATAAATGTATGCATTATGTAGGCAATTATGTGAGAAGAGCTGTCTACTAATTTTTCTACTAATGTGTTGTTGTTATTTTTTTTTTTTAATCTTTAAGAATGAAACCAAGAAAAATTAAAGAAGATGATGCTCCACGAACGATAGCATGTCCTCACAAAGTAAGTGCAGTGCTCAGCTTCTGACTAGGTAGTAATTTTTAGACCAGAATTTTGTATTGGTGTTTTCTCCTGAGAATGAATAACCAGAATATATTACTGTTAATAGTCTACACTCTGTTGACTGTATTTTAGTTATAATTCTTTAGAGGCTGCTTTAAAAACCTTTCACTGAATAATATATTATTCCCATTCCTTGTCTTAAGGTTAGTGCATCCCTAATCTTCTGGTAACCATGATGCACAGTCCCTAACATGCTGGTTTTACTGTTGTGATTTCCTGCCACCCAAGAATACATACTTGAAAGAATGTTCTGAAAGCTGTTCAAAGTACGTTCCTAAGATCTATATATCCTCTGCTTGGAAACTATGACAGATTTGGAGTCTAGATCAGGAATCAGCAATTTATGATGCAGATGCCAAAGTCAGCATTATTGGAAGACTTTGAATTATATTCCAGAGCTGGAAGGTGCATCATCTTGAAAGAGGGAGAGAGGCATCCCTGGAGATAATGATTCTGACCCACTGATAGTGGGGAAGCCTCTATCTTGAATAAATGTTCCCAGTCACCTAGATTGGTAGCATCTTGCTTTACTGCATTATCCAGCTTTTGTAGAGCTTCTGTTAGCTGACTTAGTCTGTAATGAAAAAAGGCAAATACAATTTTGCTGACTTCTGGTCCAGATAAGTGATGAGCCTAACCAAATAATCAGGGCAGATAGCTAATAGTGCACATTAGAGAGCATGAATAGAAGGCTGCTTTCTCACAGCCATAGTCTAAGGAATTTGGTGGATTCCTCTTTGTGCTTATATTTATTTCAAATTCTTTATGTTCTACAAATATCATGTATTTATTGTAGTATAGTATGTGGAGATACAGGAACAGTTACTCCTTACAATACTAAGGAATGCTGCCTTCATTTCTTTGATTTACTTTTTCATAGCCTCAACTTCATCTGAACAGGGATTAAAAAAGAAAAAAGAATATTCTGTCCTTCCATTTTCTCTTTTTTAGTGTTTCTAGGCTTTGTGCATTTATGACTTCAATTTAAAAAAAGAAAAATACTGTAGAAGATGTAACTGCTCCTCTCAGAGGCAAGCAGGGGCTTTGAAATAAACGCAGGAAAGTTGATGGTGTATTTATTTTGGTGCTGCTTTGCCAGCAGTTCTGTTACGTGAAATGAATGGTGGCACAATGCTTCTTAAAATTAGCCGAAGAAATTCTAATGCCTGAAGAGTGAGCTCTTCCTGAAAGTGTAATTTCCCCCTTTAAAAAAAAAAAAAAAAAAAAAATAAGGCATACCTTAATGTGGTTATTAGTTAAAAAAAAAAAAAAAATCCAAAAAGGAAGCCTGCAGAACTTAACTAATGTTTCTTTTAGGTTCTGTTGAATTTTATAACAGTGATGCTGGTAGGCTAGTTTTATGGAAGTTTAAACAGCATCACATGGAGTGCAGATAAAATTTAGTTGTTTGTAGAATTTTATGAGGGATTTTGAACCTTGAGGAAGACATTCATAAACCATATGATAGATGCCTGTAGATTGTCACTAAAAAGTAAGAGGTGGGGGGAATAAGAAGGTATCCAGAGAGCCCCAGGTTGCTGCTGGCTAAAGTGTACTCTGGAATCAAAATGTTGATGCAGCATGGACCCCAGATTAAGACTTCTGATGCTGTACCTGGGTTAATGTGAGTATCTTTTGCTTTTAGGTTGAGCTGACAATAACTTAGGTGTTCTACCTTATTCAGCTTCCCTGTATCACTCTATAGGTTTAAACTGTAGAAGCAGTGACAATCACTTTATATCTCAAGGTGGTAGTGATCAATCTGCTGCTGCCAGTCTGGATAAGGTAGTTTCGTTAAGCTGTTACCTGCGGGAAACCCTCTTGCTCCATTTCTTCTCAGCAGTGAGAAGGACAGAAAAGGAAGAGGACAGGATGTTGGGAGGTGGAGTGGTGCACATACAAATTGGTACTACAGAATAATCTGTAGTATATTAGAGAATATAATGCACATTGAATTGTAGTACTCAGAATAGCACATTGAAGAATATCATAGGATAGTTCATGGATACCATAGGTATCCATGAACTGTTGTTCTGTCTTTTTTTTTGGGGGGTGTTTTTTTTTCCTTCCCTTTTTTTCCTTCCCTTAAACTATAGGAGCTTTTGTTTGGTTTATTCATTTGCTTCTGTCAAAGCTGCATCTTTTCCATGAGACTGTCCTGTTACTCACTTAACTGCACATGGCTCATAATACTGGGGGAATGGGTTTGGAGGTTTTTGTTTGGGATTGTGTGTGTTTTGGTAAACTTTTCAGATGATTCAAATGATTAGTTATCTTTGGTATTTTTATTTTTTTTTTTTTAATAAATGTAAGGGTTTTTTTTTCTCAGGGCCAACTTTTAAGGCAGCACTCAGGATGCAAAACCATTTTAAATGCGTATGCTGTAGCAGATAGATAAGCTAGTGCTGATAAAGAAGGTTCTGTTAATTGAGTGTCACTGTTCCTTTCAAGGGCTGCACAAAGATGTTCAGGGACAACTCTGCCATGAGGAAGCATCTGCACACTCATGGCCCTCGAGTACACGTATGTGCGGAATGTGGCAAGGCCTTTGTGGAGAGTTCAAAACTAAAGCGACATCAGCTAGTTCATACTGGAGAGAAACCCTTTCAGGTATTGTTAACACTCAAACTTATGGACCACAGTTTATTTGGTGAACAGGCGTAGACTCTAATTTTAACCTAGCTTCTGTATGATTTTAGGGATACTGTGTTTCTACATCCTTAAAGTAAAGCTGGTAAAGGGAGCAAATTTTTACAGATTATCACTGAAAGGAGAAAATTTTTATATAAAACATTTCTTCTGGTTTTAGTACGCCATAGCAAAATACAGTTTCAGATGCAGAGAAGGTGTTTTTAGTGAAAGCATTTGCTTGCAAGCTGGAAGTTATTTCTGTCTTTGAAAAATAGATATACTACTGTGGTAAAGCAACCTGAAATATATATATGTATTTTTTTTTTAATACATTTCACAAGTAATGCTCACAGCTTCACTGATGATAGCCTTTAGCATCTAGCTTCATGTGTGGGCAGTCTAGTGATTTAAAGAATAATACTGTTGAGAGAAATGAGCAATATTTTGTTAGCTAATGGAGTGTGTCTTCCTTTCAACAGTGTACATTTGAAGGATGTGGAAAGCGTTTTTCACTGGACTTCAACTTACGCACACATGTGCGAATTCATACTGGCGACAGGCCCTATGTTTGCCCGTTTGATGGCTGCAATAAGAAGTTTGCGCAATCAACTAACCTGAAATCTCACATCTTAACACATGCTAAGGCCAAAAACAACCAGTGAAAGTTGGAGGAGAAAATTTTTGAACTCAAAGCATCTTACTTACAGGAGTATGAATTGGAAATAAATATGCCTCCCCTTTGTATATTGTTTCTAGGAAAGAATTTTAAAAAAGAACCCTACAAGCCTAAAGGACGTGTTTTGATAAGTAGTAAATAAAAAGCAAAAAACACACAAAAAAACTTTAAGGTGACGTTGCTAAGATGCTCTACCTTGCTCTGTAATCCTGTTTCAAAAGAACACGGTGTTTTGTAAAGTGTGGCCCCAACCGGATGGGTCAGTTCATGAACTTGCATCAAAAAAAGACAATTCTTTATACAACAGTGCTAAAATTGGACTTCTTTTCACATTCTTATAAATATGAAGCTCACCTGTTGCTTACAATTTTTTTAATTTTGTATTTTCCAAGTGTGCATATTGTACACTTTTTGGGGATATGCGTGGTAATGCTATGTGTGATTTTCTGGAGGTTGATAACATTGCTTGCGGTAGATTTTCTTTAAAAGAATGGGCAGTTACATGCATACTTCAAAAGTATTTTCCTGTAAAGAAAAAGTTATATAGGTTTTGTTTGCTATCTTAATTTTGGTTGTATTCTTTGATGTTAACACATTTTGTATAATTGTATCGTATAGCTGTAATGAAATAATGTAGTATCAAATATTAGATGTGATTTAATAGTGTTAATCAATTTAAACCCATTTTAGTCACTTTTTTTTTTTTGAGAAATACTGCCAGATGCTGATGTTCAGTGTAATTTCTTTGCCTGTTCAGTTACAGAAAGTGGTGCTCAGTTGTAGAATGTATTGTACAGGCACTGACCTTTTATTAACACCTGATAATATGTACATCCCATGTAATGGAAAGGGCAACAATAAAACAGTGGTCCTAAAGAAAGAATATGGCAGAAAATGATCTGCAAGCACAGTCTATTTTCTTTTTTTTTTTTTTTTTTTTTTTTTTGTCTAGAGCAGCCCCAGTTCCTCTTGATCTCGCAGAAATTGGAAGCTAAATAAACTCAGGTTTCCTTTATTCTGCATTCAATTGCAATGATTTGTGATTAAATTACATAATGCCGTGTCAGGTGATATACCCAGACAGAATTGCTGACTGTAATTCTAATTTTTGAGTGACCTAGACTTCTGTTAACTGGAGCAGTGGATTTGGAGGCTTGGCCATGTAGCAGTGAGGTTTTCAGTGTGCCTGGACAGCAGCTAGGTGAAACAGTGCGGTAAATAACTAATGGGTACCTTTGTTTAATCAAGGTAAGGGATCTTGCAGGTTTACATGCAATAGGAATACAAAGTCAGGGAATGGTAGGGTTTTGAGTGGTCATGTCAGGAAAAAAGAGAAAATTGTCTTTTGGCTGACTTATTTGACTGAGTATAATGATGAAAATTCTTGGAATCTTGTTGGACATCTTTTACTTCGAAACAGCATCTTGGAGTTCTCGGAGAACTTGATAGAGTTTTGATGGTCTAACTAAAAGTGGTTACTACTCATTTGTTCGAGTGTTCACAGTAAGAAATTTGCAGATACTATAGTAAAATGTGGCAGATTAATAAACATAATATGCGCAGAAATGCATAAGTATTATTTTTTAGATGCATGCGGCATATTTTAACATAGTAAAAACTGTTGTCAATCTTCTTTTGAATTCAGTTCTTACAAGGTTAATCAAATTTTTCATTGCTGAGTCCAGTTTGGTGGTAGTGGAAAAGCCGTATGTAATGAAACAATAGTTAAGACCAAGGGAATTTTCATCTGGACATAGGTTAATCTGAACAGGGCAGCTGTAGTCTGAGGTTATTAGGGGTAAGGAAAGATGGGTATTTAATTGATTTAATTACAAAGTATGCTTTGGAACTTTGGCAGTAATTTATATATATATATATATACATAAATATATATATGCAGTTCTTGGAACAGGACAATATACTGAGACTTTTCTAGTTAAATTCTGTATACAGTTAAATTAGTGTCCATTCTTTTTGAAAGGAAATAAAATCAGTCCAGTCTAGTTCTAAATGACCTTTTTTTCTTAAACAATATATATGATGGTGTTAGGCTTGCTCAGGTTTGCTTTCCTATGTCATAATGGTATCTGTTTTATTGAATTGCAAGGTAAAGAGGTTACTTGATGATGTCAGTGCTTCATCCTTGGACATACATTTGAGACTAAATTATTTGTTAAATATTTATTTGAGGATTAACTTGGAACTGAAACGTTTATTGCCCTTAGTTATATTGCATCTAATTACAAAGAGAAATCTAAAAATACTCAACTAGGCTTCAAATGAGTAGCATTCAATACACTCCTGAGTGTAAATAGCAACACTTAGTAACATGAAAGATTTTGCTTTGTAACTAGCTAATTTCTTCTTGGGTGTGAATAAATACTTGCATTGAGCAGCTTCTGTAAGTTCTTTAAGCTTTTAGAGTATAATTGGCACATCTTGTTCATCAAACTTCATGCTTAGCTGATTCCAGTCTTCCTTACGGATTTTCAATGAAGGAATTGCAGGCATGGAGAATAGCAACAGAGTTGTCTTTGAAACCACCATTGCTGGCCTGCTATCAGCAAGTTTCTGTTTTATGTGATCACCTACTTCAACCCAAGTTCAGGTAAGGGGAGGAGAGTAAGGGGTGGGGGAGATACAGACAGTGGGTTTAAAGCTGGCAAAACATGTAAGTATTTACTCGTCATGCCTATTCTGCTCATTTTATCTTAACATTTCATATTGCCTCACCTCGTTCTCTTGCTCCTGAAATGGAAGGAGACAAATTCTATAGCTGTGTATCTCTTGGCCTCAGATCAGTTTTTAAAAGGTAGAAGTGCCTAGACTAAGTAGCTGTGATGTTTATGGTCTGCCAGTAGCAATAAATCCTGCTTTAAACACAAGACAAACTGAACTTAAATACTGGTTACTTCTGGAAATTGTTTTTCTTGAAAAGGTTGTAGGAGGAGCCCCGTTACAGATTTGAAACACCTAAGTGAATAAATTCTCAGTGAAATGGAATGCCCGGACCTCAGCTGAACTCACACTTGATTTAAGTTACTATCTTTTTGAAGAGGTTCACTACTGAATTGAGGTGGTGCAATTTGACATGCCCCCCCACCCCAGTGGCCACAAATTGTCGATTAACAAAGCCAGGTCCTAGACGCCTTATGACAACATAGCTTATCAGCAGTAATACAGTTTTAAAGACACTCAAAGATCCTTTCCCTCTGCTAATTCCACAGTAAAATCCAAAAGAAGCAACAGAAATTGCAGAAATATTGAGGCTTTAAAATACCTGGAGAAAGCTGATCCCTTCAAAGTACTAGATGATGAGGAATAGCGGTGGTAATAAAAGGTGTTTCCACGTGGTTATCATCTGCCCTAAAGTGATCACAGGACATTGTATCAGTGTGTGCCTTGAAAAAATGGACCAATCAATCTTTTTAGACGGTTAAGATGCACAAATTTGACAGTATGTGCTGAACAGAGTTCTTCAAAATGTGATTCTCTAATGCCTAGAAGAAATGAAGAAAAATTGGGTTATTAGGGCTACACAGATCACTGTTGGAAGTCTAATGGCTTAAGCGGTAGCTGTTACTGGCCTTGGTTGATCAGTTGTTTTATAATGACAGCATTTTGGAATAATAAGTTCTTCATCTGTACAGCGCTTTTCTTAAATCTGTTACAGTGGCTTGAGATGAGGAGGGAAATAAACAATGCTTGTTTCAGCATTAAGCATTTGACTTAATAAACACACAAGTGTTCCCATATTGCTTAGAACTGGGGAAATCAAAGGTCTTTCGAAAGCTTCAGAACTTGGGGTGGATTTTAAAACAATGTAAATTGGGTGTAAGCTTTTCAGGAAGGAATAGAAGTTGGACTCTTATTCTGGCAGAAATGAAAGTATGCTTCTTCATAACTGTGTAAATGCAGTGGTTAAAAAGTAGCACTTTCCTTGGGGTGAGTCCCAGTGCAAAAGAATGGGAGTGTGATGTGAGGAAGAGGGCGTGAGACCCTGCTGCGGAGCACAACAAACAGTTGTAGATCACATCTACACAGTGATCCACAAAGGTGTAAACAAATTAGAGGATGAATGTATGTGTTTGTATTCTCATGAGACTCAGTATTCGTTTTGATCATAGGAATTGATCTAATGTCAAGCTGCAGAAGTCTAATAGCGTGAAGATGGCATTTACAGCAATGCTTAAATACCACCTGAATGGCTACCAGTCTCATTTTGTAAAGTAATTTAATCTCTGGTCCTTTACTCAATTTCATTCTCTCCGCCTAAAATAAACAAGCTTGGGTACGTTTATATGTATTTACAGTCATCTTATATTTTTGTGTAGAATTTTTTTCAGTCTCCTTATTCTTCTGGAAGCAATCTGGAGAATTGAATTTCCTTTTCGAGAAGGCACCTAAGAACCAATGTAAGGGTTCATATGAACTTTTCAGGTGCTGTCTTCCCCTGAAGTTATCAGAAGAGCACTGTTTGGCTGTAGGCAAACAACTAAGATCACTTGTAGCAACTGCTTTTTAGGCAACTCCAGTTTGGGGGCTTAAATTTTCTGTTGATTTTTTGTGACAAAAAAGCTTTAAGACTGGATGCTGTTTGGATACCATTCCTTCTGTTGTACATTACAGTGTCGACATAACATCCCTCTTGTGAACTGTGTTCTCACCAGGTTCCAGCATAAACTGGAAGCTCTCTTCAGGAGGATGCCTGAAGTTTTGTAGAAATGTTGGATTTGGGGAAGAAAGGAGTGGAGAGTTGTTGGGGTTGTTGCAGGACTTCTGTATGCTTCTCTTGAAACCACTTTTGTGTTAAGTGTTCTTGAAAGTTTCTTTCTAATTGAGCTGATGCTAGGTAGCATCTATGTCAATGCTTTATTTTGCTCTGTAAGGGTGCTCTTGAATAGTAGTTTGCCAGGAGATGGCAGTGAATTACCAGTTTGTACAGCATGACCAGCAGACAGAATAGCAAAGTGTCAGGCTGCCCCTGTGAGGTCAAGTGTGTGTAGGGTGCCCTTTGGTGTTCAGCAGACCTTAACAGGCTTGGAAGATCTAATGTTGTGTAGTGTTAATGAATGTGCTTTCAGCTGTAAATGGCTTAGTTAGCTGATAGACATGTAAAACACCTGTGCAGTGGCTTCCTGAAGAGTCTCAGCTCCCCTGAGGCAGTTAGGACCTTGCCATTTGACTTCCTTTCAGTGTGTTGCTGCTCCTAATGATTGCAAGGTAATTGCAGGGACTGCAGGACAGATCATCTGAGCGCCCTGTGGTGTTGCTCTTCAGGGAATTCTGGCCTTCAGGTTGTTCTTTAACTACCCACAGATCAAAAGCCTGGCTAACAACAGCTGTTAATGCCTGTTTTCCAGTATAATAGTAAATATACTCAATTTCAGAGAACAAACAGAGCTCTTCTCCAAAAGGTCAACTCTATACTTGTGCTGCGGTAACTTTCCCAGTATGCTATCTGTCCTGCACCTGCAGTGTACAGTTTTTCATCCCTTGAATGTCTTGCTACTTGTTCATGTGACCTGTAAAAAAAAGCGGTATGCAGAGAAAGGCAAGGAAGAAAGGCAAAAAAAAAATACCGTTATAGTTGCAGCCACGATAAAATAGCTTCTTTAAAACTTGGGGGGGTGGGGGGTTAACTGTCTACTTTTTTTTTTTCCTCTTGTCCTAATTGACTGTATTTGTGGCTGCAACTTGTGACACTGGTATCTCCCATCCACTAGCAGGGTGGGTCATAAGAGAGTAGGGTATGCAGAGTTGATAGTAGGTGAGTTTTACTTTCGGTGAATTTTATCTTACTCCCTTCACTTGCTGGGGTATTAATAGAGCATGTCCTACCCAGTATTATGATGCTTGGTAATACTTGTAGGAAGGAGGATCTGGTGAGGCAGAATGTAGTTTGACTTGGTTAAATTGGATGACATATCAGAAGTCTAGTGGGAAGAAACTGAATCATGTTTAAAAAGGTTGAAACTATTGCCTAGCTTGGCTTAATAATTAGAAGTTGCACAGCTTCTGAGCAGCTAACGTCACACTAGGTTGAAAGCTGGCTTTCTCCTTGCTCTTCTGCTTGTTGAGTAACCTCTAGTGTCTGCTACTGATTATTTAAGTTCCAGATGGATGTATTTCTGGGGAGAATGTTTCAGTAAATACTGCAAGTAAAACATTATATGGCCCTTTCTGTTTTAATGATGTTACTGTCTCTCAGGGACACAGTGTTCGCTTATTCTAAGTATTTGCTTTGGTGCCATAGTTCAAAACATTGTTGCTCCTCCTCAGAGAACATAAGGTGCTTGACTGGAACTGCTGCTGGTCAGGGTTAGTTGGAGAAGTGGTGGCCTTTCGCTTTTCTCATCTAGCACCCTGTCTGTGTGGCTTTTTATTTGGAATATTGATGCTCTTTGTGGGCTGGTTGTGCTGTCTAGAAACAGAAAGCTACAACTGACACAGCTTTTTGCTAAACTTGTGCGTCTTGGAGCCAAGCATTCTACTGATTCAGGTATGAATAGTGCTGTTGGCAGACCTGGTCCTTGATTCTGATCTGCTTTGCAGGGACCCTTGACTTGTCTTCTGCAGTTGTGCAGCCCTGATGCTGATCAGCACTGCTTAAACCAAAAAAATGCACAATATGAAAGGGTGAGGCATGCTGCTAGCTCTTTGGCTCTAAAAGCAGGATTTTTCTCTTAGTAGCTATAATATCTTCGAGTGAGGTACTCACTGAAAGCACCAGCTTGAAGAAGCAAGTTCAGGCACCTTCCCTCCTTTGCTTCAATGAACACTAAGCCAGAACAAGGCACAACACTTCCTGGTGGTGTATGGAAGGTGGATGAGGAACAAGCTTCTTCAGGTAAAAGCCAGAAACCCCACTCTTTTCAAGCTAGATTTAACACAAGGAAGCATCTGAGCAAAACAGAAGAAACTTTAAAAGAACCATAGTCAAAATTTTTAAAAAATTTATTCCCTCAATTTTATATACAGTAATTACAGTACAAAGGTGTAAATGGTCTTTGTTGTGAGTTGTTGTGCATATGCAGCTTAGTAGAGAGATTTAACATTCAATTTGAATCTCAGTGCAAGTAGGCACTAAAACATCCAACATACCTCCAAGGTATAAAAAGACATACCAGTTTTACAGGTTTCTCCAGCATATTTTGTTACAGTGCAAAATGCTATGAAATAAGGTTTCTTTAGAAAATTCACATAAATTAAACACATATTGCACTTGTCCCAACCGAAAGGGTAACAAGTTATACTTACTGAACTAGTTTATGTTTCAGAACATTCCTCACACACATGCACTCCTTCTTCCTGACTATTTGTGCTAAATATGTGTAGTTCTTACTCTAAATCTTAAATAACTGTTTATAGATCTTTGAACTAATGCAGTCCCTCTTGAACAGACTGCTAAAGAAAAAGAAATCACAGCAGATTAAGGTAACAAAAATCTCCAAATTCTATTCAGGCTTCTATCCAGTAGCACTGCAACTAAATACATAAAAATCTGTGTTGTTTAAATTCATAATACAAGTGTATTGAACATCAACAATTTCAGGTGCTTACACCCCTATTTTCTAAGGTATAAAACCTCCAGTTCTAAACGTGTACACATTTCTGCTGTACATCAAGCTGCTAAGCTAACATTGCACCGACAAACGTTCGTGCAATACCACAGGTAGGACTTTGATTTCTGTACATAACTGGCTGCTGTGGGGCATATTGGGAGAAGGGGGGCAAAGTTGCATTAACTTTGGAGAACAAAGTCTACTTGGGCTGAATCTGTGTCAATTGAATCCGTGCACTGCCAAACAAGAAATAGAGGTGAAGGCAAATAACATCAGTTGCTGAATCTGAGTTTCCCTAAACGCTTACATGCCATGAGAGTTAAAGGAACAAGTGCATATGATTGCAGATCATAACTTGATTGCAGATGATAACTTTGTGTTTAAGATATTTATTCAAAGCTGAAAGGTAAGGGAGTGGCTTAGGAGCAAATAACTTTTTAGTCTTTTTTTTTTTTTTTTTTTTTTTTTTTTTTTAGCAAACCAGTATGAACAAAGTTGCTACTAAAATACTGACGTATAAAGGCAGAAGAAAAGTAAAACATGTGGCTAGCTGAATGCTAGATCATGTCTTAAACAGTTCAGGGTTACCTGCAAAATGCCTCCAACATTTCATTTCTCCCCACACTTCACCTTAGACGACTATACTTATTCCTGTTACATACAAAACCAGTATTTATTTTCTGAAAACATTTCTGCATTCGACTCACTCATTCAGAACATGAGTGGAAGAAAACCTGATTTCTGGTACTATGACATTCTTCAGATCCAAATCTGGAGCTGCAACAGTGACTGTATAGGACTTTCTAAAGGCAGGTTCCCATCTTACTTGCATACTACTAGATATGCAGTCCTTAATAAGGCAGCAGGCTCCCATCTTACTTGCATACTACTAGATATGAACTCCTTAATAAGGCAGTATGTACTTTATACAAGTAATGAGATGAAATCCTAACTTGACACATTTAGGAATTCTTTATACAGATAGTATACGTTCACACCACTTGTGCGAGTCGTGTTAAAACTCAAAAATCCCAAGCAGCCAGGCTTTGGATCAGGAGAACAAACAGAAGGTTCACAAACTGGAAGGCTGCTGGATTACTGGACCTGGTTCACATTCACGAAGATTGTCTTCTGACCTCATATACATTAGGAACACAGTGACAGTAGCAAAGGTAGCTGCATTGACAGGAAAAGCACGGAGAAGTGTGGAAGTAAGACCTCTTGTGAACACCCTCCAGCCTTCTTCGTGGTAACTCTTTCTGACACAGTCTAAAATGCCATTGTATTGTGTAACGCCTCCAACTCCATCAGCCTGAAGCCGGGATTTGATCACATCCATGGGGTAGGTTGAAAGCCAGGATACTATTCCTGATATCCCTCCGGAAAACAGCAGTTTTGGAATAACATAACTGTCTTCAGCTTCACAGCCTAAATACCTGGTCATTAAGTCATAGGTCAGGAAGTAAAAGCCAAAGCTTGGAGTCTCTCTTATGAATGTAGAGACCATGCCCCTGTTGATACCCTTTAGCCCTTCCTTTTGATAGATTTTGATTAAACAATCCAGAGAATTTTTGTAGTTCTTTGTTTTTAGTTTATATTCACCTGTTCCTTGAAGCTGCATTCTTGTCTTTGCCAACTCCATGGGACAGCAGATGATGCACTGGATAGCCCCTGCTGCTGACCCTGCAAGGAACTGGTTTAGAGGAGTGTCTTTTCCAAGAGCACGAAGTGTGTTTCCTTGTACACCGAACACAAGCGCGTTAATGAAGGTGAGTCCCATCATTGGTGACCCAATACCTTTATAGAGTCCAAAAGCCTAATGGAAGAAGGAAAGAAAACCCCTTTTCAACAGTTATATTCATAAACCTCCTGAAACTGTCCAGAATGTGGCTTTTCTGGCTCTTGCTTGTGTCCTAATTTTCTAGCAGTGGCCATGAGTACCATCTTGCTTTGTAATAATAATTTAATGACTGCCTAAGACACAAAAATCTAACCATGTTTAGCAGTACAAATACAACGCAGAACACATCTAGAAAACAGTCTCAGCCCTTCCACAGAAAAGTTTTTCTGGCAAATTTTACACTTTCAGTAGCTAAAAGCCCAAAGCCACCCTTTTAGTTACGGTATTTAAGCTTCAGCAGCAAAAAACACCCTTCATCAATTTCTTCACTCATTGCTCAGATTGCTTGGATTCTCAGAAAACTAGCTATTCAAATAATTAAAATGTTACCTTCAAAATAGCAACTTTCAGTTTAGTGATCTTCATGAAGTTTCTGGCAAACTTCTGACTACACTGTCTGCCCTATGCTCAAGTGAGGTTCAGAGTATGCCTGTCTCTTGATCTTCAATATTTGTAGGGGTTTTAGCAGCTTTCACACCCTTCTGATTTAAAATACAGGAAGATACAAAATACGAAAAGCATTAATTTTGTACTTACAGATTCTTGCTTTATGATGGATTGAAAGCAATGGAAGGTCCCACGATAGAGAGGTTTCTCTACATTTTGAACTTGCAGACGAACCTATAAAAAGTTGTACAAGGTACTGATTTGTATGTCAAGAACAGCCTAAATTGGTAAATTAAGTGTCTTGTATATGTATGGAGATTTGCTATAGCAGTGTATACGCAAGAGCACTGGTTGGACACTGGAACGCCACGTGTGGCCAAATAATTTAAAGTATTTTGTGTTTTGATTTAATTTTGGGGTGAAAAAATGAACGTAGGAGGGTTATTAACTACTTGTGAATAATAGAAAAACACTATGTGGAAGTACAAGAGGGTACACTGTTCTTTAGAATTTCATACAGGAGTTTCCAGTACTGACTAGAATACTGACTTTATTTAGCTGCCAAAAATACTTCTGTTCACACTAAGGAATAACTGTACAAACCTGGTGTAAATATTTTTATAAAATTCTAAGCATGAAATAAGGGCAATTTTTAAAAGGACGGGAACTTTCAACACCACCCCCATAGTGTTTCTGCTGCCAGATGTGGGGACCCTTCACTAACATCTGGTATTTTCCAGAGGGTAGCTGGAAAGTGACTCTTTAAGATGTGTCTTTGCGTAACAGTAAAAATCAACTTCACCTTTTAAATCTTAGTCTTTTTAACCTGCTAAACCATTGGTGGGGGTGTGGCCATTTCAAACCTTTATTGTTAGTAATCAATTAACTTCTCTAAAATGGAAATGTTATGATCTGCTGGACAGATAGATGTCACTGTAACTGGCAGGATGAGGGAAAAGTCCCTTTTCTAGATGTTTTTTAACTTGTAATGGAAAAGTCCACTCCTGTTTTTTCCTGCTAATTTGTCCTTGACACATTTCAAGTCTTAAAGCTGCCCAGTTCATGCAAAGCCCTACACTGCAGGAAACTCAATAAACTGATTGGCAAAGTTAGGAATCTGTCTACGATCCCTAGCATCGAGAGCTGCAGCATTCCTCTGAAAAGATGCTTAGCAGCCATTTAACACTGCTGCAGCTCCAGGGCAAAAAAAAATTCAAGTCTCTTAGTCTGAACAGAAAAAAATATTATCAGATCTAGTGTGAAAAATTCCCGACTTCATGATCTTTTTGTCACTGTTTCCCTAGAGTAATAATAAACACCACCCCAACGATGACAGCCCTGCGCAATGATGTTGGCCTAGAAAAGGATTTGGGGACATGGTTTGTCAAAATTCTATAATTGGCGTAGCTTTCTTTTTGAGACAAAAAAAAAAAAAAAAATATTTATAGTTTAGGGGGTTTATATTCTTACAACATGTGACTTCTGATTTACAAAACAAAGTTTAGTTTACAATGTCTTTTTAATATGCACATTAGTGTTTGCTAGCCATGCGGAGAGGCCAAGATCACTTCATCTTCCAAGATGGAAGAGGGCTTTAAAACATTTTAGTATTAAAAGTAGGCTTAGGGTAGAATTCAAAGAAAACGAATCCTTTGTTACCCGAAGTGACATTTGGGGGTAGGCAGATTGTTAAACCTGATCCACAAGCAAGGTCATAAATCTCAACAAGCTGTCAGAATTGGGCAAAACAAAGGTTTTATTCCATTTCCAGTTTACCGCTACAGTTTCAAACCCCAGCTGTAAAGTCAGGGGACCTCCACGTGTATGGGCTTTGGGAGAATTGCAGCTTAGGAACCTTCTTACTTTACCATTCCTATACATGTCTTCAGTAGTTTAGAATTAATTGTGTTCTGTATATAGGTTGAATTTCCTAGTGGCATGAAGCTCCCACTGTTTTTGTCTGAATGATTTTTGAAATATTGACAAATGAAGCCTTGTTATGGGATAAATTATTTAGAAAATACTAAACACTCTAGGTCCAAGAGTGAAACCCAGTTCTTTCACTTGAGCACAGTGCTGATCAGACAGGGGTACCCACATCAGCAAACTACCAGGTCAGGTAATGAACGTGTATGAACTTTATTTCATTAGTATTAAAATGCTATTTTCAATGAGCTCTTTAGTGTGTAAAACTATTGGAAGGATGAATCATGCTCAAAGTTTAACCCTCTGTTCTATTCCTTGCATAATATTCTTGCCTTCCTCCTTATTTGAAACCAGTAGCACTAAAGTTTTAGGTCCAATAGTAACACACTGTAATTTCATGCCACTAAAGACTTGCATAGAGGTACTCAAGACTAAGCAAAATAACCCACCACACCCCCACAACAGTCCAAGCATTTAATAATGTGCAAATTAAGTCATTTGGAAGTGTTTGAGCAATGAAAATGACCTCCAAGAATATGCAATGTTTGAGACTTCAATGATAGTGTACCTGAGATTGTTTTAGAGCCACTGTATGTAGAAATGTGTACAGCCAGAAATGCATACGAGAAAGAAGGTTCAGAATAAGACTTTAAAAAAAAAAAAGTATCTTTAAACCCCACTCCCTCCATGCCCTAGCTGTAGAAGAGGGACACATCAGTATAAAACTAAAAAGGGAAAAAGCTTCATAATTCTTTTAGGTCTTTATTTGAACTAATACATTTTGGAATAAATTAAGACTGAGAGAAACAGAAGTGTTCACCTGGGCTATACTTACTAGGTAACTCTCCCGTGATGAGGCTTATCTGTCATCTACAACAAAGTAACACTTTTGCTGTTAATGAAGACAGCCCCTAGCTCAGAAAGTAAAGGCAGTTAAAAGCAAAAAAGCAATTTTATACATTTATACAACAAACCAGGGTCAAGGAGTTTGCCAGTTCTGAGAGCAGCTCAGCTGTGGGTCTAGCAGGGCAACTTCACAGGCTTAACCTCTCCCTGTGTGTCCCACCATCCCCCTCCCCGCTATGTGAAACATGATCAACAGTCAAAAAAAGAGCTTTAAAGCCAAGACAGAAGTAAAATTCTGGCTTATCTGAACAGCTTTCCCATTGTTCAGTTACATTAAGAACTTACAGTCCAAGATGACTACCAGTTAGCCCTTTAAACACTACAGAACTATAAAAGAGGTTAATTCTTAACACACATACATCCACAGCTAGTTATGCAATGTCTTTTTTTTCTTATAGACTGGTTATAGTGTTAGTTTTCCCACACAGAGTGGTGGCTATGCCAGCTAATAACACAAACATTAGTATTTAACAAAAAGAGATAATTGTTTATAATGTCTTCTAATGGGTATGAAAATATAGTGTGCCATGCTGGATTTCATAAAACGTTTAAAGTAATCCAGAAACAAGCTATCTGCTTTATTGTAAAGCAAGATGTTTTCTCTAAAGCCGACACATCTATTTGTATTAATAGATCTGCTGGAACTAACGTGGGAGCCGCAGTTTTGCAGACACTGCAATGTTTAGTTTCATGCACTAGAAGCTATTCCGCTTTACAAACCAGGAAGATCCCACAGATGGTTAACGTCAGGCTGAGCACAGAATTTTAGCAGTTTTGCTGGCTTCAGTGGAATGACCCATCACCTTCAGTTAAGCATGTAAAATTTGGCAGGATGGGGGCACGAGAAGAGACAGCTGGCCCTGTACTACCATAACAAAATGTGCAAGTCTGGATAATACTGCTCCTGAAAACATGTACTAGGATCCAACCCAATCACTTAACAGTTAAGTTTGCCATGTTCTGATAAACATACAGGTTTTGCTATTTGAGCAGCTTGCACTTGACTAGCAAGGACTAATATCCAGGTAGGAAGGTCTGTGTTGAATTAGCTATGTGCTAGAACACAGAGTATGGTGATGACCTCAGTAACACTATCAGCCCTTTGCATATCTAAATTCAGGAAGGTAGAGTTATTCCAAATATAGGTCTAGTGGGTGGCATGCCGCCTGCTGCAGTCAAGTGATCAGCTGTATTAATTCAGCAGGGAATATACTGACATGCCTTCTTCTATTCTTCCAGTGCAAGACTTGGGATTCAAGGACTTTAGGTTTCAAATCTTATCTTTGAAGTAGTATGCATGATACATACGGCTCCCAGACCAGCAGAAAATCAATCTTAACTTGCAGAGTTGCAAAAATATATTATACTTAAAAGGAGGAAAGAGCCCCCCCCGACAAGCTTCGTGCTGTGAATCTTTATGCACTTGCGCCCTTTGGCTAGTGTAACAAATTAATGCTGGAGGGGTAAGTAGCAGAGCTTGAGAAGAAAACAAAACACAAGGTTTCAACCTAGTAACAAGGCAGGTGTGAGTTACAAAAGCAGAGGGAGGCAGTTTTAGCAGTTAGTGATGAACAGTTGCAGAGAAGCAAGCTTAGGACAAAACTAAGTTAAATGGAAGATTGTACTTTCTAATACAACATTTTTACTACACTAACAAACTTTAGGCCAATATTTGTCATGTTCCTGGCTTGAATCATACATATAGAGCTTTTTTCAGTTCTGAACAGCTGCAGATCTACAACAGTGGTTGGGGAGGGTTGCTCCAGGCTTTCCAGCATGGATTTATGCTCCTACAGTGTCTGGGGATTTTTGTTTTTGACTCCCCCACTCCTTGAAAAACTTCTTCTACCTAGAGACAAAGGTATTTCATAATCAACCCACCTTAACAGTGTCAAACGGGTGTCCTACCAGTACTCCTGCAGCACCTGAAATAAAACAAATGCCATGGTTATGACTCACAGTTTTCTTCTTTCATTAGTTTTCTTCCTGAATCCTTGGGGTTGCAGTAGCCCAAGCAGTACCTCCATACTGAGGCAGAGCCCTATCGGTAGGCCAGGGAAAGAGCATCCTATCAAGTCAGAAGATGAGACACCCACAGTTCAGTCCTTTAAGCCAACACTTGGTGCCTTTATGCCCGAGTCAAGCTCCTGGGCTTCAGGCGGGGGTTGAGGTGTGTGACTACAGAGCATGCCACACCATACAGGATGGTCAGCAGTGATTCTGGGCCTCAGCCCAAGGTGAGTCCAGTGGGCAGAAATCACAGGTTTCCTCTGAAGCAAAACATTTCTCATACATGCCACCCTGTGGCGGTATAGAAAACCTGGAAGTTTCCCTAAATGCAGAAAAAGAAATCCCTGCACTCTGCCCACAGCCTTTTCAGATGCAATGGTAGCACCTGCAGAAAGACCATGCATTACCAAAGCCCTCTGCTTTATTCTAGCATCAAAGGATTTTTTAGAAGTTATATGCAGGCCTGTTCGTTATACTAATCTGGATACATGCATTTGGCAAGTACTGGCTGAGGCAAGGAATCCTCTGACTCTGTATTTCTCTGAACCATTGATCCATTTATGTTTGCTGACAACAGCAAGAACTACAGAGTGGTTCAGTGCACCTTCTTGCGCTGGCAGATAACATCCCTCCCTCTCCTGAGAGGATGTGGCAGAAATACAGTGCCCACTCTAGGATGGTGTAGTCCAGGTTGTTCAAAGCCAGCACAACGGCAAGATAGTCCAAATCACAAAAATAGCAATGTGCTGTGTTCAGCATGGAAAGACTGGTGGCACAACCAATCCTGTGGGATCCCTGACAAGGCAAGGATCACTAGGATGAAGTCGGAAGCTGCAAGAAAAAAACAACAAATTCTCTTTGCCAGGGTGGCAAGGAGAACATCAAACGTGAATATCTGAAAAGACGCGAGAATAAACCTCCTGAATGCAATTTAACAACTGCTAAAAATAGGAGGAGGGCCGTAAGCAGATGCGCAGGGACGAGCAAGGCGAGCATAAGCATTCTCTCCTCTTCGTGTTCAATCTCCCCGCTACGGGCCTGCTGCTGCCCGTGTGCTCCCCCGAGAGCTCCCTCCCCGCCAGCCACCGCATCCAGCCCCTTCGGGCAGGCCGAGTTCCGCCACAGGCAGGGCGGCGCGGCCCCGCTCCTACGGGAACCCCCCGAGACCTTCCGCAACCCGTGCCCTTCCCGGGCTCGGCATCACCTGCGCCGGGGCGGCCGCTCCGTCCCCTGTGCCCAGCTCAGGTCTCAGCTCCCAAAATAAAAGCGCTGCGCAGAGCCCTGCCCTCCCTCCACCCCCCGCCTGTTTCTCGCCCCTTTTCCCCCGCTATTAACAATTTTTTTTTTTACCTCCCCCCTCCCCCGCCCGTTTTCCTTTCCTCCCATCCCTTTTTTATTTTCCCTTTTTCCCCGTTCCCCTCTTTTCCTGCCCCTCACCGCCGACGCATCCAGCGAGGAAATCCAGAGCCATGCTGGCACCCTCCGTCCCCGGCGGGGCCCGGCCCTTGCGCGATACCGCTCCGCGCACTGCCGCTGCCCGCCCCGCCGACAGCCCTTTCTACCGCCCGCCTCCGCCCCCCCGCAGGAGGGGGGCCGGGCCGGGCCTGCGGAGGGGCGGGCACCGGGACAACTCCCCCCCGCCGCCCGTAGCCACTGGCGGCTGCGCCGGGCGGCTCCGGGCAAAGGGCGGGACGGGGCTAAAGGAGATGGGGACCGGAGCCGTGCGGGGCGGGGCTGGTCTGTTCCGTTTTGCAGCAGCACCCGAGCAGTTAACCTGATGTAAAGGCAAGAACAAACGTTGGAGGCTGGGATGTGGTGGTCTGGGGAGGGAGATCAGAGGTCAGAGCATCCCCCCTGCTGAGTATCAACACCCTGAGCGGTCTGGGGTGGTTAGGGACGCTGTCCGCAGCGTCTTGCACTCTGGATGAGGCATCCCTGGGCGCTGGTGGTTGGGAAGTCTGCAGAGCTTATGCCGGAGGACTTTGGAGGGGGTGCCTCTTTTTAATAGCGGTGAAACGTCTGTAACACCTCTTCTGTGAAGAATGGCTGAGAGAGCTGGGGTTGTTCAGCCTGGGAAAGAGAAGGCTACAGGGAGACATTGTTGCCGCATTTCCATACTTAAAGGGGGCTTATAAAGGTGGTGAGAGACTTTACCAGAGCCAGTAATGGTAGAAGAAGGAGTAACCATTTAGCCCTAAAGCTGAAGATACAGATTATAAACAAAGAAGAAATTCTTTAAGATGAGGGTGCTGACGCACTGGCACAGGTTGTCCAGAGAAGATGTGGCTGCCCCATCCCTGGCAGTGTTCAAGGCCAGTTTGAATGGGGCTTGGAGCAACCTGGTCTAGTGGAAAGTGTGCCTGCCCATGGCTGAGGGGTTGGAACTGGATGAGCTTTAAGGTCCCTTCCAACCCAACCCATTCTGTGATTCTATAACAGACTCCCCCAGCAGTGTTAAACCAGAGAGGGGAGGAAGGGCTGCACCAGCAGATGTGGCTCTAGGCTAACTCCTGCCCCCAAGGCACAGGTGGAAGCACAGGGATGAGACCCTACTTCTGCTGGTCAAGGCCACAAATCAGTAGCCTGCTGCCCATGGGATTATCAGGGACCTGGATCTGGGCGTTACACATTGCTGCCGAAGAGGCTTCTCCCGTACCCTCCTCTCAGGCTTTTCTTGGTTTGTATTAACTGCTTTCCTGCTAACATTACCTAGCTTCAAGGTGCCCTGCTGATGCCAGAGACTTTAAATGGGAAATTCAAGCTGTTGACAGTTTCAAAAGGGAGCCTGTTTAAGCCACTGCTTGTTTCTGCAGGCAATGTCTGAGAAAGGGGCATATCAGTGGCCTGGAACAATAATTTGCCTATTCAAGCTTTGCTTAGAGAGAGCAACTTCCAGAAGCAGAATGGAAAAGCAGCTGGATTCTTTCTTTTTTTCTTTTTTCCCAATTGGCATGGCAGCCCTGTCCTAGATGTAGCAGCTCAATACAAAGCTGATAAAATCTTGCAGTGGAATAGCATATTAAAAGTTAAGTCAGCTTTTCCCTTCTGTGCAAACAGAAAACACACAACGAATGAGCAAAGACAAGGATCTTCCCCAGGACGTCAGAAACTACTACCACAGAACAAAACCTGAGAACCTGCCCCAGATCTAGCTGCTCTTGGACCATCATTACAATTAATAAGCATATAAGACGAAAATGCAAAGCACACAATGAATTCCTGACCTTTCCCATACCTTCTTCCAACCCAACACTCATTTGGGGCCCTTTTCATCTCTAAACTCTGTCAAATCAAAAGAAGCCCCCAGGTGTCTCCAGGATGCTTTGGATTCTCTGGTTCACATACCTGTCCTACCTGGGGACAAGCAGGTGGTGTTAGAGAGCAGGCAGGTAGGCTGGTCTTGCCCTTTGCCACAGCACAGAGGGCTTTGGAGCTGCCCACTCCTGTTGTACCACACACTGTTCTACCTCCTGACACATATCTTAGACCTTGCTGAACCCATGCACTGGCAGCTAGTGCTTGAAATAAGACAGGAAGCCCCAGACAGTCCTTTTCCTTTAAATATTTTCTCTAAGTAGAGGTGGAAGTGAACTTCTGTAAATCTTGTCTGCTCTGGCATCCATGAGAGGAACTACAATCATGTACACAGCTTTGCAGGTGAAAGTCCAGATGTTATGTACATCTGCCTTGCAGACAAGCCTCGAAAGGATCAGTTTGGCCAAAGTGTTCCTGGCCAAAGTGGTTTTAATCTGTCATTAAATCCTCTGATCTCCCAAGCAATCTGCCTCGGAGAAATTACCTTCTCCCCCCGAAGTGTTTTGTAACTTTAATATTTGCCAACAATGAACAAGGAAAACATTTCCTCTCTCTTTGCAGGCATTTATTCGGTTATCTGAAGACAGTTTCAGTATTAGTCTTTTCTTCTCTGAATTATATTGATTATTATCTTTTGACCTCTTATTCTTCTAACCCCCTCTTCAGTTGATCTGGAGTTCCTTGAACTAATCCTTAAAGCTTTACTGAGTGAGTACTGGGAGATTATCTTGGGTATTTGCAGACAACAACTCTTTGTCATACATCTGAATATGAGATCAGATATTTATACGAGTCACAACATAACACACCATTTTGTGCATTATGGGCAGCCTGTGAGGCATGATGCGCCTCAGACCCTTTCCAGTAGATCAGCTTGTGCCACAGTGTTCCCTATCTCGTACTTGTCATTCCTTCCTACATAGTCATTTCTAGCTGTCCATGCTAAATGGGTTTTTCCAGATTGTTTTTCCAGTTTGTCAAGATCATTTGAATTCTAATCTTACTGTTGATGTTTGTGCAGCCCCTCCCAGGTTGCTGCAATCTCCAAAGGCCTGTCTTGTTCCTGCATGTTTGAGCTGTTCCTGCTAAACTTTATTCAATGCTACTGAATGTTTTACTCAATTATTCAATGCTATTGAACCCCACTGGAGGAGGCATGGATTTCAAAGGGGGTGGGGGGTGCTTTATATATTGATGCAGAGAACATCAAGGGCTCCTGGGTATAAAGTTTGAGATGTCAGGGGTTGATTCTCTTAGAAATGAGCATGGTTTAGCCCCACTGGGGAGTTCCCTCTTGATCATTTTTTCTTGCTTGGGGTTTTGGTTCAAGTTACACTTGTGAGGCAGTGTTGTATGAATGTATAGGAGTTTATTAAGAGGGGGGTGGAGGCAGTGAATCAATACATGTGCTTATATATTTGTGTTTGGCTTCCACACGAGCTTTGCAATAAAGGGAAGGAGGTCATATAGCTCTTATATTTTAGTAGTATTACTTAGGCCAGACATTTTGCCTGTTGATCCAGGGCACTATGGGTGCGGTAGAGACATACTTTTGGAGAGGAGAGCTAACCTGACACTCAAGGAAACCCAGATTTAATGGTTCTACTCTACTCTCAGGCTGTTCTTCTAGATAGTTCAAAAGCTGTGTCTGATCTTGCATCCAGTTTGTTGATATGTGATGCCTCCAGCTCAAAGAGTGACTCGTCTGTTGGGAGCTCTTGCGTCCTTCAGGCTCCACAGATCCAGCTCACCTGTGACCACCTTCTTTTTATTCTGCTAAGGCAGATACAGACATAACTTGCAACTGGCTGAGATGCATCCCCTAGAAAGCTGGAGTGAGGAGCTGCGCTTTTCCTGCTTTCTTCTTCTTTGGGAGCACTTAGCTTCCCTGCTGCATAGCGAAATGAGGGCTTATGAAACAGAGAAAGCAGAAAAGAAAAAGCTAATGGCAGCTTGGGACAAATATAGAGTCTACCAGCATGTATGGCAGCTGCACTGCCACATGTCTGAGAGAAAAGGTTAAAGTTATAATTTAATGTTATCCTTCAAAGACCCCCTTCTCTTTGTCCTATTGTCCTTCAGGTCTCAAAGTTAAGGTGGAAGAGGTTTTGCAGATGATGCTGGAGGGGTGAGATAACTGAGGTTTCCCTTCATTATTGTGGCAAGAAGTGAGGCCGGTGGCTGTCTGTTGTCCTTGATGGCACCCAGGTCTGGGAAAAATTGAGCCCTAACAGAAACCTCGGGAAGGGATTTGGGAGTGTAGGAAGGGGAATAGAATAAGGCCAAAAGTAAAGAAGCAGCAGGGCAGAGTTAACACTGCAAGTAAATGAAACACAAAGTGCAAAAGCAGAGTGAAGAAGAAAACAATCAGGAATGGGGAGCTGTGACAAACTCATAGAAATTCTGGTGGCAATGGCATACAATAAAATGCACATTGTTGACTCAGATGTTTCAAAATCTTTCTGTTTGCTTGTGAATTTGGCATCAACAACTGGTCGTGTCCCAGTAGACATGTCCCACTAGAACGTGGAGGGTTATGGGTGTCCTGAGGTTCTCCCAGTTCTTCCCCACAGCTTCAGTAGGGCCTGGTCAGCTCTGGGATTACACAGCAGGAGAATTTCCTTTCATATAACCTTCTGCTCTCAGCCCTTTCTTTATCTTCTGCTACATCGCCACAACTTCAGTACTCATCATGTTATCAAGAAAAATGCATTGATTTCTCTTTTTATTTTGAGTGGGGACTGGATTTTGATCTTCCTAGCATCCTGAATCACTCTTCAAAGGCTCTCTGGGGTAGCAGCTCTCTCTATGCCCTATTTATGATGTGAACCTAGGCTGCCTACATGCAGCTGTTTGAACGTTGCATTTACACTAGCAAACTGCTTGCAAGGAAAAACTTGCATTTTCCAGAGACTGCAGGCCAGCATAACTGGGCTTGAAGATCAGCTAGTGCTTTACCAAATGGCTGACTGCCTACAGCAGTAAAAAATAAACCAAAATGGTGAAGGAGAAAAATACTGGGATGTAATAATAATTGCATAAGAAAGAAGCTGAGCTGGGCTGGGTGGAAACAACCAGTGCCAAGAAAAGGATCTTCTCCAGGTGAATTCACTGAGTACCTTTGTATGGATTCAAGTCCATTTTCTTTATTTTCCTAAACACAGTTGTATTCATTGCCTACTTGTACTCATTGCCCCACTCAATGTTATGTTGAGACAAGTCATTAGGATATCCCCAGATCCTCAGGATGCAGCTGTGTTTGAAGACAGAGCAGCAAAGGCATTACTCAAAGGGGACTAGATGCCTTTATTATCCATTAACTTTATGACCTTGGGTGGGTATTCTCTGTTGTTATTATCTCACTGACTTCAAAGTTATTGTCTATCAAATGTTGAAACATCCAAGCCTCATCAAATCCCTTGTTAAGACTGGTGTTTCAAAGCATGAAATGTAACTGATTCTTTTGTACAAAAGTCAAGTGCTGCTGAAACAGAGGTGCTTTGCTTACAGATCTGCTGATGGGCAGGGGTTTTGTTATCACCCCAGATGCCCTGGTCAGGATCCCAGGACGTGAGACCCCTTCTGTTCCGAGGAAAACCATGGCAGGTGAACAACTGTCTAAGCTACCTGTCTCAGGTGCTGAGCCTGCAAGAGATGCTGCAGGAAGGGGGTGTCTTAGTATGGCTATAAATTGTAAAGTGCCCTGAAATGTTTGGTGTGGCTCCAACTTTCCATGCTTTATCCTGATAAAGTGGAAACATTTTTATTACTGAGCACACATATCTTCTGAAAATCCTGGCCCTTGCCACTTTAAGCAGAAGTGGCCAAGTTCTGACATGTATCTTCTGTTGTTTGTCTCAGCCTCTGCTCCATGTGATATCATGCGTATGGAGGAGCAATTTAGTTTGGGTTGAGATTTTAAATATACTGGTCTGCTGGAGAAGGCAAGAGGAAGGAGGATAACCTGCACTTAACAGTCAACAACAGGCAACCTGGTCTAGTAGAAGCTGTTGTCCTTGGCACGATATTTAAGGTTCCTTCCAACCCAAACCATTCTTTGATGTATCATCACTCTGAGGAAGAATTCATCCCTGTTCATAGTATGTTGTCTTGTGCTTTGTTTGAAATACAAATCCATAACCAATGCCCTGGGTACTTCCCTGAGAAATAGACCAAAAAATTCAGAAAAAGCTGCCTACAGGCGTTTAGTCCAATGTCCTTTCCTTGTCATTGTCTTTAATTTCAAAGATCATATATACTTTGAGTTCTGCTAACTAAACTGCTGAGTCTCTGCATTTTCTGTTGTGTTTTTTTTTAAGCAGCCAGCAAATAGGCTGGAAAGAGCAGACCTGCACAAACACAACCCTATGCTGATCTTGGCTTCTCTTATCATAGCTCCCATCTTTATTCTCTGGCCTGTTCTAGTACTATGATGGCTTAGACATGATAATTGGTTTTTATATATGTTTGGGGAGAGGAACTAAGTCCAAAGTACCTGAAATATTATGAGGACTATGTCCTCCTCTGTTTGCTGCAGGTGGAATGAGTTTCTTTGCTGCTGGCCATCCTTGGAGAAGACCAGAAAACTGCATGTGCATGCAGTCAGCGATATGGAGAGCAGATCTCCAGCAGCACCCAAATGCTAGGCTACTTAGCAGCACAGTTTTAAGATGCGAGAGACCACAAAGAGGCATGCTGAGATAAGTGGGTGGGTACTGAGTCCAGTTACCTGAATTAGTAACTATCAGCTCAGCAACTTCATGCATCTCTCCCTCTGCACAGTCACTCATCAAATGAACTCATGACTGGTGACAGTGAGCAAAAACTACTGGGAAATAATTCAGAAAAGGAAGATAAAAACTCAGTAGTTGGTATTTTTATGGTATTTTTCCAGTCTAGATTTACAGACAATACAACCTAAGCCTCAGGCTGCTTCTAAGTAAAAATGTACACTTATGCCCATGTTATCTGTAAGTAAACTGGTAAGACTGACTTGACCTAGGAAAAGAGGAGGCAGAGGTGGGAGGACAGCCTCCTCTGCCTGCCTCCTGTCTTTGTTTTTAAGCCACCTTGTTCTTACAGGAACATACCTGGGAAGCAAATTGTTTTTCACTGCCAGCAGCGATATAAATATATCTTCAATGCTATGTTCTTCAAATCCTCTGGCACAGTTTGTATTCACATGCAAAGTCAATGACTGGGGAACCAGGTCTCCAGCTGTATCTAAGTGCTAAGTAGTTCAACAGTGCAGAGACAGAGTATGATGCACCAGTTGGTAATGAATGAGGAGAGACAGCAGAAAAAAAAGCAGGAATATGTTGTGAAGCAATGCCACTAAGGTTTATGTACAAACACATTTTTAATATCCTGGCCTGTCTTCAAGGCATCTTCCTGCTGGATCACATGTAGGCTTCCAGCTGTCATGTGGAGTATGTTTGTGGTACCTGGACTTGTGCAAAGCGTTTGACACTGCCCTACACAACATCCTTCTCTCTAAATTGGAGAGATATCAATTTGATGGATGGACCACTCAGTGGATAAAGAACTGGCTGGATGGCCGCACACAAAGAGTTGTGGTCAATGGCTCCATGTCCGGCTGGAGACCGGTAACGAGTGGTGTCCCTCAGGGATCGGTGTTGGGACCGGTCTTGTTTAACATCTTCGTCGCTGACATGGACAGTGGGATTGAGTGCGCCCTCAGCAAGTTTGCTAATGACACCAAGCTGTGTGGTTCGGTTGATATGCTGGAGGGAAGGGATGCCATCCAGAGGGACCTTGACACGCTTGTGAGGTGGGCTGATGCCAACCTTATGAAGTTCAACCATGCCAAGTGCAAGGTCCTACACCTGGGTCGGAGCAATCCCAGGCACAGCTACAGGTTGGGCAGAGAAGAGATTCAGAGCGGCCCTGCAGAGAAGGACTTGGGGGTGCTGGTCGATGAGAAAATGAACATGAGCCGGCTTCAGTGTGCGCTCGCAGCCCAGAAAGCCAACCGTATCCTGGGCTGCATCAAAAGGAGCGTGACCAGCAGGTCGAAGGAGGTGATCCTGCCCCTCTACTCTGCTCTTGTGAGACCTCACCTGGAGTATTGTGTGCAGTTCTGGTGTCCTCAACATAAAAAGGACATGGAACTGCTGGAACAAGTCCAGAGGAGGGCCACGAGGATGATCAGGGGACTGGAGCACCTCCCGTATGAAGACAGGCTGAGGAAGTTGGGGCTGTTCAGCCTGGAGAAGAGAAGGCTGCGTGGAGACTTAATAGCAGCCTTCCAGTACCTGAAGGGGGCCTATAGGGATGCTGGGGAGGGACTCTTTATCAGGGACTGTAGTGACAGGGTGAGGGGTAACGGGTTAAAACTTAAACAGGGGAAGTTTAGATTGGATATAAGGAGGAAATTCTTTCCTGTTAGGGTGGTGAGACACTGGAATGGGTTTCCCAGGGAGGTTGTGAGTGCTCCATCCCTGGCAGTGTTCAAGGCCAGGTTGGATGAAGCCTTGTGTGGGATGGTTTAGTGTGATGTGTCCCTGCCCATGGCATGGGGGTTGGAACTAGATGATCTTGAGGTCCTTTCCAACCCTAACTATTCTGTGATTCTGTGATTAGTCACACAGAAAAGGCACCCACTTCTTAGAAACTGAAAGAACACATTTAGCAGAATGACTAATGTGCCTTTGCAGAAACATCTCAACTACTCTGTGCTCATGCGGCTCCTGAACTAACACCAGGGAAAATACAAGAGTGATAAGTGAGCCTGTGAGCGTCATATTTTACTTGGAGACTGGTACTGTTAGTACTGGTATTTGGGTATTCTTTGCTAATGCTGAGGGTGCTCCTGAAAAGAGGAGAGGAACCTCAATTTTTCTCCATCTCGAGCCAATGAAAAATGTCAGGTTAATATTGGAAGCACAGGATTGAACACCTGCTGATGGAATGGGTCTTTATTTCCACTAAGATAGTGCACACTGCTTACAAAGATTTACAGCAGGGATCCCTGAATTAGTAATGATCAAGCTAGCATGCATATCAGCAGCTCTTTGCTCCCCAACAATATGGGGACCTCATCTGGCATTAATCTTGCTTTGTAAGAGAATTTCTGAGGGAGATGCTTTTGTTTTGCTTGAATGCATTAATTACCTCAATGTAATTTCACTTGTTTTCCACTCCTGCAAGATAAAAAGTCTTGAATTCTTTTGTGTATATCCCCTCTTAACATAAGCTTATTATAATGCTGGTATTTAGAAAAAGTTCTCTCTTCCAAACTCCTTGGTGCCAGGTTTGCCAGTTAAGTATATTTATAACAATCTTTCCCATGTGATTTTAGCAGCTGATATAAAAGTCCTAACTAATAATGCTTTATAGTTCTAGAGGTGAGTTTTCTTCCAAATCTCCAAGTAGCTCTGAGGTTACTAAATTAAATCAAATCAGCTACTTCCAAAGCGAAGAAAGACTGTTAGCCAGTCATAATGATGTAGCATCTCATACATTTTTTGCCAGTGTATAGCAGAGATCTAAGTGAGACATAGTTTGAGAATACCAAGAAAAAGACACAGAGACATAGCCTCTGGAGAGAGCACTGATATTGAACAGCACTATCAGTGGATTTGGGGCTTGTCACTGTCCGTACCACAACAGCTATGTTTTACTGCCTAATGCCTAAACTACTGCTGCTGAAAAGGTTGAGGGTTGTACATTAATATCATAATAAAGAGTATATTATTGCTTGGTGGGGAGGAGGAGGCCAGGAAGGTAAGTGCCTCCCTCTGCTCCTGGCCCTCCAAGGTCATTGACTATGTGTTCTGTTCATTAAAGTGCAGAAAATGTGCAAGAGGTTGGAAAAGAGGCTCAAAGTGCAATTGGAAAGTCAGTAGCTGTCCTGAAATCCCCTTGCTCCATCACAGCCAGGAGTCATTCCAAAGTGCTAACAGTGTTGCCTGGCATAAAATCCTTTCCCAGAGTTGATTGCAATGGTGCATGAACTGTCATGTTTCCTCTTTCTTACTGTAAAGATCAGGATTTAGAGGGAAGATTTGTGTAACATTTTAAAAGAACCATGACAGCAATGCTATTTTTAATACAGATGGGTAGATAGATAGATACATAGATACATAGATAGGTAGATTCACATGGGTGTTCATGTAGGGTGGGTGCTAATCTTGCTACTTCTAACTTTTCCCATGATTTATTACCAAACAGAGACTTATGGCTTCCTAAGAAGTGCCTGAATCCTTGCAGTGACTTCATGGCAGTGGACATACACCACTGTGCTGAGGAGATTAGGTATAGGGAGATTGAGTGACTTGCCCAAAGCCAGAAAATCTGTGCCATTTCTTAAATTACTGCAATCGTCTTCAGCCCTCTTGGAAATGTATCATTTTCCCTTCCCTTGGAAATGCTTATAGAAATATTACAACCTTCTGTCAGCTTTCCAGAATAGAAGTTGCTGATCACTTATACCTGGCTAAAAGTGATGCAGCTGCCAATGCACAGAACGGTTTCCTTACCGGTTTTGTTTGTTTTGCTGTGAAATTCCCGCTGGAAATGTTTGAGTCCTTGGAATGATTGATTTTTCATTAGTACCTGAGGTGAAGGACAGTGAGGCGCTTTGATTTGAAAATCCACACTACAGCTGGAGCCAGGCGGTCCCACCCCCTTCCCACCCACCACCACGCAAGCAAAGTGCCAGGCTTTGCCAGCTCAGCACTGCTGGTGTCACTCCTTCCTGTTCCACAATGTGGAAACAGCCCCGTGACGTAGCAGGGTAACGCCGTTTGAACAGCCTTTTCAGTCAAGGGTTCATGTATAATAAGTAAACTGTAAGGGAGCTAAGGGATATGCACATGAGTATGGTACACATAGCACAGGGGCAATAGAAAATGAAGCACATTATGGCAGCAAATCATGGCAGCAAATCTGGCTAGACAACCTATCAGGTGGTTGCAGAGTCGGAAGAGGACAGGCTTCTCTCTTGCTTTGCAGCATGGGTGGATTTGGAAATGTTCTGGGAGTGAGCTGTGGAAGGAGAGGGGTAAAGGGATGCCCCTGTGTTTTGTCTCACCTAGAAGGTGTTATTTAACGGGATTACAAACCTAAAGTCTCCTTCTTCCTGTTTCCTTTTGCTCCACATACTTTTATCAGTCCTTTAAACCTGCTGCTCCTGTAGATGTGGAGCAATTCTCTCTGCCTGGGGGGGCAGACAGCTGCCTCCTCCTGTGAAGCAAATGGAATGTTTCATCCACCATGCACTGTGCAAAATTAAGGCCTTCCTCACTTCTCTATGACTTAGTTTCATAATTTTTCACAGATTGCTTTGTATCGCAGATTGCTTCGTATCATATGTTTGTATTGCTATCATCTGATAGCACCTTCCACACTCCGCTTTCTCAAAATCCCCTGCGAAATTCAGCCATTCTGAACAAATCACTCTTAACCAGTTTGGTACGGGAGAAAAGGATTTATGAGGTCTTTTTAGTGGAGTACTATCCCTTGTGGATGCTCAAAGCATGTGTTTTGTGTATTATTTCGCAGGGCATGCTTTGAGAAGACCACCTGGGTTGGGACCAGGCACTTCTGTTCATCATAGAATCATAGAATGGTTTGGGTTGGAAAGGAGCTTAAGATCATCAAGTTCCAACCCCCCTGCCATGGGCAGGGGTGCCCTGCACAGATATGACAGCTTTTCTTTGCAAGCTGGACTAGCAGTGATCTCTCAGTCCTTGGACATTGTGTCAAAGAGTGATAGGAGTGACTCCTATTTGAGTTGTCTTGAAGATATTCCTGATAATTCAGGATTTCTTTGGGCTGGAGCTTCTGGACTGTCTCTGTTGACCTGTGGCACTAGGGGCCTCGATTCTGGGAAGTGTTTCTAATGAGGCTGGTATCAGAGAGCTGGTATATCTCTGAAACCTGGAGAAGAGGGGGTAAAGGAGGAAGCTCCTTCAGCAAAGCATGAAGAACAGTGAGACCTCAAGGACTCCACACCTTTAGGATGACTCCTGTCAAGGAAGGCTGCTTTGAGGATCTCTTTCTTCGGCGGAGAGTTGGTCTGTACTGTCTGGGGCATGCCAGCGAGCAACAGCAAATGCAGTAACACAGGTTTCATTTCTCAGGCAGCTTTTCCCTCATGCCAGATTACACCTTCTCTGTACTTGCTTGTGTGTGAACACTTCAACACTTGCGCGGGGCACCTTTTCCAGAAAGCTCTGCCCTCACTGCCATCACATGGCAGCCAGGCTGGTCGGGTCAGATCAGGTCACACAAGTCCAAGTCCTGGCCAGACACCAGGAATACAGACTGGAGACTACAGCAGTGGGCACTATGTTTGCCTGAGGCTCGTGTTACCCTGCTAAGCCCTGTCAAGGCAACTTAGCTGTGTTATGTGCATTCCTGCAGAGCTGGCTGTCCCCAGTGACACCTTTATGGGACAAGGTGAAACATCTCAAGCCCCAAAATATTCTTCTTTCAAATGTCCACCATGTGAGCAGCCTTTATTTACAGAGCAATTCCAGTCAAGTGGAAAATGGGACTTCTCCTGGTATACCTCAGTATCCGAAACCGTTATCAGAAGGTTATCAAAATGCTTGTATTTGGAATCATCTTTGTGCTATATAAAGCAAACTAGCATTTTGATAGAAGCAGTGTGAATGAAAGTTAAAATATTAAAAAGGGTTAATTTTCTGTTGCAAAGAGAAGGTTCTGGGCTGTGTTGGTTGTTTGTTTTGCTATCTCAGAAGGTTTTGTGAGGAAGCCCCCCTTTGAGCTGTTCAGCTCAGCTAAAGAAGGCAGACATTTTGCTTGGTCTTGCGACGTTTCATGGGAAATACTGACACTCCAGTCAGACAGTGTGATGTGACAGCCATGCTCTGTTTTCTTGCTGATATTGCACCAGTGCAATAAAGCAATCTTTTCTATGAAATACATACAAAAATCCTCCCCCCAGCCTGACACCCTGGCCATGTGACGGGAGGGAATGCATGGTGACACTTTCATTTTGGAAATATAACGCATTTCTTCACTTTGCCTGGAAGCAGCTCCCAGAAAAGCCGTATTAAACAGCGGTGTCTAAACAGCGATCCGAAGGCAGCAGTGGCTGCTGCGGTCTGGGCTGGCGCAGCTCCGTGGGTTCCCCAATCCCTGCAGGAACCAGGAGGTTGAAGGCTCCTGGGCAGCCCCTCCATAGGGGAGCTGTGTTCTTGTCCCCCGGTGTCCCTGACACAGCAGGTGCCACAGCCGGTCCTGCTGCTGGAAGGGGCCCGCAAGGACAGCAGCTGGGAATGGATAGTTGGAGAAGCGGAAATGTCACCTTTCCCTGCACTTGGCATGTGCGCGCTGTTGTTGAACCATTAAAAACTGCCCTGGGGTCACCAGGTGTGACAAGGGAGGGCTACTGAGTAACCCAGTGTGTTTTAGCAGGCAGATTGCTACCTCTCTAGATAATATTTTACTTCTCGTTTGAAGTTTTTGCTGTCCTTGCATGATGTTGCACTGGAATAAACTGTTCTCCCATGCACAGAAAATGTTCAGGGAAGGACATGTAAGTAATCATGGGAAACAAGCTTTTAAAATCCTTTAATTTTCAGTTCCCAGAAACTGAGGCCTCGCAATGAGCTGTGCTGTAAGTCATTGACACACCAGCCTATCTAAAATAGGTAGCTCACTGAGAAATAGGCTCTTGTGAAATGCGCAGGAGAGCACTGTGGACCAAAGTCCTCAGCTCCTCTCTGCAGCCAGCCTGGGGGGGATTAGCTGTGAAATTTCTTTTCCCTTTGCTGCCAGTGAGCCTTGGCTCTGGCCCAGGGAAACCTGTTCAAGAGGAGTACAATTCAGGTCACAACTTGGCAAGCCCCTCACTGCGTTAGGACTTTGGTTTCCAGGTTCAGTGGGGGTAAGACTTCACCTCTCCCATGTAGATGTGGCAGCCCTCTGGTATGTGGCTGTTGTGCAAGAATAGACAACATGGCATTATCTCGTGCTCTTGACTAGCAGGTCTGTCTCTGTGCTTCTCTCTTTCCCCTGCTGAGAACACCGCCCTGTGCTGGGTATAAATTAGGGAGCAAAAAATAGGTTCTGGACCAGACTCCTGGCAAAATCCACTTCCCATCTGCCCTGTGGGGTAAAACAGTGGAGTATGGGCCGCAGCAATTGTGATTCCTGCTCCGACACTGAACTCAGCAAGGAGCTGACGCTGCAAGGGGGGTTGGGAGACTGAGCAAGCAGTGAAGAAGCAAAGCTCGTCCAGGGGCTGGGAAAACTGGAGCTACCCTGCAGTCTGAAAGGGAAACAAGCACATTGTATGTGGTTGGATTAATTTCTGGGCTTCACCACATGTATACAAAATGAGCAAGTAATAATTCATTGGGGAACTGGGTAGAGGTTTAGAGTGAGCTCTGTGGGTTAGGAAACCCAAGGAAAATTCCTTAGGAAGGGCATGAGGAATTTTCCTTGATAGGAAAGGAGTCTGCTCCATCTGAAGGAGGAAGTGTGGGATGGGATGGGGGAAGTGCCCCATATCCAGCCACACACGCCACTTCTCCATGGCACAGGGCAAGAGTGACCTCTGGCAAACGAGCATGCAAGACTGTCTTCTAGGGTTAATAAGTACAATGGGGAATGGTCCCTTCACATCCAGCTTTATCCTGCAAGGCACCACCCCTCGTGATTTTCCAAGCAGAAGGGTGCTGGGAACAGCGGCTCTGGCACAGTGTTGCAGGGCTTCACAGGATTACTTATTCAGTGTTCCTGGAACAGCTCCAGGCTTCCCCTCTCTGCCTCCAGTGTACAAATTCATCAGATATCCACAAGGCTCACAATCCCTAGAGGCAAGAGAAGACAGTAGGAAAGGGATTCATATTCCAAATCGCTGTCTCTGAAGGACCTGCAGGGCTCTGGAAAGACTGAACCGGTATCCTCCTTTCTTCCACCTCCCTGACGCTTAATCGGGGTAATTAAGTCAGCAGAGTCAGTCTGGATGGATTTCATTGCCGGGGCCATTGGAGGTAAATACGTAAGTAGTGCTTGTTGATGAAAGCAGATTGCAGTGTTTCCTTCTTGTCCAGCTAATGGGCAGGTCTCTTTGGCAGAGCTGAGAGTCTTTCAATGGGGGCTGCTTGTTAAAAGTGCATTCTTTACTAAATAGAAAATGTCATCCGAGCAGGTTCACAGATCCACTGGAGAGGCAGTGCTGCAATTTGGTCAGCTGAGGTCATCACCCTGCAGTCTCCTCCAGTCTAATTGCAGTGGGGCAGGGCAAAACTCTGGAAGAGACAAAGTGGAACGTGTTGTGTGCAGATACAGTTGGGCTAGTACTGCCTGGAGAGCAAAACCTCTTGTGTCTGATGCCTGGGGGTGCTGGTAGGCTGCTGGGGTCGTGGATCTGGAGGGCTGAGGATGGGAATTGTGGGACAGTAGGGGAGGAAGCATGGCTTTGTTGCAGTGAAGGTCTGAATAAATGACCTTTGCATTATCTTGGGTTAAGATGTATTTGCAGTTGTGATGGTAGTGTCAGTGCAGGCATGCTGTGGAGCAGGCTTTGATCAGGGAGAAAGTAGGTTAGCTGTAAATAAAACAAGTAAAAGGAGAACAGTGTGATTTAATTCCATCTGTTTTCAGAGCACGTGCTGCTCAAACCCAGCTTTGCTTTAAACAACAAAATGTATCCACTGGTTTAATTTCTTCTTGAAATCTTGTCGGATTAGTGGAGTATCAAATACCAACACAAGAGCCTTGGTATTGCTGCCAGAAAGGCCAGGTAAACCTGAGACACCCAGTCCAAGCCTGGATGTCTGGTCTCACTTTGAGCTCGGCTGGAATTTGACAGTTTCCCTCACCAGGAACAGCAGCCTGTGGTCCTGGTGCAGACGTGCGTTTCCTGGGGAGCACCACAATGAGTTTTACCCTGCAGCCCCTTACTGCTCATCACTCAAAATGTGCAAGTGGCACAAGGTCTGGTGTCTCAGCAGCATCCAGCCCTGGAGGTGCCTGTTGCTTGGGCTGTTGACTTTCCTGGGGTACTGGGGGACCCTGCTTAGCAACAACCTTTCATGGGAGAGGGGGATACAATTAGCCCCTCCATGACAGCTTCCCTTTCTCCTCCTCTTTCCTTACTGACTTCAGAACACCCAGTGGAGATGGGATCCCTGTGCTGGAGCTGGCAACTGAATGCCCATCCTGCAGCGATTCACCAAAACTCCTCTGAGAATTCATGTTAATGGTGTGGCAGTGACGACTGCATTCGCTGTTTGGACTCCCTTGCTTTTGTGGGCACAGTTGGAGCTGGGTCACTTAAGGATAATCTTGTTTTGCAAGAGAATGTGGAAAACTGAGAACACAGTTCCACAGTGACCGCTCACCTGAGCATTCTGTCCCCATTTCCATGCAAAGCCATGGTTTGTGTCGTGCCCCCCATCCTGGCACCTGCAACTTGTGCTACCCAGCCCTGCAACAAGCATCTCCCATGGGTGCCCTGGAAACAGGTTCAGCCTGGGAGGATGCAGGCTGGTGAGCTCCTGGGAGGACCAGAAATGTCTTTGCATGTTTTAAGGCACTTTACTGATCTCAGGATGTCAGAGAGAAAGATTTTCTATCCTGTCATTTGTGTCCAGCTCATGTCTTTTCTAAGAGGGTTAATGCAACTTTCCTCTGGCAGACAGAGGTGTTTTCTGGCATGCTGATCCCTGCTGGGAGCTTGCACATAAACATGTGTGAGGTACCCTGGCAGGGCTTTAGGGCCATGGTCCCTACCCCACCATTGGACAGCTTCCTGGGGTGGGACAGCTTTCCTGCAAGAACTGGGATGTTTTAGGTGCTGAGCTTATATTATGGCTTATGTTAGATCTGAAGCAGTTTTCACGTTCCTATGAGGGTTACAACCCTAGCTGAAGTGCATCAAACAACTCAAGAGGCAACATAGATAATAACAGAGTTTCTGTTTAGTAAATTACATTCTTGTGACCTTGACCTGTTTCCAGAGTGTTTTAGAGAACATGTGGCTTAAGCACCTCTGATAAATGGCTGAGCTGATGCTTGTTTTAATCCCATGTAACTATCCAGCCTGGCTCAAGCATGTGCATAAATATTGCATCTCCTCCACAGAGCTGTTGCTTCTGTGGCCATGGGATAACCTCAGCATCTTCAGCCCAGGAAACAGTGACCTACTGTGACTGCAGACGGAAAAAAACCCATGAAAGAAGCATGCTTAATGACTGTGGAAACTTTCAATAACCACCAAATGGGGCTGCATGTTGCAGAAAGCAGCTAATCTGTAAGGATGTCCTCCTTGGCCAATAAAGCTGAGCAGGAGATTGGACTAGAAACTTCAAGAGATCCCTTCCAATTCAGTTTTCCTTATGATCTCATGTATTTTCTAGCCCTGCTGTGGCAGCAGCCTGAGCCATGACAGGTGATGGGTATTGATGATTAGGGCTATTTATGACTAGGAGATGATTTGACCTTATGCCAGGTGTAAAGAATTCGGAAAGGGAAACTGAAGTTTACCCAGTGGGTTTAGGGCAGCAGGGTCTGTAGCATGCTCAGGCTTCTCCACATCTTACTGCAGGGTTACCTACCCAGTCACATGCAGTTCAAGGGTAGATAAAGTAGTCCACTTATGGAGGGAACACGCTGTCCTGTCCATGCAACTAAAGCAGCTCCTGCTGGACACTGCTAGGGTCACGTTACTGGATGGAGTTCAGCTTGCTTAGGGTATGGGGCATTTCTTATGTTCCCAACTCTTCACAGAACTTTGGAAGTTGTTGTCTACCCATCTGGCCTATGGACCATTATCCCTGCTTGTCCGTGGGTCTCTCAGCCAGGGGGTTGCCAACAGCTGGGAACTGTGGCAGCCTGCTGGGCTGCTGCTGGCTCTCTGCTGCTTGCCACTGTGGTGGTCACCATGCCAGGATCCCTTCTTATTTGAATTGCCTGGTTGAAGCCACCTGATTCATGAAGAGACCGTGAGTAGCCGAGTTCTGTACTGTGCTCTGTGTGTGCGTGTAGGGGATGCCACAACCTCTGCACCATACCTGAGAACATCTCAGATAAAGTAGGCATAAGAAATAGCTCACTAAACCCCAGAAAGATCATTCACCTGATCTTGACAGTTATTTTTGTCACACGCTGTGTAGCGTTACTCAGCAGGACTCCCACAGGAGCCCTCCCAATATGCATGCTATACATTGCTGGTCTTACTCGATTTCTGCTGTGCAAACAGGGCATGTGTGGGTCATGCTATCTTCGTTCTGGGCTATTTATACTGTGTGACATTATGCAGAGCCCTTCCGTGGCCTTTGATGGACTTGGCTGAGCTCCTCAGCTCTGGCAACTTAACTTCTGAGTGCTTTGGCTCTTGTGGAGTTTGGTTCATGGCAGGCTGGGGTTGTTTAGAGGTTTGGGGGGCTCACATCTCCGTTTTGGTGGCACCAGTGAAAAACTTATCTTTATGGCCTCCTCTCAAGAGGAGTTTGATTGTTGCTGGAACCAATCTGCATGGAAGCCCTTAGGACTGAGAAGCAACAGGAAACGGTCTGGTTTGGGGCAAACCTGCTTTATTTTGTCTGTTGCTGTTGTCCCTTCAACTTAATGTGTGAACTGGGCAATTTCTCCAGATGGGAGGACACTTAGAATCATAGAATCATAGAATAGTTAGGGTTGGAAAGGACCTCAAGATCATCTAGTTCCAAACCTCTGCCATGGGCAGGGACATCTCACACTAAACCATCCCACCCAAGGCTCTGTCCAACCTGGCCTTGAACACCACCAGGGATGGAGCACTCACAACTTTTCGTCAAAGGCTGATCCAATCAGCCCTGGTTCCTGGTGTTCATGAGCCAAGGCTCTTGAGCCTGTGAGACAAGCCAGGGCTGAGCTGTGCGAGGTTCACAGTCACCCTGTGTCACTGGTGTCTGGTCAGCTCATGGCCACTGCCTCTAAGGTTGAGGAAGGCTGAAGCTGACACGATGCCAAATCCTTCTGTCTGGGACAGGGTGCTTGGGCGAGGACACTGCACCTCTGAGGTCAGCGCTGTCACACTGACAGTGACTTATGTGCTGCTCTTCCCCGGCTGGCAGGATCCATGTTTGCAGGCTGCCTCTGCCCGATGGCCAGGAATCCCGGACAGTGCAGGTAGCCCTGGGTGACTTTGTGCGTTGTCACTCTCTGCTCGGACCAGAGGCATTGCTCCTTCCAGCCATATTATTCTGCTGGTGTATTCCCGCTCACTGCCTCTCTTCCAGCCTGATCTCATTTTAGTTTTTAAATACAGAAGGTGGACCCATTTTTCATCTTCATTGCTGCTTATCTGGTGGCAGATTTGACAGAGATTTTTGAAGACTAAACCTGATTTTTCTGCAAGCAGGATACTGTTGGCTGTTTTCTCCTGAGTAATGCACTTGGGGATCATCTCTCAGTGACTCACACCAGCAGCTGCTGATTTTTTCCAAAACAAAGTAGAGCCTTCCAGAGCTCCCAAGGTGCCGTGTAACCACACATGAACATGCCCTGTGAAATGCTCGTGGCTACTATACTCTTTGGTATCTTGTTTTTTATGTTTTTGTTTTAAAAGAAGGACTCAATAAGAAGCAGTTTCCAATCTGTGAGCCACTATATGGGTACTGTATCTTTGACAGCCTGGCTCCCCGTAGGGCTTATCCAGCACTTTTATGAACTGATCTCTAAGTAACTCACATGGATGTAGCTCTGTCATCCCCCAGCCTGATTTCCTCTCAGACAACTTTGTGGTTGATGTACTAGGAGGAAGTTAGCTGATCAGCCCCTTCATCATCTGCTGATATACAATACAACAATAGATATGATATGAGATGCATTTAAACCAGAGCTGGGAAATGCAGTGATGTAAGGGCAGGAATGGTGTGTGATCTCTTTGTTACTGTGACCAAGAGAAGTCCACATGGGAGCTCTTTTACTCTCATTATCTGCCATTAAGGCAGTAACTTTGTCTCATGGGATTAACATGTTTCCAACTCCAGTGGCTATTTCAAGGTTTCAAAAGAAGACTGGGTGTCAATAGAGGATTGACCCCCCCACATGCCAGACATGCCATCAGTGCCGCAGGTGGGGAGTCGTGGTCAGCAGGTGTGCAGGCTATGCTGCCTTGTGCACACCCAGCACTAATCCCTCCCTGCCCCTTAATCCTGCTGATCCCTGAGCGGCGGAGGGCAGGGTGCACAGCAGACCAGCACCACTGGTTGTCACACCAGCCTGCCAGGGCTCCAGCAGCCTTTGCTTTTGCTCCTTTCTGCTTTCTGAAGCAGTGTTTGGTGCATGCGAGAGATGAGATGTGCTCCAGAGGCTAAGTACAGCATGGTGCCATGGACCCTAGTACCCAGTGAATTCCTCACCCAAGGTTCTAGATGTGCTTTGTAAGCTTGAGCCAGGGCACATCCAGTCTCTGGCGTGCATGAGGCAGCAGGAGTACCTCTTCTGACCTCCAGACAGATTGCTCAGAACCTGTAATGTGTGAGGGTCATCCCTCTTTTATAGATGTCCTTGTGAGAGCTGCTTTTATTCCCTAATGTTTCCGAGTTAATCGTGGAGAACCAAAATTGCTCCAGAGACCCTCTTGTGTGAGTGGGGCGCTCTGCACCTCACATGAGGGTGCTTGGTCATAGCCCAAAGATGCGTTATTCCCTAAGCTGAGAAAGGGAACAAAGCCAGTCCAATATACAAGTAATCCCTACAACCTTCCTTCGGCAGTGCTATCGGTGTTTCTCCCAGTCCCAGCTTTCACCGTGGTGTTGTTCCTCCTGATAAGTTTCCCATGACGCTCGGATTCCTCCTCTGAGCCTTGGTCATGCAGAGAAATCTGTGCATTCTGCTCTGTCATTCTTGGCTCAGACGTCAGCGCTGGAGCTTGGGAGAGGTCTGGTGCCAAGCACGGCACGGCTCCGAGGCTGCATTTTTCTGTCATTCCCCTAATGCCTTTCTCTGACAGGGGAAAACAGTCTGTTGTACCATGTGCTGTTAACCATCTTCTCTACGCTCTCTGTTTCAGGTGGTCTAAGCACAGCAGTGGGTTATCCGCTGGACACAGTGAAGGTACTTGTCGGAGCTTTATGTCTTGACTACAGATTGGAAACAAACAGGCCCTTTGGCTTTCCCCCTCATTAAAAAAAAACCTCTTCCCATGACAATGCTTTCATTTTTGTTATGTTGACATTTCACTTCATTTGGTTGTGCTGCTTTTCTCTTACAGAATTAAAAAGTCAATTGTTTGGTGATGCTATTTTATGTTCCGTTGTCTGGTTTGCTGCTATGGCATTTGTTGATTGTATCTTTTTTTAATCGGATATCTGCATTTTAAATTTGCCCCTGTATTTCTAGGTCAGAATTCAGACTGAGAGGCATTACAATGGGATTTGGCACTGCGTTCAGGAGACATATAGGACAGAAAAAGTAAGTACCTCCCATCAGAATTTCTGATAGTAGTTATGGATGCTTTGTTTGAGATAAACAGAGCTGCCTCTGCCAGCTTGGGAAGGATGGGCAGCAGTTACATACAATCATTTTCTGGGAGAAGGGTCAGGATGAAACTTAACTTACATCTTACAGATCACTGGCAAAGCTAAGTTTTGGCTCAGCTATGTGTGGCCAGTAGATGCTTTCCTATGGCATTCCCTCTTAAAAGTGCTTTTTTCCCCTCTGTTTCCAACTAGGTTTGGGGATTTTACAAAGGTATGTCTGCATCAGTCCTCACGGTATCGGTGATCTCTTCTGTTTCATTTGGCATGTACAAAAACTTCCTTTGTGGCATCTGCAAGCTGCGATACGGGGCTGCAGATGTGAAGCCATCCAAGCTAGATGTTTTTCTTGCCGGTGGTGCTGCTGGTGCTGTCCGGGTAGGTAAACAGCTGGAAGAGAAAGCACAACAAGAGATCTTGTTAGCAGACACAGGAGGCTGGAAAAGCAGTGAATGTTTGCTGTCCAGGAGGCTTTGTTTTCACAGGGAGGTCATGCTCTTGCCCCCTCTCTGGTCAGCTCTGCGGCATGGCTGAGCCCTGCTGTGCAGCTCGTGCTGGATTTGGTTTAGAGCGCCAAAACACTTAAAAGCATGTTGTTAAGAATGACATGAGCCTTGGCAGCACAGACAAGGAAGTAAAAACAGCCTGGGCAGCAAACTTTCAAAGTGACTGTGATGATGTGTTTGTATGCAAGACTTAACTCAGTATGTTACAGCACAAGCCCGGCACGGTGCTGCTGTAGAAATGGGTGGTACATAAGCTCTGCCTTGTCAGGACTCAAAACTCAGCGGAGGGGTGATGCTGCCTGGCAAATGTGCATGATGCCAGGACAGGGAGGTGAGGCTGAATCCAGGAACAGTTTCCCATAGGCAGATGGATTTCTGTGAGCATCTGCAGGTGCTGTGAACGCAGCAGAGCTCACCCCGGTGACCCAATGGCATGCTGGGCAGAGATGCATGCCCAGTCACAGGCAATCCTCTTACAGAGCAGCCCAGATGGTCGGGTTTCTAGGTGTTTCCTAGCAGGCAGTGACTCTACTTTAAACAGGCTAATTGTTTTAGTCTTTATGGCCTTTGTTCCAAATATAGATAGATACAAGAGCTCTGATGTATGCTACCCCGTAGCTGAGGACATCCCCTTTTCATGCCCATCTGGTTTAACAAGTTGTTAAGGTATACCTTCTGTTGATTTCTGCCTTGCCTTCCACTCAGCACAGTGCAGCTCAGACATGTATGTCCTGCTGCTGCTGGGTGGGATTTAGCACGGACAGAGGGAAGGAGGCTGAAACTCCCTGGCTTCAGGGAATATTATTGCCTGAAGAGGTGGGAGACAAGCAATTTGCAGGAGGGGGATCAAACCACTGTTTAAATGTGAAGGGTTAAAATACCCTCCTCTGATGTTCCAGGTTCTGTTTATGGCTCCTAGTGAAGTGGCTAAAGTTCGCATGCAGACTCAGAAGAACCTGCATCCTTCCATCGCATCTCCGCAGCCTGTTTCCAAACCAAAGTACCGAGGGTCTCTGCACTGTCTGAAGGTGATCGCCAAGCAGGAAGGTTTTGGGGGTCTGTACAAGGGCTGTTCTGCATTACTCTGCAGGGATTGCTTTTCTTCTGCAATATATTTCCTCACCTATTCTGCTCTGTGTGACTGGCTCACACCAGCTGCAAAAAATAAACCAGGTAGGTCCCAGAAAGCATCTGGCATTACCTGCGAAAGTGGCTTATTTAGTACCACACTAAGAGGGAAATCAGGCTCTCAGCAAAAATCAGCTAGTGTCTATAAAATCTCACCCAGATGTGGTCTGTTTGCTTCTTGGTGCTACAGGGCCACTTTGCTGGCATGACTTTGTCCCTCAGCAGCTACTCCTCTCCCTGCAGGAGGGGTATTTAGGGCATGCTCTGGTGCCTAGTATGTGGGTCTGAAATTTTTCCAGTGCAGAAATAGGACATAGAACTAGAAATGGAACATGGTCGAACCTCCCAGGAGTCCTCATGGAGCACAGGTCAGCATCAGTCCAGAAGTCCAGGTGCAGAATTAAAGGCACTTCAGTTTCCTGGTTGTGATTTGGCTCTGAAAAAAACCCTATCCACTTCGAGAAAACATCAAATAGGTGACAATTCTCCCTAAGAATCTTAAGAATCAGTAGGTCCGGCGGAAGAGAGTGTGATCAGCTCTCAGGCTGCATCACATCTAATTTGTGCACTGTTAAAAGCATCATGTAGGCAAAGGCAAGCTGTGCAAACCACAGCAAAAATGCTGTGAAATCAAGAGGCACATAGCTTGTGTGAGATGACTGGAGCTGGAAGAGCTGGACAAAATAACTGCTGAAAACCACTGAAGTTCACATTAGTTGACAAATCTGAGATGCTTATCGCCATATGAGCGCAAGGCTGGGAGTTAACTGCTCCTCCCTTCTCTCTCCTGCAGATTTCCTCGTTGTGCTGCTTTCTGGTGGTTTTGCTGGAGTCCTGGCCTGGGGATTTGCTACTCCCATGGATGTCATCAAATCACGGATGCAAACAGACGAATCGGACCAGCACAAATACAAAGGCCTCGTCCACTGTGTTAGGGAAAGTGTGAGAAAGGAGGGTGCAAAAGTACTCTTCAAAGGACTGGGTTTAAACTGCATTCGTGCCTTTCCTGTGAACATGGTGGTGTTTGTAACATATGAAGCTGTACTGAGATGTACGGATTATTATTTAAACAAAAAATAGTTTGTTCCACTCTATTCTGATGTGTGTTTTATTTAGATTGTGTTTTGTAACATGACATCCACAAACAACTGCTGAATGCTGTCTCCTTTGATGGGCAGCATAAGAAGCATGGGCATTTCAGCACAAAGCTGGATGACTGACAGCTTTGTCCTGTTCTTATGGGATTACAAACTCATCAGGGAGCCTTGGATTTACAGACAACCTCCCTTTTATCTTGTTAATGTATTTAGGCTGTATCCAGTGCTCAGGCCCTTGAAACATTTGCAAATATTGATGTTCTAAAAGGCTGCTAGTCTGATTAGAGATTTTGGTAAAGGATTAATTGTTTTCTACTGGCACAGAAATAAGATCCTCACAACCAAGGCAAGGGTTGGGGGCAGTCTGTGTAAGATTCAAAACTCTCCAGTGTGTGCTCTTTACATGCAATGCCCGTATCGCTTTCACTGAGTAACTTGCATATTTGTGCTTCAGGCTGCAACTTTTCCTTCACAGCTATAATTCTCCCAAAGTACTCTACAATTATATCCCTTCGGTGGCAGCTGAAACATGACTCTCCTTGCTTTTTCCTGACATTATTTAATGAGTGGCAGACACGTCCTGTTTACATAATCGTACTAATGGCTTCACTGAAAGTGAAGCCAGGCATGGCTTCCCATAAGCCATGTGATTTCTCCTTGTACAACCCCGAGCCCTACAGCATTGGTAACCCTACAGACTGATGGTACCGCAGCTCGCCAGAGCTTGGCACAGCTTTGGAGACAATCCGTTCTGATCCTGGGTAGGAAGAGATGCAAAACCTCTTTGCTTCTCAAAGGAAGGCTGCCATAAAATCTCTGCACTAGCAAGTTGAAGGAAAGTTGCAAGTTGTAGAGTATAATTGAGATGTACAACTTTGAAAAGGTGCACACTCTTCTCCCTTTACACTATGCTCTCAGGAGCAGCCAAGTGTTTTTTTGTCATGGGTATGTTTTGAAAGAATTTCTGACTTTTCTAGCAGCTCTTTTTCACAAAGGTAGAAAGCTTCATCAACACATCACCTGAAGAAAACAACATCCACACTATTGCTTCAGAAGACAGAAACCCTAAACCCAGAAATACTTTTATTTGCTCATCCTGGTTCTGGATACGGCATGTATTTTCTGTGTCTGCTTTAATCCCTAGATGACGCCATCTGGAGCAGACTCCATCCAGCCTCTGTCAGATTCTGCTGAAAGTGCATTTTTTGCAGGGAAAGAGGAAGCCTGTATTTTTAAAGGAGTTCTCACATTCAGGGTTGATGCCCTTCTGGCCCATGGCCACTTTTACCAGTTAACATGGCTCTGACTACACTGACAGCAGATTTGCAGCAAGCAGGATTTGTCAGCTACCCTGGATGTATAAAAAAGGCTCTTGTACTAGAATAGGTTTAAAAATCTCAGGTGTTACTAGGAGAGAATAAAGGGCACCTCTCAGCTCCAGACAGACCAGTAAAAAGCTCCAGAACTGTCCTTCTGAGATTTAGGCCTTCAACTGGCTTTTTAAACATGCTCACAGACATGTTATCCGCCAGTCACTAAACTTGAGTCTACCCAGATCTTGCAGCTGATCCAAGAGCAGGGTTACAACACCAGGCAGGGACTCCTACCCTCACCTCTTTCAGCAAGGGATGCATTTCGCTGAGTGCTGTCTCACCTGTGCCTGGTTGTTTTCTGGAATCAAACTCCTTTAAGCTGTATTACTCTCAGCCAACCTCGTTCTCAGGCATCAAGTCCCTTGAACAGAGACAGTTACAAAATGCTTGCAAATCAGACTAAACAACCATTTACTGTTAGGCACTGTTGATGCCATCCATGGTCAGCCCAAGGTTTGAAAGTAAAGTAGCTCAGCTTTCCTAACTGGCTCAAGCATTCAGATAACTCAAAATGTCTCTTCCTGTGGGTGTAACTGAAATAGAGTTGGTTTCAAGAAACAGCAGTTACAGATGAATTGTAAAAATGAGTGGGAATGACAGCAGAAGCCAGAACTGTAAGCCTCAGGCTATCCAGCACCATGTAAAAAAGTAGGTTCTCATGTGGCCTGAACAAATGCTACACGCGAGGCGAGTTGTATCCCCAGGCAGTGTATTTCAGGAAGGTAACCCCTTTGCAATCCATCCTATTCACAGCCCGGAAAAAGATATACAGCATATGGGTAACAACCTGCCTTAGAGCAAGAACTCCTCTAATTAAGGCTGATACAAACTACCAACAAGTCCAGGAATTGACTGTAAAAGTACTGTAAACACAGGCACATAAGCATGAACTGATTTTTGTTCAACAACATGACACACTGTTACTTTCTATGTACTTCAGCACACACCCCCCCAAAACTGGGTGTTTGGCTTCTGGATTTCAGAATTCTACTGCTTTCTTTTCTGATTTATTTTACCTTGACCTTCAGCTGCTCTGATAATCATAGAACAATTTATTCTGACAAACTAGCTAGCTGAAGGCCAGCTAACAGAATGAAGACACCACATTTGTTGTGCTGAAGTTGGGTTTACTTTGCTGTAGGGGACTGCAGCTTGCTGTATAGATGTTGTAGTAACAAAGTTGGTTGCCTTGAAAACAAGAAAATTTTCTTTAGAAGAAAATGTGCCTCTTTCTTCTAGATGGCACACTCTGCCTCATGTTTTCATGTTGCTGACAGTTCCTGTTTTCTCTGACAGTGTTAATGGATATCCAAGTAGGTTTCAGGAGGCCTCTTGATGACTGTGGAGGAGTCATGTGAAGCTACTTGGACTCCGTGCTTTTCAGACAACAGCAATTGTGGAGGATCATGTTTCCATTTAAGTACTAGTCTTTATGCCAAACCTACTGAAGCATCATTGTAAACGGGTCAAATCAACCTTCCCCTATTTCTGAGATGGCTGTTGTGCACAGGGAAATTCAGCATCAAGTCTTGGTTGCAATGAGTTAATCTGGAGAACTGACTCTTATTAGCTTGCTCTGGGAGCAAGCTGAAGTCCACCTCGTAGGACTGGATAGAGGGGGGTTGTAAGGCACCTTATTTCACTACCTAAAAGGCACTAGACATCAAAACAAGGGCCAGATCCATAAGATGACTAAATCAACACCTAAAAGAGTAAGAAGAGAGGTCAAAAATAGAGTAAGTGTAAATAAAACCTTTTAAAATAAAATAAAAGATAAATAAAGATATTAGATATTTCACACCTACTTTTGAAGACTGGCTTCTCTTGTCTTTTAAGTACTTCCGAGACATGAACTGTAATTATAACAGCTTTAGGAATTTGCTAAGACTCCTCTTAGAAACTAGAAACTGTATCATTTCAGAAGCATGTTTGTAAGAATTCAGAGTACTTGAGTAAGGCTCTTGATCAGTAAACAAATACCAAATAATTTTATCACTTTCTTTTCTAGAACGTTCAAAACAGATTTTAATTGTTATGTTATAAAATCAATCCATATGGTTAGTTAGAATAGAACACCAGTGTTCGTTTCTCCTACAGCATATTCCCCTTCCCTAAGAAACTAAATAAATTCATAGTTAATGAAATCTTGCAGGACAAATCTGCATAGAAGATTTTAATGAAGAAATCTTTCACGTATATCTTAAAGATGGTAATGAGAAGACTGCAAGAACAGGAAGGTCCTAGTTAAAGTCTAAAGTAACCAAGAATTAGTTTATTTACTGCTGGAAATAAGAAGCTGTTTTTTTTTTTGTCCATAAGAATTGCTCCACCACTTTATAAAAATCAGCTTTTGTACTAATTGTTAAACACTTGTTAGCATGTGGATGCTATGTCTGTGGGTTATAAAGCCACAGTTGCTAGTAAAAATGTACATTAATACATTCAAGTCAATAACATTAGTGATGCAAGCACATGTAAACTGTAAAGAAAAAGACAAAAGCCAAGCACTGCTATTTTCAGCACAAATTTGAAACACATGCAATAGGACCAAATTTGCCATGAGTTTCAGTCTTTTCTTGGTCCCTTGCACAAACATAATGTACATACAGTTTGGCCCACAGGCATTTCCACCTTAGAAATGCAAGGTCACTGCCCGAGAGGATGTGTATGCTGCGTTACAGAACCACTACTGGTGGGAAGGCAGCAGCATCAGCTTCAGCCAGCATGAGCAGCCCAGCATGTTCTCATACTAACAGGCTGATCCAAGGTCTGTTGAAGTCAGTGAGAAGACTCACACTTGAAAATGCTCCCTTAACCCAAGTGTAACCAGCTGACTTCAAAGGTTTACAGTGAAATGAAAAGTGTGCTTTTCTGGGTCTCTTTAAGAGTGCTACAGTCAATATATGTCCACTAGGCTCCACAGTACATAAGCAGCTCAAGCTTAAATCTTTCCCACCTCAAACTACCTTCCTCATATTTTTAAATGATTTGCAAATACCACACACCATGAAAGGTATTTTTATTTGATGTAGATAAGACTACATCTGGGCTAGCAACTTTCTATTCTATATAGAACCAAGATAGATCTAAGTTTGTATTCAGCACTGTACATATCAAACCAAATTAGCCAATAATTTGAATTTTTCGTTCATAAATCATAGCAAAGCCACTGAAGCTCTTTTTAAGAAAGGAGATAATTAAATAGTATGTGAGGTATTTTAACAAAGTATACTTTCTCACTGGAATGCATCTTACAATAAGTACCCCTAATTTAAATGACTTGGTGCAATAAAACAGGACAGTACTAGAAGTATCCAGCAGTTATTTCATTTTCACAGTGTGATTTAACACTTGATATTTTTTATAACTAGAAACAAAAATTTGCATGCCTTTACTACCTTGCACCTGAGAACATTAACAAACTTTACAACCTTACGAGATAACCTCCTCCCTCCAGAAGCAGTCAGACCAGTTAAGTAGCTGCAGAAACAAAAGTACAGTGAGATTTCTGTGACTTGCCCCAGGTCAGAAAGGAAGGCTATAACAAAACAAGTCCAATGCTCTTTCTCTCATGTTCAACTTGCAGATCTCCATTCTTTCTGCATCAGTCCCAGGCCTAAGTACTGTGTAATCTACGCTGTAACGCTCACTATCTTTGTGCGCAGCGTGTTCCCAGTAGCTCAAAAGGACATGCGGTCTACTATATCAAGGTACATAGTGGAAAAGAAAATGGAGTTACTAGTTATTATGTTGAGGTATGACCTCTTACCAATGTATTTAGAACAATTTACAAGTTAGGTTTTATCATCAAAATGGAGCTTTTATTTAATATTTTCAACATGAAATACAATAAAATAACAATGTTGTGCTGAAAGACATGCTTTTCTGCAAGACTGGGCAATTCTATCTTGTATATTCTGATTTTAAATAGCTATAAGTTCCTGTTTTAAACTTTTCCTTACTCTGACATACACGGTAATTAACACATTAACAGCAGTATTTATAAAGCACTGATTGCAGGCTGTACATAACTAGGGAGTGATGACATACAACAGAAGACAACAGTTACTCGGTTTTGGTTTATCAGGTGATAAGTTACATACACATTTCTTCAAAATTCAAAAGCTAGCTTCCGCGGAGTCATGAACTGCTTCACCATTTCATCTGTGATCTGCTTCCGTCTCTCTTGATGAGCTGCTATCAAGGGCTGCAGTGTTTCAATGAGTACCTTCTTCAGCTCCCCTGTGAGCAATTCCCCACTTGTGTATGCCTGTCAAGGAAGTGTTGATTGCTAAATATGGTGCCATATGGAAAAAGACTCATGACAAGTATTGCTTTAAGAGCCTGGCCCTAGCAAATACAGATTTAGATGTCTTAAAAATAAGCACATGCCTCACAAGACTGTGTGGTATCACTTTGAAGATGTAACTTGCAAAATTGCTTGTTGCCTTCTGAAAGATTAAGGCAGCTGTGCAATTTCATATGTGACAAGTTATATGGACTAAATAAGCTACATTCACAAGAATTTAACCTGGAAATCCTGTAATTATTTGGAGGAAAAGGTGTATTTTTCACCCCAGAATCCCAGTTCAAAAAAAGTCACCTTAGGCTTTTTTTTGCAGTAAGTACAAATTCCCACTTTTTTTTTTCCCCTCACTACATTTAGGTATGAGATCAGATGTGATTAAAATACCCTTTTTATAGCAAAGACACTCAGAATCTATGTTCACACTAGTAGTCATGTTCACAGCTGGGAACTCATTCAGTTACTGTGATATTGGAAATATACTTAGCTATAAGCACAGGCTAACTGCTGACGGGTTCAGCCCTGGTCAACCTTGGCTGGGGCAGTTCAGCTACGATATGAAATGGCAATCTTATCTTCTCTTGCCATCAAGCCATTTGTAATACCAATTCAAGCTGTAATTGTTCCTGATGCTCACTCAGCAACAGTAAAATATAGATAACAAGAATGAGCTGAACTGTAACTTCAGTGGTGGTTTTTGGGTTGTGGTTTTGTTTTTTCTGTTTGTTATAAAAACACCAATATTGATTTCTCTGGAAGCTTCTTCTTCTGGTACTGTACCTGAAACAGTCCCGCTAATGCCAGTATAAGCAGTTACTTCATGTTTTCTAATCTGGTTTTGGGGCAACATTGCAGCAAGCTGCTAGTGGTGGTCTAGGCTTTGTGCTCTGCAGCAGTTAGGCTGATAAAGTTGCAGTGACTGGAGACTAATGGCAAACAGCTCATTAAGTCAAATGTGCTCCAGATTTCCATAAGAAATTTACGATGATCTGCACAGGGATGAGCAGCTATCCAACCCTGCTCTTGTGTGGAATTTATATAAAATGATATAAATATACCAGAGGGCTGGAGAAGAATCTGCAGCTGTTGACTTTCTCACAGCTGTTCCCAAAGCTGACAAACCTTTGAGCAACCTGGTCTACTGAAAGGTGTCCCTGTATGTGGCAGGTGGGTTGGAACTAGATGATCTTTAAGGAACCTTCTAACTCAAACCATTCTGTGATTCTATGAAACCAATGTGACATGGGTACTTTCAACTGTGGATACTGCCTTCCAGAGAATGCTTACTGCCTAGTATTGATGACAACCATACAGCTGATGGAAGTGTAGTGTCTTGCTACCAACCCGTGGGGACAGAAGCCTGCCGGACAGGTTTAAGGAAAATGCCACTTACATGAAGCATTTTTTGCTTGGGAACAGAGAATCAATTCCTCATAGCTACTGCGTTTCTTGTAATAAGAAAACACGCAAAACCCTAGCAAGTTTAGTTGTGAAGCTTTTGTACTTTTGCACAGTATATCGGTACGTTGCACATAAGGAACAGGCAGAGTGCATTATACAATAAAAACAACACTAATCCTAAGGTAGCTTCATTTGAAAGGTAGGGGAGATGTTCTACACAGTGTTGGAGATCTTTATGAAAATACTAGGAGTTTATTTATTTTTTTATTTATTAATTTTTAAGAAGAGATAGATTGGCCTGTGATAAAGAACACTGCAAACAAATACAGATATTGAGAGTTGCAAGGGCTGGAGAGTGCAAGAGTAACACCACAATTACCTTCCTGCAGCAAGTTCACAGGAGGACTTGGTTACAGCTTTGTCATTACAATATGGAATGAATATATTATCTTCAACTTGGTAACTTACCTGCTTCAGTTGTTCAAGCCTGTCATCATCTTCTAGGAAGAAAGTCAGGTACATAAAAGATACGTCAACATCACAGTTACCTCCGTACTTCCTATGCTCTTCAATGGTATCTCTGCCTCCTGAGAAGGCATGCTTGTTAATCTGAAACAACATAAAGATTTTATGGTATAATTTCTCCTAAATTCTGCACTGCTCTATTGTAAACAGAGGTGTATCATGATCCTCAAAATTCTATACTAAGGACAAGCTGAAGGGTGAAGGGTAGTGCAAGTTAACGCAGAGCCTCAGGACCAGCACAGGGAGGCAAAAGGTCATTAGAATCCAAAGACAAAAATGGCTATATGTATATTCCTCAGACTGCATAATCAGAATGAAAATGAAGCAAAATTAAGAATAATCCACCCAAGATTCAATCAAAAAAGTTTTAAGTCCCTTTTGCTGAAGCAGTTGTCTCTCAGATAGAATTACAGGAAATGTACTTCATGTAAAGAAAAATTAGATATTCACTTCATCAAGAAATTGATTTTGAAAGAGATGAAGAAGGCATGGAGAATTCTGAAGAAATCCTAGAGAGAACCTTGGCTTCTTCTCTTTTCAGTGAAAAGGAAAATAAGAGAAAGCGAAGTTAAACATTACAGGTCTGGCTAGAATGGCTAAAATCAGAAAATGCCCAATTGTTCAGTATGAAAATTGAATACTTCCTTCCTCTCTCCCCTCTCTAAGCATAGCTTCCTATGGGCAGATGAACTGCACTGGTGATACACCTACTTGCTAATCCCATTCCCAGTAAATTCAGAAGCCACTAGTGTGTTTTAAAACTTTACCCATGTATAGAGTTCTCAGAGCATGCTAATCTTCCTGCAAATTTAAACAAAATAAATCGCCAGGAAAAGGAAAAAAAGGTATTTCTCAACCATAAGTGGAGTTTTCATTTGGCTCTTGTATCTTTTCAGATATCACCATCAACCAGCCAAGAGACACACATACATCTGAAGTAGATTTTTTTTTTCAGTTCTGGTATCTAGGAGCTGTTATAAATTTACAATTTCTGAACATTCTTACTATCTGGATAACTGTCTAGTGCTTTTTTGAATCTTTCTAACCATCGTGTTACAGATGATGTTGTGTGGCAACAAATTCCATGAAAAAATGATGCACTGATGAGTATCTTCAGAAAATGAACTGCCTTCTGCCACATCACATCTATTCTTATATTGCAGGACAGTCTGAAGATCTGTCTCAGTATCTGTAAAACTACGTTTTTACATACTATTTTACACTTGCCTCTCTCTCCTTTACTAGACTTTTGAAAGCCTTGGTATGAAATCTTTTCTGTTATTCATCTCTACAGCTTGCCTTCTTACTAAAGGGAGAGGGATTAAACATAGCATGCCAGATGAAGACACACTGTTTTATATGAAGTGTTTTCTACGTGAATCTCAAGTTTATTTTTTACATATTCTGGCACTTAGTCTTTGACTGAAAGTTTCAACAATCTATTTATAATGATGAACTGACCTTTTCCCTGAATTAGTACAGACAGAATCTAAATAAGACTTTCTAGGAAATCAAATAATTGAGCTGTAATTTGGTGCTGATAGGTGCAATAAGAATAGTTTATTATAATGTTGACATTTATCTCCTTGGATTTCCCAGGAGCTTCTTAGCCTTTCTCAGTATCTAGTTTGTTTTTATCTACTATTACCTGTTAAGTTTTTGAACATCATTACTTTATTGGCCCTAACAATATTTGATCTTTCACTCCAGCTCTATTTCCATAAAGATTTGTTTCTGACAAGCTTCAGAAGCTGAAATAAAACTCAGTTTGTCCTCTGTTACTCAATACTTGACATTATGTTCAGAATTTTTTCTTTATAGCTTTTACACTCCAAGTAGCTAGAATTATTTTTCATTTTTCCAACTTGCACTGTTTGACTAATTGGCAAGGCAAAAGGATATATTTGATAGGCTAGTTAAATTTGCGTGACTCAGCCAATTCCTGAGGAGGATTTGCCATGAAATGTATGGGCAAAAGGATTCAGATATGTTTGAAGATAACATTAGAAAACTGTCATTGTAACCATGAGGACCACCATTCATTTTTGTTACAAAGCTTTTAACTCTCAGGTTTTGTAGGTCCTTACCTTTGTCTTGATTTGTTTGGGTGTATCTGTGAGGAAGATGGAGGAGTTAGGGTCACTAGCACTCATTTTTGTCTGTGCTCCTTGTAGGGCTGGGAAGAAGACTGAATGCAGTAAGGCTGGCTTAGGCTGTCCAATTCTAGGTGCTACATCCCGGGTCATTCTAAAATAAGGGTCCTAGAACAACCATCAATAAAAATACAGAATAAAGCTGAAAAATGTAGTGTAAAAGCTGACTAGTGCAGACTCCTTCATGCTTTAGGAGGTGGTCTCAAAAAAAACCAACCAACAAACTCAAACCAAAAACCCCAAACCCCAATATTTTCCAGAGGAACAAACAAACAAAGTTTCTTTTTTCCATCTCCATAGTTTTCTTATACACATTGATTCCCTCAACTAATAGGTATATTTACAAAGATTTACATGAACTCAAATAGTTGTGAGAATTATGCTTAGTATACCAGTAGATGGATGAAGACTAAGATGCAAGCTTCCTCCCAAAGCGTTTTAACAATCTGCACAGAATCTGAAATAAATCAGTAATCAAGCTGGCAGTGCTGTGCTGATGATCTGACTTAAACCAATTGTAATATTAGTACATAATATTGTGGCTGATGAGTATAATTATGTCACTGACCCTGTGACTAAAATAGCTAAATATTCAGACAGTGCAGACTTTGATTCCTAGAAACAATATTTATTTAAAGTAATGGCACTACCACTGTCATTTGTAGCTGATGTTTTTCCAGTCTCTCTCTATAGATCTAAATTGTTAAGGTTCTGCAGCCTTTTCGGCAAACTACTCCAATGCCTCTTTATTCTTACTGATAGAAGGTTTTCCCCTATGGTTTGATATAAATCTCTTGTGTTTCAAGTTGAGCTCATTAAATCTTGTCCTAATTACCATGGAGGTGGCCAAAGATTCTTCCTAGACCCATGTCAGTATACTTCTGCATAGATTTTAGTGTCTGCTTTCACAGGTGTCAGCTCACTGTGAAATGGGTTGAGACCAAGAAAGATCCAAGACTGGCAAGAATGAGTAATGCACAAATACAGATAGTTGGCTTAGGCCTTCATATTTGTCAGCACACAGAACAACATACTTCTAGCTCTTTCAGCTTCCACCCCAGAAAGATGCTTGCAGGAATGTTTTACAGATGTTCCAACATACCACCATGAAGCTTGAATAGTACATCATAAAAACAAATCCATGAAAAGCAAAATAAGTAATACAATTTTCTTACCTGATCGATAGCACATGGGATAAGACACTGAATGTTCTCCTTGCCATTGAATATCTGTGGAAATGATGAACTGAAAGATGGAGCGGCTTGAATAGCAGGAAAGCTGATCTTTCCTAGGAAACAGTATATTTGGAAAAGCTAAGCAGCCAATATAAGCAATGATAAATAGAGAGAACTTTTTGAAATATGTCAAATGAGCAAGTAAATCATTCAGATACTCAGTTGAACACCAATAGCCATTTTTTCAAGCAGTCTTGCCTTATCTGAGGGAATCTTTTAATCTTTACCTTCTATGATGTCAAAAACCTTCAAAGTAACATAGAAACTAATGAAAGAGCCAGGCTGTGATCACGAATGTTTCAGAAAAGGTTCATCAGCACATAATCTCTTCATCATTGAATTGTCTGCCCTCCCCAGAAATTCAACTGACTATATCATCACCCTGAGCTGCTCTTTTTTGCTTTTAACTCTTTGTGAGAATGACTCTAGAGCTACTTATTAGGCAAGTTCTAAGATCTTAGAATCATTGCTATATGCATGCTATGTTTATGAAGAACCTCAGATATGCCTAGTTTTCTTTCTTATACAGTGCTTAATCACAAGGTGCCCAAGATGCTTCCTTGATCAAAATCCTCCTGAAAGGAAACCAAAGGGCACATTTATCCAAACACGTAATGAAGTCATTATCACAATACCAACTTTTATTAGAGCATGCTTAAAACAAGCAGGAACCTGTTGCTTGGCTACAGTGAAGGCTAAAAGCTGTCACTGGCCTAATGATTGGTCAAAGAACGATGTTAGTGCTCAGGACACCAAGGTTTTAATGCCATATTTGACACAGAATACTTTTTTTAGCCAATGTTATAGAAACCTGCAATTGCAGTGAAATAAATGGAATTCCAACAGAGTTACTTGGCACCTTGATAATTAGGCTTTTGAGCACTCCTTAACTTTTTTCATACATGCATATGCATGCATGTGTGCATTAATATGAAAGAGAAAAACTTCTATATATATTTGGCATAAAAATTTCTAGGAGGCATATAACTCCATTATTAAAAAAAACCCAACCAAACCAAACCAAACAAACAAACAAAAAAAAAAAACAACCCCAAAACAAAAAAACCAAACAAGGGAAAAGAACAGTTCTCTACCTTGGGGATTCAACATTGGTCTTTCATATTTTGCTGTTACTAAAGCTCAAAAAATAGCTATCAATCACACTAGAAATTTCACTGTAAATTGTTTTCTGTACTGAGGGAACCACAATAACACCCTTTTAGAAGAGCCTAGAAACATGGATCTTGCTTTTTCTATCCATTTCGTGATACTAATCCCTTTGAATTATTACTTAAATAGTGCCATAGAGTGTGAAAGCAATCATCACTTCCAGTAACCCATTATTTCCTACCAATGCAATCACTGTCTGTAAAGCCAAAGATTCCTTTCACTTGGTTAAATGTAACATGCTTCTGAACTTTGACGACATTTTTGTAGAATTCAGTACTTGTCCTGTGAGAAATAAAGTAGAAAAATAAAATGAAAAGAGCAGAAAAGTGCAGGCCAAAACTATAAGCTAAGAATGTCAAAAAACTTGCAGGATTAAATCTCACTGTTTCAGATTTTCTGTGGCCCACTGAGATAATAATTACAGAATTATTTACAAACAAGAACTTTATTCCCTGAAAGTTTAATTTATTCTTCCCTCCCCTCAACATTTACTGAAAACATTTTTTGTCACTATTAACTAGGCAGTTAACCCAGAAACACTTTGATTTGGAAATGGTGTCAAAATGCCTCACAGAACCTGAAGTTTACTTATGCTTCTCTGTGAACTAAGGCAATATGAATGGATTATGTCTTCTGTGTTGCTTGGCATCCCCAGTGCGTATCCCATATAGGACACTGCATTTTGTCAAAGTAATAGTAGCTCAAATCCTCCAAATTCTTGTTTTCTACAGGCTAAGTTCCCTGCTTGTATTTCCAAACCAAAAATAGCTCAACAGCTTCTTCCTTTTTTATTTCTGCTGAGGAGCTGAAGCAAAGAAACAGCGATTCTGTTATTCAGCCTTATTCAGCCATAGGGCAGATCTGTGTTAATGACGCTTTTCTAAGGCAAGAAAACCACAGGAGTTAAAGGAAGAAAAGCTGTTTTGTAGGCTCCACATTCTGGGGCTGTATGTTATACAGTTCATCTCTCAAATCTACATTCTCTCATCCAAGTCTTTAGGGATGCTCATTTCCCCACATGGAATAACAAAGCCCACAACTCTGGTTCTGAACTCTGTCATAGAACTTATTACTTGTGAAAAGGCAGTTCCAATAGACACTTTTTCTTAAATCTTCATTAAACTTTACTCAAACTCCAAATAATGATCTTGCATGCTCTATTATTAAATTAATTAACCACAGTTGCTGAAATGCCTTTTGTTAACACGTGGAAGCACACCACAAAGATTTTGATACAGTGTTAAACAAAGCAATCTGGAGGTTTCTCGGAGGTTTAAATATTTTCACAATTTAGCTGGTTTAATATGTTTTTCATAATTTAAAGCACTGCATACACAAGTATTTTTTAATATGTTATACAGGAGAATGGACGATACTATATACACAAAATATTAGACAGCCAAAAAATTAATTATGTTTCTATTGTAAGTATTGTAAAACTTGTCTTGAAGCTTTCAAATTTAGACACATTTATCAAAACATTGCTGGCTGTCAAAGTCGGAGAGAAAATAAAGGCATTTCTTCATTAGAGCACTAAAGAAATTTATACTTACCCCAAATAGTCTAAATCAGAAAATATAAAGGTTTTATTGACGTCAAAACCACATGCAATGATGTCTTTTGCATTTTCTTTAGCATACTCATATGCCTTCTCAGCTGTCATGTCCTTCCATAGATATTTCTCATCATCAGTTAACTGTATAACTAAGGGAACATCAAATACTTCTTGCAGCCACCTAATAAAAGCAGGAAGATTTTATCTCAAAGTAAGTTAAAATGAAAACGTTAAGTCATGCAGCTATATTTATACATTGAAACAGAAGTGTATAAAGAGGCCTGCTTCTCTTCTTTGTATGCATATGCAGTTGTTGATGTGAACAGAAACAGCATTATAGAGCAATGTTATCAAGTCTCACCACAAATTCATTTTTAAGAAGAGCAGAAATTCGAAGGGATGCCACAGGGCTAAGAGTGCAAGGCAGAGGGCTTCAGGGCAACACAGGGATAATGATAATTTTAATGAAAAGGTAAGATTGCATTGTTTAAGTTCATTAATATTCAGCTCACGTAAGGGGTTCCATAAACCATGTTCAATATTTCCTTAGGAAAAAACGTTTTGATTAACACAAATAGTAGAAATAACTTACTTTGTGAACACAAATGGGATAAGATGACCAACATGCATTGCCTGAGAGGATGGCCCTCTGCCTGTATAAAGGTAAAAGGACTTCTTATTTTCATAAGCATCAAGGATTTGGTCCATATCTCTAAAGAAAAAACAGAGAAAACAGATGCAACTCTTTAGGAAGAAACATCACAGCAAAAAGCTTCTATTCAAAATCTGACTGCTTCTGAAGCCAAACACACTTATAAATAAAATATGGTATGTTAAATGTCCTAGAAACAAAAGGGTTTTGTTTGTTCATTTTTTAATTTATGTATTGTCTCCTTCAGACTTCAAGAAAATAAAGAAAAAAAAATTAAAAATTAATATTTAAATTAAATAGAAAATGTATAACTTTTGGAGTTACTTAATTGGATAATAATTTCTAAAGCCTAATTAAAAGAGCTGGAATAATTTCTCAAGTAGGTTCAAACAACCAGCTTGGTATCTGGTGGCGGCTATGCCCTGGATCCTGCTTGGGCACTTAGCTGAAATGTGCTAGCAGCCATGTGTGCTAACAATTAAACAGTGTAGATGACTGGCAGATTGGTGCTTAAGATTATTCCCTAAGTCTTTTTTATATAACAATACAGATGCTCAGGTCCCACAGGCCATGTCGACCCTTGTTTAAATCAGCATTGACACCATATGAGCCCTTAAGTTCACTGCTAGAACAATGCTTTTGTCTGGCTGCTAACATAGAATCAAAGTGAAACCTGTACAAAGCAAAGGTCCTGCGCACATTTCTTCAATCTGGGATTAGTGAGGACACATCAGAAACAAATGTAATCAGAAACAAATGTAACCAGGGGCTTCAAATGTTGACAGTAGAAATCTGCAGTAGTTGCTAACTTCAAATGACAGAGTTGGTTTTCCTTGTTATAGAAGAACATAGCCTTTTGCTAGTCACAGGTTTCCTCCCAGAAATGCTTACAGAAAGCCTAATAGGACCTCTCTGAATGCTAAACCAAGAAAAACTCACCTGTGAGAAAAAAAGATTCCTCTACGTAGAAAGCGGTGAGGTTTTTGCCCAATAGCTCTTTCTATTCGATTGATCAGGTCTGTGTCAATTTTACTGCTGCCAAACCGAACTACAATCATAAAATGTAAAAAAAATTAAAGCGTAGCACACTTGCAACCAGATCTTGGATCACCAAGAACATACCGATGCAGCCTAGATTAAAAAGAACATCTTCACATCTCAGGTAAAAAGACTGGATTTTCCTGATTCTTGCCTGAACTCCCAGTAGTTATTCGTCCCTAGAAATAACTCTATGCCAGGAGACCCAATCCATTCACAATATGTAGTACTACTCTATCCATTACTGATTATAACTGCAGTCTCCTTACAGCAGAAGTATTGATATTCAGCACAAAAAATATTACAAAGAAACATATTTAGGTCAATAACTTGGCCTAACTAAGCCATAGGATAAAAGTAGCTGTGAGGCTCTGAATGTCCCTCTGTTGATGTCTAATTTTTCATGCTTTTTTACTTGTCAACCCCAAATACTCTTCTGCAAACTTCATTCTGCTTTCATATGGATATGATTACAGACACTGCTCCCCTCAAGAGGCTTAAAAAGGTAATGCATAATACTCTTCATGACAACCAAGCAGAAGTTGTTACTTGGTGGTTCAGGAAATCAGCTGATTAATAAAACATTTTCAGATGTAGTAATTTCATTCAAAAAAGGTTTTGACAGAGTGGAATAACAGTATTTTTTCCTATTCCAAATTGAACTGGGGAAGCCTTTTATTTCTTCAGTAAAGTTTCCTATACTCCAGTCCCATTTCTTGGACCCTAATAAGCAGGTCAATGCTCTGTGATTTGGATTTGATAAACTTTTGATAAAATCAAGACAACAATCTTCTCTTTGCTACTATTGTGCGCCATGCAGCATTGGAGCAATTTACACTTTTAATTACCGGAAATGCCAAAGTATTCAAGAGAACAAAACAGAGACCCTGGATGTAAAGATAACATTTTAAACGCACAAAATATCTAAATCCATCTCTTACTAAAGAGAGACTGCGCTGGCAAATTCCATGGTTATAAGACACGCACCCACATGGGAAAAGCAGTACAGGTCTTCCTGACTATAACAGAAAACAATCATTCCACAGGGGCATATCACTGACACTTGATAAATTTCAAATATCTTGACAGTTTCCCTAAGGAAATTGGAAACAGAGAAATTAATTTTAAACCATTCATTATGCAGCTAGTAAATTATGGCTTACAGAACTACTTAGCTCTGCTCTGTTGAAGACAGCATGTTCCTAAGTTTTCTATTATTATTTGTTTCTTGGGTTGTTTTTTTTTTTTTTTTTTTTTTTTTTTTTTTTTTAAAGCCAAAAGCCAGCGACATTAAAAGCCTTCCTGCAGGAATATTGTAATTAACAAAAATGATTACAATTATTGTATTTATAATTATTAATATTTGTTGAACAGGTAGGCTTTTAATGTTACATCCTAGCACATGGCAACAATCCCTAGCTGGACAGTGCAATGGTTTACATCACTGGACAACAGAGAGACAGACTGATTCTAGCTGGAGGCAGAGCTCTTTACTTGTGCTGGTTACCCAGTGTACTACAAATCATTTTACAAAGGAAATTAACCCACTGAGGGAGCAAGGAATATTAAGCACATTGGTGTAACTTGAAAGTAAATATTCAGATACAACTTCTGTATTATAGTAATTTCTTTCCCAGAAAAGGGAAAGAGACCTTTGATCCCTTTACAGCACAGGTTCTCTAAAAACAACTTGAAGGCTATTTGAAGTTCATCAAGACTTTACATACATCTCAAAAAAAGACTATTTAAAACCATGACCATCCCAATCACTGCAACTGCAGTGTTCCCTAGGGACTATGAGGGATGGGACAGAAGAATCAGACCAATATGTACCCTGGGGACTGCAATGCAGAAAAGCTCTAAGCACAGGGAATTCCTCTTCTACACTCTGGCTGACAATGGGGATGTGTGTTTAAGTTTGTTACAGGAACTGTTTTTTAATTTTGTTATATGAACAACCTTTCACGAACAAAAAAAATCAGGAATCCCCACTGAAATACTCAATTTTGACAGAAGAGTGTTAATGTATCCAATTTGAACATCAACCTGGAGGTATGCACTTCTGCTGTTCCAGACCCTCTATATCCATTTAATTTTCTTATAGAATTACTGGTTTTGCACAACATTAATATAAGGCTTTGCATATACAATAAAATTTGAAGTTAGTAGGAATTAATTCCTAAATGGGAGGGAAAACTAGGAATATTAGCACAGAATGATTTGGGTTGGAAGGGACCTTTTAAGGTCATCAGTCCAACCCTGCCTGCAGTAAGTAGGGACATCTTCAAGCAGATCAGGTTGCTCAGAGCCATGTCCAGCTCAACCTTGAATGTTTCTAGGGATGTGGAATCTACAGGTTGCGCTCTCGGCAACCTGTCCCAGTGTTTTCATAACCCATACTGTAAATTCTTTCTTCATTATATCTAAATCTACCCTCTTTAAGTTTAAAATCATTGCCCATTGTTGTATTGCTACAAACCTTGCTAAAAGGTTTGTCCCCATCTTTCTTGTAAGCCTCCTTTAAGTACTGAGAGGCCACAATAAGGTCTCCCTGGAGCCCTCCTTTTCTCTATGCTGAACAACCCAACTCTCTCAGCCTGTCTTCATAGAAGTGCTCCAGCCTCCAGCCTTCTGATCATCTTTGTGGCCCTTCTCTGGACCTGCTCCATTTCTTTCCTGTTCTGAGGGCTCCAGAGCTGGATGAATTACTCTACGAGGCGGTCTCACCAGAGCATAGTGGAGGGGCAGAATCACCTCCCTCTACCTGCTGGCCACATTTTTGATGTAGCCCAGGATATGGTTGGCTTTTTGGGCTGTGAGGTCACATTGCTGGCTCATGTACAGCATTTCATTCACCAGTACCATCAAGTTCTCTTCAGGTCTGTTGTCAATTCCCTCATCCCCCAACCTGTCTCGATACTGCGGGCTGCCTAGTTCAGGCACAGTACCTTGGCCTTGTTGAACCTCATGAGGTTCACAACGACCTGCTTCTTGAGCTCGTCCAGGTCCCTCAGTCATGCCCACCACACCACTCAGCTTGGTGTCTATACCATTATCCAATGGGAAATGAGTTCTTGCTTAGAATTGTTCATTCACTCCAGATGAATCAAGCAGGGTATCATACTGACCCATTAAAATAAATGTCACTAAAAAAGACAAATGCTCATACATGGCTCAGCAACCACTGCTTTAATTCATATGTTTTCCAAGCATTATCATATGTGTTTCTCCTAAGCAAACCTTAATTACTGAATTAATTTCTTTCTAGCAAATAAAAGGCATTACAAAATGGGAAACTAACTATAGTCTGGATGAATGCTAAAAAGAGAACAAATGAACATGAAAATGTTTGATTCAGCAGAACAATAGCAGCTGGTAAGAGGCTAATCTCACAGAAACAGAAAACATAAGGTTTATGAGCTAGCCCCAGGTTAATAAGCTAGCCACCCCAGAAATATTTGTATATTGTCATGGAAAGTGGTTAAAAAGTCTGTGATATATAGAGCACTTCACTGGAAATGCCTAAATATCTTAATTAAACAAACATTCACAGGCTGCACAACTCCCATTTCTTTGCCCATCTTCATCTTCCTGGTTAAAAAATAGGGTAATTTTTTCCTACCCATTTCCTCTCATGAGGGAGTTCAAAACATTTTAGGCTTTCTATCTACAAAGAATCTGCTTTCTAAACAGCTTCTGACAAGGACATAGTCTCTACTCCTTAACAAACTTTTAAAAAATTCTTAGCATGCTTTTGATCTCTAGTGTTTTTACATTAGTGTTTTATTAGCTTTTACCAAAAGATAGCTTTCAACTTGCTGTATGTAAGAAGTTCTGAGACCTGCCATATTTAAAAGCATATTTGCATTTTCTGAAAATTTATTGTGTACTCTTCCTCTTTGCCATTGCCATATTGTATTTGCATACAGGAAACTAATACCCTACTATTTATTATACAGTAACTTTACTGATCAGGCCAGTACAGACAGAACAGTCACAGCAACTGGGAGAGGCTCCTGGGGCTGGAAATGCTACTCCTACCTTAAATAAGGGCAAGAAGAAGGAGCTGTGGAACTACAGGCTGGCCAGCCTCACCTCAATCTCTAGGAATGTGATGGAGCAAATAATCCTGGAAACCACTCCCAAACATTATTAAGGACATGAAGATGACTGGGAGTAGTCAGCATGGATTTATGAATGCAAAATCATGCTAGATCATAGAATCATAGAATAGTTAGGGTTGGAAAGGACCTCAAGATCATCTAGTTCCAACCCCCCTGCCATGGGCAGGGTCACCTCACACTAAACTATCCTGCCCAAGGCTTCATCCAGCCTGGCCTTGAACACTGCCAGGGATGGAGCACTCACAACCTCCCTAGGCAACCCATTCCAGTGCCTCACCACCCTAACACGAAAGAATTTCCTCCTTATATCCAGTCTAAACTTCCCCTGTTTAAGTTTTAACCCATTACCCTTCATCCTGTCACTACAGTCCCTGATGAAGAGTCCCTCCCCAGCATCCCTATAGGCCCCCTTCAGATACTGGAAGGCTGCTATGAGGTCTCCACGCAACCAGATCAACCTAATAGCCTTCCGTGATGATATGACTAGCCTAGTACATGAGGCAAGAACAGTGGATATTTTTTATCTCAACTTTAGTAAGGCTTTTGACACCATCTCCCATCTCATTCTCATAGCTAACTCATGGAGTGTGGACTACATATGCGGATGGTAAGCTGAATTGAAGAATTCAGCTGAATTGGCTGAACTGCCAAACTCAAAGGATTGTGACCAGCAGCACAAAATCCAGCTGGAGCCCAACATTATTTGTGTACCCCAATAGTATTGGCTACTGGGGATAAGACTATTTAACACCTTCATTAATGATGTGGATGATGGGATAGAATACACCCTCAGCAAGTTTGTGGATATCGCCCAATATTGGGAGGGGTAATTGACACAACAGATGGTTGTGTTGCCATTCAGAATGACCTTGGCAGGGTGGAGAAATTGCTGACAAGAATTTAATGAAGTTCAACAAAACAGAACACAAAGTCCTGAACTTGGGGAGGAATAATGCCATACACTCGTACAGGCAGGGGGCCAACTGGCTGGAAAGCTTAGCACAGAAGGACCTTAGGGTCCTGATAAGACAAAGAATTGAACATAAACCAACAATGCAGTTTTGTGACATTGGAAAGTCAAACGCTTTATGTGCTGCTTTAGGAATAGCACTGCCATAATGTCAAGGGAGGTGATCCCTTCCCTCTCCTCAGCACTGATGAGACATATCTGGAGCACTGGATCCAGTCCTGGGCTCCAGCTTAAAGAGGAAAGTGAATCCAGCAAAGGACCATAAAGAAGAAGAGCATGGAGCATCTGTTGTATGAGGAGAGGCTGAGAGAGCTGGGATTGAGAGAGCTTGGGGAAGAGAAGGTTCACAGAATCACAGAATCACAGAATCCCAAGGGTTGGAAGGGACCTCAAAAGATCATCTAGTCCAACCCCCCTGCAAGAGCAGGTTCAGGTGGGGTCTTATCAATATGTATAAATATGTGATTAGGGGAGGTGTGGGGAGTAAAGAAAACAGCACCAGACTGTTCCCAGTGATGCCCAGTGAAAGGCCAAGAGGTAACGGGCACAGTTTGAAATAAAAGAAATTTCATTTAAACATATGAAAAAAATTCATACTGTGCATATGGTCAAATACTGGAACAGGCTGCCCAGGAAAATCATGGAATCTCCAACCTCGGAGATAATAAAATTCCTACTGGGCAGGGTCCTAAGCAACCTACTTTAGTTGACTCTGCTTTGAGGTTGGGGGTTGACTAGACAACCTGCAAAAAAATCCCTGGCAACTAACTGCTTTCTATCACTTGCAATATTCAGCTCACTGAATTACCAGCATGGTTGATAATGTAACACACAAAGCTCTCTCATTCACCTCTCTGCCCTCTGCTTATGTTCAAACACAAAACAAAAATTATATGGGTGTTCATGTCCAGTGCTTAGCTAACAGAAACACTCTTTCCAAAATACCTTCAGGCTGTTTTGCTGTGCAAACGTATACTTAAGTGCACCTAGGATAACCATTTGAGAAAAACATCCCTTTCAATTACATAGTGCTTTCAGCACTTTTCTTCTGTTTGAGTAAACACAAGCACACTGGCACCTTTCTGTGGTAAACAAACAGATTTTAGGTGGCACAAAAATATCCTTTATCGTAAGATCAATCAGATGTCTATTTCTTGGCCAATATCTTTTATTGTTATTTTAAAATGGGGAGGAAGAAGAGGAAGTTTATCAATAATGAGCAGTAACTGTTTCACCACCTGAAGTTGCTGGGTTAGCATTCTCTGAAAAATTTCCAACACATCACTTGAACAAGCAAAAAGACTCACCCACCAAATTCCCCAATCTGCTAGTAGTGCAAGTAAAAACCCTTAGGCTAACCCACCATTCTAGGGTAGATCAAAAGTTCATACATATACACACGTACACAAACAATTACTGGGAAGAAAGGCATTGCTGTGAGGCTTTAACATGGCTTTAGAGAACTGATTTACAGTGACATCATGATAGTCATGATGGTTTTGATCAGGATTTTTTGTGATCCCTTGCTGTATTTGTGGTCATTAGGATCCCTTAGCTTAAATTCCTTAGTATCAGTAAAGAGAGAGTTATACCTATGAGTTTATCATAATCCACGCCTTTAGCATTTGAAGTCTGCACTGTCCAGGGGTCCACAAAATCTTCACCCTCTTCTTTAGTTGTTCCATTGTTTATTAATACAAGATCTCTTGGAGGCAAGCCTGCCTGATAATCTTGTCCTGTTGCTGATTTATATGACAGTTTTAATGATAATAGCATCCTCACTGCTGCATCAATTTCATCCTGAATAAAGGAAAAAAACCCGTTTGCCTTGACATACTTAAGATAGGTAATTACATTAATGTCCTACCCTTTTAAAATCCTGCATCCATGCTTTGACTTTAACTGCATTATTCATAAACTCTAAGTTTTTGTTTACATGTTTGCAGCGTTACTACCAAAGGCAGAAGAAAAGCAAATAGCAGGTAACCATTTCCTACTTCACAGAATTTAGAGCATCACTACTGCCAAGATATTTAAAGCACCAGTCTCACTTTTCAGTTTCTGCCTGAGGGAAAAAGAAAATGCTTGCCCTCTTTTCAGGGGTATAACAAACTTAACATTTTACGTACAAATTATTAAGATACATAACTTCTTGTCTAATTTACTTTAAAATGCTTTTAGTGGCTCACCTTAAAATTGTTCATTAAAATTAACTGACAAACTTGAAGACAAACTAGAAAAAAAGTTCTTCATAACTTCCATGGTTATGACCTTTTAAATACAAGGCTATTGTAATATTTCATGCAGGTAATAAATAATAGATAACAAAAATATATAAATACTTGACTCCCCATTTTCAAGGCTTACTCCCACAGGCAATACACTAAGAGAGCCCATATTAAAACTGAACTCTCTTTGCCAACATAGTGATGACAGAACAGGGAACTTAAAATTAATGGCAAACTACTAGATTAATTAACCGAAATTAACCAGGGACTGTCAGTACAGTTACAGAAAGACATATTTACTAGTGTGTACAAATACAACTGAAGGAAAAGATTTTAATGAAGCGTCTAAAACCATTGAAAAATGCAAGTGATACAAATTTTACTTGAAAACCAAATACCCTGGATCCCGTCACAGTATGCCAAGTGGCTAAAGCAGACTTCTAAGCCTTTGACTTTCTTTTCTTAATTCAGGAGTAAAAAGTGCTCTTGCTAGTGACTATCTTGCTCCAGGTATGTCTACAGTTCACAAAATGGACATAAATGCTTTTTAAAAGATTTTTTTCTTACTGCAATACAAAAAAGATCTTAGAACAATCATATTCTTCAGCATTCTTAAAGGCAGACCTAACTTGGAAAAGGATGGGTTCAAAACATGAAACAGAAATACCTTTGCTGCTTTTCCTGCTTTCAGTGCTCTGACTTTCTCTCCTTGTTCAGTTACTCTTTCAAACAGCTGAAGCGGACTTAGAGATTTCAAATCACAGTTTGGACTATCGGCCATTTTGCCAGACTGCAAAAGATCTGTTTATTTACAATTCAAGTAAATTTACTGTCTTCCAGTTCTTTGGCTTGTAGATTCCGAACAGCAGCAACAACAAGGAAAACTGTAAGGCAAAAAATAGTGTATTTTATTCTTTTGTGTTTATCTTGCCAACTAGAAGAACAGAATAAGAGTACAAAAACTATATTGACCTAATTCTATTCATGTCAGATGGATAAATGTGGAGGCATCAACACAATAAGCTTCAATTTCACACAGAAATGGACCAAGACTGACAAGAGTACCTAATAAATTTAGAGATCACTCTTAATGCTGTCTGTTTTTAACACTAGAACACCTTTTCAAAGTCAAACTCCTGCCAAAAGTAAAAATAATTAAATATATTATGATTCAGAGCATCGCGTAACAGTTGGTAGAGGTTATCCTAATCCTTATTAGTTAATGGTTTTGCACAACTTGATATCCTGTCAAATTCTGAATGATGAGATTTTTATGACTGTCATATAGAATTTTGTCTTAATATATGTAATGTAGTACTTCAGCTCAAAGAAAGATACGCAAGAGAAAAGCTTAGTCATCTTTACTGCTTTCCTCTAGAGGTTACAAAACACGTCAATTATTAGTGAGAAACGCTGCTTTCCAAAAAATCCTTGGGTATGCAACAGGCTATAAATTTAAGGAACTATTTTGTTTCTCAGCAGAGCATGGGAAAAGTCATAGGAGGTGGTTTAAGATGATGAGGTAGCAGAGAATAATAACACAGCAGCCTTCCTATGTCTAACATATACACTTTGTTCACTGGAGCTTCTTAGCACGGAGTGTGCCCATGATTCCACAAACGGGCTTCTCTTCCAGGCTAATATCATTGTACATATTAACAATAACACCATCTCAAAGTTTCTTACCAGTCTAGTAATTAACAGTGACTGAGATTTTGGTAAACTACAACTGCACAGTTTACAGTACACTAACAGAGAAAGTACAGGAAGTTAAATAATGCTGTTTTGTTAAGTAAGCATACTTAACATAAAACATATGTCAAGCATAAACATACTTAACACCAACGTACTTAAAGCGTAACGTTTTCTTATCAAAAGCACTAAAATAATTTTCATTCTACCTCAGAAATATCTTGATCTTTTTCCATCAGTTGTAATCTAAAATATTATAAAAAGCTCTGCTGTACTTAATTTTAATGAATACACTGAACACCTCTTAGTAATTTCCAAAACACAAATGCCTGTAATGTGGATTGCATTGAATTTACTCATACTTTACTACATATGCCTCCCATAAAGGTTGGCACAGCAGTTACTGGTATCCCAGAAATTTCTTCCTCTTTCTGAGGTTATCTGATAAACTGCCTTCAGATGACCTCTGATCTAAAAATAGAGTTTTATTTATGTGTAAGAAATCCAGTGAATGTTAGTAACCTGCTAGGAATAAAAATCCACTTCAACTGTAAAGTAAGAATTAATCATCTTAAAAAATCATTATTTTCAGAAATTATTCGTGCTCAGCAGCTCTCTGTACAAAATGATGAGTTCTTTAGAACTACAGATGCTCTAAATTTTTTTCATAAAAATTCAAGCATCATGCTGTTTAAATACTCAGAACTGAGGATAAACAAGCATTAACTTGATAGGCAAAGAGAATTTTAAAACCATTATGGTTCTGGTTATAGTGAGCTTGCCATATTTACACAGAAGAAAATAAGTGTTAAAAATGGGTAAGGAGGATACCATCTGTCCGAAAAACAACATTGTAAGTGAAACTGCAACTATCTCAAATGAATCCATTTGGGATGAACATATCATAATAACAAAGTACGTAGGGAAGCACAGAGTGAATTATAAAAGAATTTCATAAACTATCAAAATGAGGTAACAGTGCAGATCCTAATGACAAAAGTACATTTTCCATGAAAACTATCACTGCGAGTTGTCCAGTGTTGTGAAGTGCTGCCTCACAAACTGATGTGGTCGATTTATGCAATCGCCCAAGCTACTGTATAGCTTTTTTACCTGAGGAAAGAGATGTCATCTTAATTCATAAATTTATGCTTATTTTACCCGCACTGTACTCAGACATGATAGTGACAAATGCAACAAAAGGTAATTTCATTCTGAGTTGCAAACAGTTGGGTGTTGGAGTGTTTGCTGTCATGGCATGGTTTAGTGGTGGACTTAGCAGTTCCAGGGTAAAGGTTGGACTTGATGACCTTAAAGGTCTTTTCCAATGTAGTTGTCTATGATTCTATGCTCATGTCTATGAAGGAAGAACTCTGTGCCCATGTAAAGTCCTACTGACTTGTAAAGGATTATGTCTCACTGGAGACACTCCCTAGCATATTATGAACCCATTGCTATGCATGGAGCATGACTAGACTGAGTTACAAGATACATACATAAGTGACTCATATAAGCTGTTAATAAAAATACATGTTCATTTGGCTCCCTTTTCCCAGAATTAAAAAAGAAGAAACAAAAGCATGCCCCAGCTGCATTAGTTGTTCACCAGTATTTCAAAGCCTTCCTTCTACAAAAATAATCAGCCTAATCACAACCTTGGTTATATTTACACAGTATATATTTAAAGGCTGTAAAAAGCCTTCACCTGCTTAGAAAACTTACACAGGTTGATTTGGTAATGTGCTGGTTACCAAAACATATCTGTCATTAAGGCTCTGTTTGTCAGACAGCTGCGCCATTCCCAGATTTCACCTTCAGTTTAATACCCCAAGGAAGCTAAGAAGCATATCTGTCCACTTGCTAATTTAATTCACTTAGTCTATTAACACTGATACCATATTGGGCTTACATAATTGACTAAAACAAGACTAATGTATTATCAGTAATACTTAAGTATTACTTAGTTTTTAACCTAATCTCGATCCTTTCAAGTCTGATTATTTGCAGTTTGACTTCATTATTCTGAAGAGGTGATCTGAAGCATATAAATAATTCTCTGATGTATTCCTGCAGTTTACTTACATTCTTTTATTTGGATACTAGCGTTTTCCTCTTTTTCATGAGCACAAGCTATTTAACTGGAAAAGAGTAAATTTATATTAGAAAATGTTTATGAAGAATTACATCCTTTCTGTAGGAATATGCCAGTTATATTTACTAGCCTCAAATTTTACGAAAGAAATAAGAATTAACCTTTGGTGGAGAACAAATTGTGATTTGGTGTTTTAACTTAATTCCTGAATGCACATTCTTACCGACAGATTGCATCCGCTCAGAAAGGCTGAAATGGCAGAGTTGAAACTGCGCACACATAGCGGAGAGTGGTGAAAGAGAAAGACTCTTTAAAGATCTTGAAATATTAGGGATTTAAGCTGAGCAAAGTATCACAAAATACGGTGCATTTTCATTAAGAAGCAGCAAAAGTTATCTAGTCACTGCAACAAGAGATAAGGATATTATGATTACAAAATGTAAAAGATATTGACTGCCACATAAAACTTATCTCTGTTTGCCTCAGTACCGTCCTTACTTGCTGATGGAATTCAAGCCAGGAATTCAGTAATATGGAATAGGCCTGTATCTTTTGATATCCATAACTGCAATTGTGAACTGCTTACAAGAACATTTGGATATTCTGCAATTTATCAGGACTTTTTTTTTCTTGCTCTCTTATTGATATTATAAAAGCCAGCAGTTAGATCCTGCTGGTTTTAGACAGATGTGTCTAACATATAGACACAGTATCTAATTGCTGTGCTAGGCACATTAGATACTGTATGCAGACAGATTTCAAGGGAAAACATAATACAAGAGAACCTGAGAATGGACTACTAGGATATTCAGGACCAGTCTTAAATGAACTTAAATGCCTCAGCACAGTTTCACAGTGTGAACTTAAAAGCCAAGAATTGTGTGCTTTTTATACTTATGCAATGCATAGTAACTTGTAAGGGGCACTGCTCTTGTGACTGTTTCACAATATTAGATCATGATGAGACAAAATAATATCTCAAAAATAATCCTTGGCATAGATATCAGAAAACAACTATGTCCTCCTCTCTTTCCAGCTGGGTGACAATCACAGTTCTATGATAATTTTCACTGTTTCCTATCTGATTTGGTAAGTTACAGACCAGAGAATCAAAGATCAGGGCTTCACATTATGTTAAGAAAAGCTTTTTCATGACAAACATTCCATGAAAGAGAACAGCACTACAGAAGGCCTGAAAAGGTTTTCATGATGAATGAAAGAATGTGAATTTAAGTCTGACCACACTTATGTTCCTGAAAACTGTTCTGCCTCCTGGAAATAAAAAATGAAAAGTGAAATTAAAGCAGGTAGCATGCACACAGATGTTGTGAGAAAAATACCTTAAGTACTCCAAAACAGGCTGCCTTTTATAGTAGCCCTACCTTCGCAGCCATGGCAATCATCAACTTCTGTATGAAAACACTAAAGTGTGCAAGGTGATTTCCTGAGATGATAATATGGCCACTCAACCACTCTAATCTTTAGAAAGTCCAATACGAATCTCTACTGTCCCACAACTGTTAAGAGCTAAGCTCTTGTGCAGGGATGATCATGCATGACATTAACCAGCAAGCTAATGTTTCTAACCTGCCAACCCTTCTCTACCACACACGCCTGCCCGGCCAAAGCAAAGGTCCTCGCCTGCTCGGGCTGGGCCGCATTTTCCAGTGACCAGAAACCCCGGTCCCCGTCACTCGCCAGGGAAAAGGGCTTTTTCTACTGCCGTACCAGAGACGTAGCCACGGGGGCTGCGACCACGCAGGGAGCGCAGGAAAGAGCCCTCAAGCATACAGACGTGCCGCGGAGAGAAGGTGCCCAGCAGAGACCCCCGCTCCCAGCACACCGTATCGGCCACGGGGCCGCAATAACCGCCCCGAGAGCCCCTGTCCCGCCCGGCTGTGTCGTTGAAGCCCCAGGCCCGGCCCGGCGCTCACCTCCCGCCGGAGCTCAGCCAGACCCCGCTCCGCTCCGCTCAACTCTCCCCTGTCACTGCCATTGCATCACACCCCACCGGCACGGCACTCACCGCTCCCGGCTGGGAAACGCGTGCCCGCGGAACCATTGCCTCTCACTGTCTTCCTACTTTCTAGAGTCACCAACTAAACGAAACCCCTCTACATCGCCTGTAACGGTGGGAGAAGAGCTCTCGTGCGCACAGAGAACCGCAGACTAACGACTGCTCTTCCCAAGAAGCGGTCCCTACTCAAAAACTGTTACACGTGGAACAGTTTGAACGGAACGCCTTGTTTCCACCCGGTGAACTTTTACACTCGGAGCCGCTGTAGGCCGGTTGGTGAGTTCCGGGTTACGCGGCCTGTGGCGGCTGGTACAGCGTAGGTACCCGTGGGGTGGAGCCGGGCGGCCCCGGGCGCGGAGCCGGGCTCTGCGGGGGGGGCAGCCGGAGAGATGGCCCCACTAGTGGCCTCGGCGGGTGGGCGCACAGTGCGTATGGGTGGAGGGAGCGTCAACAGTTCTGGTGCCAGGAGAGACGGAAAGGAAACGGCGTCGGCGTGCTCTGGAGACTGCTGTGCTGCTCCTTCGGGCGGGGCATTTCGGGCGGTGGGTCGGGGGTCGTGCTCGTCCCGTCGGGGTTGTGGGGCGGCGGGAGCGAGGAAGCGCTTGGGGAGAGCTCGGGGCTGTCCGTCCGGGGTGCGAGTTAACCCCGCCGTGAGCGGCTGGCAGTGCTGCTCCCACCTCTTACCTCGTACCTCGGGTGACTTTCGTGGTTTCTTAGCTGGTGCGTGGCGTTGTGCGTGCAAGCCTAACGCTCTTTGGTTTAATGCGTTCGGATAAGTCGGTCATGGGAGAAAGAAAATCAAAACTTCATAAGCTTCGTTGTTAGCTCAGTGCGTTGTAACTCCTGTTGTTAATAAATTCGGTCTACTTGCAGTATATTTCCGATGAAGTACGTTCTGCCATTTTCCACCCGTGTTTTTCTTTAGTTGGGGCGCTGTGGCAAACTTTGGGGTGGTGTTTCTTTAAAAGCAGAGGTTGAATGGGAAATCTTAAGATGGCAGAGTTGTGTTGTTGTTACAAAAATACTAATGCTTATGAGTGATGTGTGTGAGGGGAAGGATTTATCTGACCCGATACTAACCAAATGTAATGGGACAGCCTCATTCCAGTATGTCATAGGAAACTTTTTTAACCTTGCATGTGCAAGACACCATCTCTGAATCTCAGCTTAGGGTTTTTTTTTTTTTTTTTTTTGGTGTTAAACCAAACTCCAGTAACTTTGAAAGTCCAGCCCAATCCAGTTGTGTATCTTCATTTATAGCTTTCAGCCAGAGGTCAGCTTCTTACTGTATTTGTTCCTTAAACACTATGCTTTTTGCCTGGGTCCTGTTTCCAGCACTGCAATGCAAATAGTAACTACTTGTTTCAGTTATTGGAGTCCTTCAAAGTTACTATTGATTTGATAAGAAATTTCAAATTACTACTAAAGTCTTCAATTTACAGTTTTTGAATTGTTATTGAAGTTTTCCTGAATCACGACTTATTTTTTTCCTTTACGCTGTTTAAGTGAGATGCTAGTTTAATAAATGAAGTTGTATTATTAGAAAAAAAACTTTTCCTTGCTCTTTGTTGCTCTCACTTTCAGCTGTCATAAACTTCAGATACAGACAAAATGTCCTCTAGAGGGAGACCTTGATGCTTTTATGTGCCAAAATGTTGGTCACCTTGTTCCAGTTAAAAGTTTTGATTACTTATCTTGGCCTGATCTGTTATGTGGTTCATAGGAAACTCTCTTCCACATTTGTGCTTGGAATTTCATTACAGAATTTAGACCATAGCCTGTAATGTAACACTTCTGTAGGTTAAATAAAGCATTCTTGTTTTAATTCAAATAGATCTAATTCTGAAGTTCAGTGAGTAATCTTTACAAATTCCAGAGTACTACTACTCCTGGAGTAGTACTTGGAGGGCCTACATTTGTGGCATCCATTCTGCAGATGCTTACGTAGATACTGACTTTCATACAGCATTTTCATTTTAATCAAGATGCTTTTAAGGACAGTTTATATGTTGACCTAAACCGAGAATTTCAGCAGCTGATCTCAAAGTGGTGTGGGTTAAATCAGTTTAGCATAATGAGTGCTAACAGCTGGCCAAGGAAACAAAGCAGAAATGAAATGTCCCATTTATTTAATCTTAGCAAGTGAAAGTTACCAGTGTTTCTTGACTATAAACAGCAGAGGTTGAAAGATTATTTCTGCAGACACATGAATTGTTTGAATGTAGTTAACCCTGTAGTCCACATGCTTCATCCAAATTATTAGCAGAGGTTTGGTGGGATTGTTATGGTGGTGAGTTACTCAGCGTGTTACATACAGTGTCTCAGTATGAGATTTCTAATTCAGACACTTTGGAAAAATTTATTCCACAGTAAACAAGCATCTATGCTCTTATTTTTCTGTGAGTAAATCCAAACAGCAAATTCAGTGTAGTTTCTGGCATAATTCTGTCCTGTAAAAATAAAGGCTTTGTGGAACTTGCTGTGTGTATACATTTGGAAAATTTCCTCATGCTGGAAGACTGCTGAACAGGTTGTAGAATCATAGGGTCAAAAACGTGTTTACTTTTTTAGTTGCCAGTTGAACCCCTTCATACTTCTTTCAAGTCATCTGCACTATTTATATAATTTATATTTATATTATTTATAGATATTGTTAGACCGACTCCAAAATAATTGTGGTATTTGTATTCTTTGAAATGTACACACCAAAACACAGCATAATTAATTACCACCTTTTTTTCTGTGTATGAGGGGAAGTGCTACTGCAAGTAAGATGAAAAGTGATTTGCAGTACTTATTTTGCAAGTCTGTTTTCCTTTTCATACTCATTTTCATTGTTTTATGGTATGCAAATGCATCTCTGCAGTGCATTAAAAATGTATGTAAAGAGCTTGGAGGCAAATGCTGGTGCATAATTGAATGTGCACATGTGTTATAATAGAGGAATATATTCCATTAATAAAGAGTAATAAAAGTTATGGGCTCTTCTGTGAAAAAAAGCATATTTATATCCGTACATTATTCAAGTTGCAGACTAATAAATTTTGCTCTGAATAATTGATTCTTTATTTTAGATCATATTTTTGGAGGATTCCAGCACAGAGATTTCTGGAGTCTGCTGTGTCTAGCCATAATGAGTTTGTCACTGGTTGCTTATGATGATTCAGACTCTGAGACAGAAACTGAAAACACTGAAGTCCCCAATACTTCCAGCAAACAAGCAAGCCAGCCAAGTGCTTCTGTGAATTGTGTTCAGTACTTTACACCTGGTAGTTTGGGTACAAAATCTACATATGAAATGCAGCCTACTGAGAACATGGACTGTTCTAGCACAAGCACTGCATGTGAAGATGCCTCTGAGCATTATGTACAGAATAACAACGCTGATTTGACATCTCCGTATTGTAAGAGAGCATACTCTGGCCATACTGCATTATGTATGTCCTACAAAAACTATGAACAAGCATCAAGCTCTTCAACAAACTCTGGAAACGGCGTTTCCCACAAGAGAATACATAAAGACAGTACTACTGCCATAAAAGGGATCAGACCATATATCCCTAAAAGATTGCGTCAAGAAAATTCCAGTATGCCTGAGAAAAAAGTATGTGATCAGAGAGAAAACTCAGATTGTGATGTTAAGCTAGGCATATCAGGAGAGCAGACTTTGAGAAAGATCTCTGAATTAATTAAGCCATATTTGGGATCCAAATATAACTTAACTGAAGTCCCCAAAAGCTTAATATTCATGTCTAAACACGGTGGCCCTGTCAATGAAATCCAGTGGTGTCCTGTACGGGAACAAAGTCACATGCTTCTTTCTGCTTCTATGGACAAAACAGTCAAGGTAATGTAGAATAAGATGTTTTGTGGATCAATCATCAAACTTTAAAGTACACCATTAAATAATGATCTGGGAATAATATCGTTGCTTGTGTGTGTTTAACGGTTCACATGTATTTGGAATTTGAGGAGTTGCTTTTAAGGACATTTGCAAGTTATGAACTTGCAGCCTGATCCTTCACTATACCTACAATTTTTTTTTGTATTGGGCATCTCAGTGTTTTAGATCTTAAGTTATATTTCTGCTAGGTCATTTCTTGTGATGTCTATTAATGTTTTCATTATTTCCTACTTTAGTTTCACAATGGCCATAGGCACTATGGTCTGACTACAGATTTTGCTTTCAGTCATTAAACAATTGACTGCCAATACTGTAGTAATATTTTGAGGATCTTTACCTTTCTGTCAGGGCTAAGGTCTGACAGTTCAGTTTTTCATCTGAACTGATGTTTTGCATCCCAGAAAGGTGTCCTGTCGTAATCTAAGGAGTCTTCCCACTGTAACGTTGTTTCAAGGGTTAATTGTTCAATACTTAAAGTGAAATTTCCTTCTGGCTTTAGTGAATTTGGCTTCAGTTTTTTGTGTATTAATTTAGTCCAATGAGTCTTAACATTGTGTAATATAAAAGTATTTTATATGTGTGTTTTCCCAGATACAGGGCTAATGCCACCTCTGGGTTCAAATGGTAGTCTGAAGTGGGTTTACACAGGCACATGGTTTTGATAAGAGCATACAGAAAGTGTCCTTGGTGGAAGGCATGCTTTATTGTATTTAACATAGCAGGTACAATGTATTTAACATAGCAGGTACAATTATTTTAAAATTTGACCCTTTAAAGTAAACCTTAGTAAAGAGGCAAGAAGAACACCCATTGTATCAGCATGCTTCTAAAACCTGATTTTAATTTCTGATTTCATGTAGGAAAAAATACTGTTAAATTCTCTTCTTAAAATTAAGATTGTTTGTTTCTTTTAAACTATTTTGCTGTTTAACTTGTAGGGGAGAATTGGAGTTTCATTTAGTTTGGCTTTTGTATGACTTTTATTCTCTTAGAATTTTTCTTTTTCCTCTTTCCCCAGTTTTGTCATGGGACCCTATATGTGCTCACTTCGCATCTTTGAAGCAGTGATGTTCTTGAATGTTGGACAGAGTTTTTGGTTTTTTCTCCTAGTGTCTGTTAAATCACTGATGCTTGCAGAGAAGTCTAGATTTATAGCATGAATCAAATTTACTCCTCTCAGTTGCCTTATCTTCTCTTCATTTATAATAACTTCATTGTTTCTCTAGTCAGCATAACGTATCACACCAAAGCCTGAATACTTTCAGCTGCGGGTAATTCCTCCTTTATATTCTTTCCCAAGATTTTTGTACGTCTTTCTCTTAAAAATTAAATGCAGGAAAAAAGTACTTTTGTTTTTCTTTGCAGGTATTCTTTGATATATTGAATAAGTTAAATCTTGGGTGTTAGTTGAAGAACTGACTTAGAAGGAAGACAGTTAAGATATGCAAAAAGTACTGATGGATGTTTCTGGTAAATAGCAGTTTAAATTAGGACTGTATGAAACTTTATGCACCTCTAGCTTCAATATGTCTGAATTTGACTTTTTGTTTTAAACTGTCACACAATATGCTTAATATTTGTTTACTACCCCAGAGGCTCATTTTACTGATAAGAGGAATTATGGATGTATTAAATTTGGTAAAACAATCTAAAATCAAAGTTGTTATTGCAATGTAAAATTATTAAAAAATGGAAGTAATAGCCTGTCTTGTATTCTAAGCAGAAAGAAAGATTACTGTTTGGAAGCATTCCTTAACATTAAAGTTGTTTTTTGAAGAAATTTAATTGCTCTAGGTGCCCCAAACCATGGTAATTTAATATAAAAAGTGGCAACACTTCAGAGCATGTGAGTAAAACTTTAATAAAGTAATAATGTGACTGTTACAAAGTATATGAAAACACACTTCTGTATTTTGTAAGGTTACCTGTAGAGAAATACCCATGAATGCTTCCTACTGTTATTTCTTAATGAAATTGAAGACTGTAATGGTATGAGCAGTAGGATCTTCAGTTTGCACCTTTAGACACGTACCTTTCAGGCCAGTAGAGGGCACGTTTAGACAAAGTATTGACTTGATGTTACGAAACTAATTTCTTTAACTTTCTAGGGTCACAAGTCCATAAATCTATAATGACTGTGACAGCAGTAGTTTATCTTCTGAGAATTTTTTGGCTGCCTGCAGCTGCCTGAAGTTCTGCGTTTTCTGATATAAGCATAAAGCAACCGATTGAAGATACAGATACACTTTTTTTTATTTTTTATTTTTCTTTCTGATCCTGTACCTTCCCACAGCTTACCTTTTTTGCTGTTTTCATCCAAAAACACCTGCTTAGAATTGCTAGTTTCAATCTGGGCAGTGGAAGCTGGTCCTCTTTCTCTTTAATGGGAATTTACAGACACCCAGGATGTTTGCGCTATTTATTTTCAACATGTGATTCAGATAAAACTCGAAACAGAGTTAGAAGCCTAAAATCCCTGTATGATCAGAGAGAGTAGGCAATCCATAGCCGCAAAACTCTGTACTTCCAGTAGTCATGTGAACAGATGTGACTGAATGTTTTAATGTGTAAATATCTTGGGTTTAATCCTATTCAACCTATGCATCAAGACATATATCTTTTGAATAGTCAAATATTAGTGGAGATTTCTCAGAACTAAGAGTTCTGTCTAAGCATATCTGACTGAGTATGGTAGTTTAAGGTGTGCTTAAATAAAAAGATCTTTAGTTGGATGCAATTTTTTTGTAGTATTTAGCCAAACAGTTTTGCAGTTTTTCATCTTTTATCCTTTCTTATGTGCTTATTTTCCTCTTAAAATTTTCATGTACTATTTCAGTGAATTTTATATTTTTCATTTAAAGAATATGCCCTTAATTTTTTGTGTATGGCTGCGTTTAAAAAAAACCCAGTTCTCAAGTGGTACAGTTGAAAAAAAAATTGAAAAAAAAAATCACCAGCTCAGGGCTGTAATTCTCTAGAGTAATACTTCTACCAGCAGATGGGGCTCCTCAGCATTTTAAAAAGGGATGGTGACTGAACTGTGCCTCTAAAGACTGGGACAATTTAATGTTTGCCTCCATGTTGTGTGCTGAAAGACGAAATTGAAAGTTTATGCTTGTGTTGCAAAAAGTATAAGAAGATTTCATAGAAACCTGGAATTAAGGTAGAGCTTCATATGGGAAATGATGCATATTGCAGATTAATTGCCCACAGCTCTTCAAATCCGGAGCATTAATACAAGAATATTCCATGCTAAGTCTTAAATTTGTAAGGAATGGGGGAAGGAAGCTTAGATTTAGGCTTTGACAAGTCTTTTACCCTCTATTTTCTTAGAATTCCAAGGAGGCGAAGCAGATAGTACTTCCAGTCTAGGTAGCTGGAGAAAGGGGCAAGAAACCTTATTCTTAGTGAAAGTACTGTTGAGAGCTCTTGCTGTGGCAGCGCTCTTCACTGTTACATTTTAACTGTATTGTCAGGGGCTTACGTTTTTACTCTAAGTATATATTTTAAGGACTGTGAAACACAATTGATTAAATTTGTTTCTGTTCGAATAGCTGCCGTAAATGAAAATTAGGGTGCTACTCTTCTTTTTGGTTTTGCCTACTTAAAACCCCAAAGTAGTGTTTGTGATTTTAGTATCTCGTCTAGTGTTTTTTTTTGCATAAATTTTGAGACTCAACATTGTTACTACTATGTTTCCATAGTGTGGATAGTCAACATGTTTTTGGTTTAGAACCCCAAATATAGAATCCAAAATCACAGGTTACTGTTGAATACAGCTATTTGCCTTAGGTAGCATGTCTCTTGCAAGATATGTTTACCAATTGCAAAAGCCACTAACCACTATCTTGCATTCATATTGTTAGTGTTTTTTATTTGGAAGACTTTGTAATTACATAGCCACAGAGATGTAAACATTTTCACTAGTTACTGGTGCTGGACTGGCTTTTTAGCAATTGTTCATAACTTCAAGCCTCCCATATCAGCTATGCAAACTGGACATCTGTAAATCGATGGGTCCGGATGGAATGCACCCACGGGTGCTGAGGGAGCTGGCGGAGGTCATTGCTAGGCCACTTTCCATCATCTTTGGTAAGTCGTGGGAAATGGGCGAGGTGCCTGAGGATTGGCGGATGGCAAAGGTCACACCAGTCTATAAGAAGGGCAAGAAGGAGGACCCGGGTAATTATAGACCGGTCAGCCTTACCTCCATCCCTTGAAAGATGATGGAACAACTTATTCTTGACTCCTTCACTAGGCATATCAAGGATGAGGGGGTCATTAAGAACAGCCAACATGGTTTTATGAGGGGGAAGTCATGTATGACCAACCTTATAGCCTTCTATGAGGAAGTGACTAGGTGGAGGGATGATGGTAGAGCGGTAGATGTAGTTTTTCTTGATTTCAGTAAGGCATTTGATACTGTCTCCCACAGCATCCTCATAGATAAGCTAAGGAAGTGTGGGCTTGACGATCAAGTAGTGAGGTGGATCGAGAACTGGTTGAAAGGAAGAAGGCAGAGAGTTGTGGTCAATGGCGCAGAATCTAGCTGGAGGTCTGTGACTAGTGGAGTTCCCCAGGGGTCGGTGCTGGGACCGGTGCTGTTTAATATTTTCATCAATGACCTGGATGAGGGAACTGAGTGCACCCTCAGCAAGTTTGCTGATGACACAAAACTGGGAGGAGTGGCTGACACACCAGAGGACTGTGCTGCCATTCAGCGAGACCTGGACAGGCTGGAGAGTTGGGCGGGGAGAAACTTGATGAAATTTAACAAGGGCAAGTGTAGAGTCTTGCATCTGGGGAAGAACAACCCCATGTACCAGTACAGGTTGGGGGTTGACCTGCTGGAAAGTAGTGAACGGGAAAGGGACCTGGGGGTCCTGGTGGATAGGAGGATGACCATGAGCCAGCAATGTGCTCTTGTGGCCAAGAAGGCAAATGGCATCTTAGGGTGCATTAGAAAGGGAGTGGTTAGTAGGTCAAGAGAGGTTCTCCTCCCCCTCTACTCAGCCTTGGTGAGGCCGCATCTGGAATATTGCGTCCAGTTCTGGGCCCCTCTGTTCAAGAAGGACAGGGAATTGCTTGAAGGAGTCCAGCGCAGAGCCACAAAGATGATTAAGGGAGTGGAACATCTCCCTTATGAGGAGAGGCTGAGGGAGCTGGGTCTCTTTAGCTTGCAAAAGAGGAGACTGAGGGGTGACCTCATCGATGTTTACAAATATGTGAAGGGTAGGTGTCAGGATGATGGAGCTAGGCTTTTTTCAGTGATATCCAGTGATAGGACAAGGGGCAATGGGTGTAAACTGGAGCATAGGAAGTTCCACGTTAACATCAGGAAGAACTTCTTTACTGTAAGAGTGACAGAGCACTGGAACAGGTTGCCCAGGGGGGTTGTGGAGTCTCCTACACTGGAGATATTCAAGGCCCGCCTGGACAAGTTCCTGTGTGATGTACTGTAGGTTACCCTGCTCTTGCAGGGGGGTTGGACTAGATGATCTTTTTAGGTCCCTTCCAACCCTTGGGATTCTGTGATTCTGTGATTCTGTGATTCCGTATTTCCTCTTTTGTCTTAAAATTAGGGTAAGATCTTTATATAATCTTTAGACTTTGTGTGTTCCTGAATTTCTGTTTAGAGCATTACAGCAGGTGTTCTGTCTGTTGCAAAGTATTTTTGTTTTTTAATTTTCAGCACTTTCACCCTCCATTGATGAACAGGACCAAGGACAGAAAGTAATGTGATTCTTCAGTATGCAAAATATATATTAATAGCCCTTTAATGGGATGATTCGTACACATTTTTTTAAGTTTTTCTAATGTGTTTTTTTTCCCTACTTGACTAGTTGAACTGTGTTTCCATTTAATCTATAAATCTGTAGCTAAATCTATACAAGGAAAGTAAAAGTCTTAAAAATTAGTTAATGTCAGCCTGTTGAACAGAGGTGTTGCCTACTTCTCATGACTAGAGAACACAAGAACAGCTGTACTGGTTCAGACAGACCAAGGCTCTGTCTAAGCCCAGTGGTCACTCTCTGGTAGGGTCCATAAGTTGATGCCTAGAGAAAAAGAGCAAATAAAAGGTTTATAGTGCTCTGCTTATTTTCAAATCGGGGGATTTCTGAACTCCAAAGTCATTAATCTTTGTAGCTTGATATCTGAAGAGTTCTCTTTCAGATACTTCTGCAGTTGTATGAGACTCACTGATCATTAGATCTAGAGTGGTATATTACCCATAATGATGATATTTAATGATTTTGCTTCCAGGAATATATCAGGTACTGTGATAAATACCATTTTTATTCATACTTTCAAAACCTTTTAGTATTTTGCAGTTGTGTGTTCATTAGGAGAAGGATAGCATAGTAATATATTCCAGGAATTTCTTATTCTTGGTCTGTTGTATTGGACTGAAAACAATGGAACATGATAACCTCCATTCATCCATATAATATGTGTAGCACTGATGGTAGCAATGCAGATTTCCTAGTTATTGCTGTTGCTCTGCCTCGAGGTAACAAACTAACATTGCAGTTTTCAACCATTCTGCACACAATTAACTTGAAATAGGCGGTGTTTCTTTCACTGTCTGTCAGATGCATGTGTTTTTAATGAGGAATAAATTTAAACTGCCAGCATATCTCCTATATACTCATGCATAGCTGTCAAATGGCCATAGCCCTGTCCCTGCTAGGCTAGATTCAAAGTCTTCACTAAGTATTATTAGCTATCATGCTGCTGGTATCCTGAGTATTGCAATTCTTAGATTAATTTTTAAAATCTAATTGTGGCAATGCTCCTTTGCGTGTAGCTGATTCATAAGATGAGAATTTGGGGCAGTCATACTATTTAATACATATATTCCACTTTAACTGGAACTTAAAAAATATATCTCTGATGTTGGTACACTTCTAATCCTGTATTTTAAAAATAACTATTTCTCCCCTTTATCTTGGAAGTGACAAACACCTATATTCCAGAGCTTGTGTGCTGCTTACCTAGATGTGTGAGAAAACCTTTTGCTTTCTTGTTGAAGAGGCCACTAAATAAGCTATTCTGAAACAGCGAAGCTGAGATTTCTTTATGACGCCTTGTTCTGACCTTCTTCCCTTGTCCATTTAGAACTAAGTATATTTTTTTTAATCACTTTAAGCTTGCTAATGGAAGGAATGTGCTTGACCATAAGTTAAAGCTTCTGACTGTGCTTATGGCTAGATGATAATGTAGGTGAAGATATAGTAGCTAGCTCTCACACAAGTGTTCTGCAAAAGCCATTGACACAAGTCAGCAAAGAACAGTTCTTAAAGGTGGTGGATTTTGGTCTCTTCATCCCAAAGGTATGTGTAGGTAAGGGCTGTTCCACGTTTCGCATGTTAATACCTAGATACGGTTAGAAATCACTGTTACATAGCGATGTATTTTTTAATTATTTTGTTTCCAGCAATGCTGTTGTCAAGGAAACAGAGATCCTTTTAATGCCTTTGTTCACTTTCTCAAAATCCACAGCTGGAGACAACTTGTATAGTTTATTTTATGTTTTTAGTAGCTGACACACTCATGTGCCTCAAAGGATTTTTTTCAAAGGAGTACATTTTCTGTATAAATAACACCATCCTGATCTCTGTGCTGTTTGATAGGCCATTGTTTTTTTTTCCTTCTGCAGTGACAAGAACTAAAGTCAGTCCTGCTTTGGATCAGAATTTATCTTAACACTTGTGTGAAAATGATGCCAAAAAACCCACAAAATGAAACCCCAAACCAACCAAACAACCAAAACCAGGGCAAAAATGCAGTGAACCTTTCAGCTTCTGCGTTAGGTTTTCAGTTCTGTAAGGGCATTACTTTTTCTTTATGCTTGGAAATGTCTCCTGAATTACTGTCTAGTTAAAGAATACAAAAGTAGAACCTCAGGTGATCTTGCAAAGCATTTTTGGCTGCTTTAAGGTCATATTGGAGGATGTGGCTATGGAGGAGAAGAGCCGGAGAAGATGGGTATTTCATGGCACAGCTAATATGCCTGTGTTTCCCCCTAGAACTGGGGATTACTTAGCGAAAAACTCAGAAAATGTAGCTTTTCTAAGAGCTGTAGAGTTAATAGGGTCTGGCTGTATCTTGAGGTTGGCTGTAGATCCTCTTCAATTTCTGTCTTCTTTGAGGCTTCTGCTGTGTTTTTCTCTTTTATTCAGCTGCTTAGTTTGATCAAGTCTTGAGGGGAAAAATACTGCAGCCTCTGTAAAATTTGGTTGACATTGACCAATAGGTGCAAAGTGGCTACAGGTGACATGCACTGGGGGCATGGCTTTTGTGACAGTGTTATTTCAAAAGCCTCTCTTTCTCTGGAAATTCAAAAGGGTGGAAAGTGACTTTTATATATTCTTAACAGTGATGTGGAGGAAAAGATTCTGTTTTCTCACGTTGCCTAAAACCAGTTTTGGTTACTTGTGTCACTACTTACAGAAATATCAAGAATATTAAGTTTTTATCTGACTATTGTTTGTAGAAACCCATCTGGCCTGAATGGCTTGAGTTCTGCGCTTCCTTTCTACTGAGAACTCTTCCAGCTGTGTACTAAGTGTACCTGAAATAGCCTATAGTAGAGAAATAAGCAATCTTGTCCTCCCCTCCAGCATAGCCACCCTACCAAGGTAGAAACAGTCATAGAGGTGTCTATGAAGTAGTGTTTCTAATGAAGCTTAACTGATAATGTCATAAAATAAGCCCTCCAATTATGTGTTGGATCTGTGTGGGCAGCTACTGTGCAGTCTAACATCACAGTGTCACCTAAAATGGGAGAAATGTACGATGGTGTTATCCCCCTTTTGGATGCTTCAGTGGGATTGCTGCTGAAAATGTTGAGATTTTAGTGCTTGGAAAATGTTGAACTAGGGTAGTTTTAAGTTCTTAAGTGACTGTAATACATTATGGAAGTATCTTTTTTTTTTTTTTTTAACAGGAATTTGTGAAGTTTTTTTGCTGTGTAAAAATATGAATAATAACAGTCTGATTGCTTCTTTTCTGGCAGTCTAGCTTTAGAGATGCATCTTTACTGCTTTTTTTTTTTTTTTTTTAAATAATCTGCTAACAAAGCTACAAGGCACCTTATGACTTCAATTCCGTAGCTCTCTTGGTCTGTTGATGTTGTCAAGGAAACAAATTCTTGAGAAGCTTTGCTTTGCTTTTTCAGGTTCTATGGAGAGATTACCTGTGTAGGATTTATCTAGAATCAGTAATAGAAAAAAAAAAAAAAATTGCCTGAAGTTTCTATTCTTTTTAGTATGTTCATGTCCTTGCTTTTTTTTTTAAAGCAGATTTTATTTTTGGCATGTGTGGAATATCTACATCTGTAAGGTCATAATATTAGTGAATGTACCAGAGATTAGCACTTGTTCTTTAGATGAAGCCTGATAGAAAGAACTTTAATACCATTTTGCCTTCTCTCTATAAAGAGAACTGTTATAGATTCTGTTTAGATTAAAAGGGAAAGAAACATTAAAAACTCTCTTGTTCTTTAGAAAAGTTGCTTCACTACTGTGGAGCTAATGACTTACTGTCCTTTATTATGCATAACATGTTTCATCGCGTTAATCATCCCTGTGCAAAGAAAAGCATTTTGTGGCTAGTCTGGAACTGCATTTGATTTGTCTTGCAGTACCTTTGTGCTGGCTGACTGGCTGATTTGGATACTATGGCTGAACTTCACTTTCAGTGTGCTTTTGGAGGCTTTTATTTATTTATTTATTTATTTATTAATGTAAAGAAAACTGGTTTTCCTCTGGGACACGTCTAAAAATGTAGTTATGCAAACATCAGTTGGTTAATAGATTAAAGATACTGGGCATGACAGATAGTAAAGACTTCATGTGCTTGTATATTATGGATGTGCCAACTGTGTAAGACGTTGCTTTCTAAAGTCAGGTTTTGTCCTGTTCTCTAATCTTCTTGTCTTTTTCCAGATTGTGATTTCCTCATTAAAAAAATAAAAATTCTCATCCTGAATATTGTGACTAGTGGTTGGAATTCTATATTGTTACACAATGAAGAAGGACACAGCTGGTTTCCTATGAAAAGGGTGGCAGTTAAGGATGCAGGTGTTTAGGGATGACATAGTCATGTAAACATGTTAAAGTTTGGAAGATATGTTAAAGCTAGCACTATGTGAACAATGTAAAAGAAATTAAAATTAATTAGGTGGTTCAATCTTACTCTACTTGCTAGTGTTGAAGTAGTACTAGTTATGAATGTCCTCACTGCCAGCAAAACACATAGCTGCTTGACATAATTAGTGGTTTGTTTTCATAATTAAATACCTAGTTGTGCTCATGTTTGAGACTGAGTTATGTCAGTGACATCAGTGGGTTTCAGATTGCATCTATTTTACCATAGCCTAGGATTATTTTTTTTTTCCAGTTATTAATGTAGCTTTGGGAATAAGAAACAATTTATTTTTCAGTTGAAAGAATGAAGAGTTGTGAAGAATACATTACTTGCAGAGGCTCACTGATAAATGAATGCAAGATTCATTAAAGCTCTGGTTTTCAGATAGTTGTTCTAAGCCACTAACTGTATACTGCCCCTCATAGATACTACTTAATGCAAGTGTGGGCAATAAGGCTGCAATAACTACTTTTAAAATAAGAAAGCTACCTGGTGAATGTTGGGGATGGGGCAGGACTTGGCTGTAAATGTGGATTAGATTATTTCTAAAAGATAGAAATTTGTCCTTAAGTACAACTGGTTACCATTATTTTTAGAACTGTTGTAGCAATGTGTTACTTTGTGCTATTGCACAAATACTTCCAGTTGTGCGCCTGCTTACAATGTGCCCAGCTCTGTTGTGCTGTCAAGCAGTTGCCACTTCTCTCATGTTTGGTCAGGGGAACTCGTGCATAGCTGTTGTCCCTGCTGTGTCAGGTTTTTCCAGTAGATAATGTTCAAGAATGAGATGGCTTAAATTGCTCCTTTTTATTTGTTGTGTTTGTGCTTATTTGTTTTATTGACTGTATGAATAGAAGAGATGGTTATCAGATTTTCATATATGTGAATATATCAATATAAAATTGTAAAGCATGAGTGGCCTTAGTTGATTTGCAGTTTTATATTAAAAAAAATATGATATTGAAGTACAGTACAAATAGATAAGTTTTGAATTTTGGTAGCCACTGTTTAACCCAAGCTTAAGGAAAAAAGCCCAAAACCAGCAAACAACTTCAGAGTTGGTCAGTGTTGGTTTTCTGTCTCCTGCTTTCAAGAACTAAGTCATAGGTCAACAGCAAATAGATGTTTCAGAAGCTGAGGAGTACAGTTGCTAAGACTGTACTTATGTTCTGTCTAGAACAGTGTTTCTTATTCCAGCAGTGGGTGATCAAAATTTATGGGTTGCAGGTATCTGTGGGCTACGTGTTTGTGAACGTATCTATCCAGTCCTTAGTTACCTGTAGGAATTCAGGACACTTTAGACAGTTTGCCTCCAAAGTGCTGTGAGGCTGAAACGGAGGTGTTTAGCACTTAAAGAGTCCCCTTTTTTAATAGAGCATAAATGTATGTGACTTAAGGAAGTGACTGATGCTAATGAATATGATGCATAGAGGTGAAGGGAAAATCAGATTATTTAATAAATGGCTATAGTTATTTAGCTAATTGTCTCCTGGGGAGTTGTAATACATTTGAAGTTGTTCTCCTGTGTGTGCTGGTAAGATATTGATTGCTTAAGTGCTTTCTAGGCATGGATACTAACTACTAATAGCCATGACTGTGACTGTACTTTTTAGGTGTTCTGAACACATTTATATCATTTTTAACATACTACTGTTGCAGTCTAAAGTCAAAGAGAAACTGCCAAATGTATGTCATGTTATTCTTTTCCCATATAGTTTCAGCAGTGGGAAATTTCTTCTTATTTACTCCTTCTATTATGTGGTTGTGTTATTCGAAAAAACTAGTACCCCTTGGAGAGTGCACAGCTGCTCTGTGAGGATTAAAATCTGCAGTAGCTTTGAGGACATGTGCCATAGCAGTTTACCTTCAATTAATGTCTGTTTTGGCTGTGTGGCTTGCTTTAGGGTTAACCAAACTTTTTGTTTAGTTTTGTTAGTGTAACGTAACTTCCCACTGCCCAGTTTATTCAGCTGACCACTTATTTGGGATCAGAAGTAGGTCTTATTAAATTTTCCAAAAGTGACTGTTACTGAATTTGTAAGAAAACGTTTCAACAATATTTATGGTGTTCCTACACGAAATAAAGAGAGGGACAAGAAATACGTATACAAAGTTTTACTCCTCCACTGTATTTCTTTTTTTGGATCAGCCTAAGTAGGTTCCTTTATTATTATTTTTTTTTTTCTCTGAGATGTGCCTTGAGCACTTGTTGGAGACCTACAGTTGTGATTTTATTGAGTGGTTTAATTGAAGATCACTTTTATCTGAACTTTAGTAGGTGTACAGCAACATGGTATTAACTCTCAGTGTTGTTCATCTCCAGAGATTTTATAAACATTTTTTTCTTGATTTCATAGTCCATTTGCAGTTGAAGAAAAGAGATATTGGGGAAGATGGGTAACATGTAGATCTCTTGAACTTCTCCCCACACCTGGAATTAGGAATCTGAGATGTATGTGCTGTTTAAGGTCAGGTAATATCCTTTCGCTGATGAGACCAATGCCTTCTTGGAGGATGGCATCCTCCTGAGCAATGTCTACTGTTATACCCAGAGTGCAGACTTGGGGATTAATGACCTGCACTGAGTGTTGCATACCCTGCTCTGTTCTCTGGGCAGTTGGCATTGCTAGTGCTTGTAATGCTCCTTTGACGCAGGTCACTAAATGGGCACTTATGCAGCTGGGCAGTAGCAGGAACTGTCTTTTAGACAGGATCAGGAGTTTATTGGCACTATGCCCTTTCAGAACATTTGATTTTTTATATATATATATATATATATATATATATATATATATATATATATATATATATATATATATATATATTTTTTTTTTTTTTTTACCTAGACAGATTTTACATTATTTTTCTCTCCAAACATAAACATTGACAAAACTTCCACCAGGAGAGACTTTTCAGGTATAGAATAAAACTGCTAGTCAAACTGGGTTGAGAGATACAGACCAGTAGGACATCCTTACAGCATATAATTATTCAGACTGGTATTTTGACTGATTAAAAATCCTCTATGTTAAATAGCTGGAGAATAATAGAGTAAACTTAATCTGTTGTATTTCAGAATGCTGTCTAAATGTTTTTTTTCCATCTTGGAGCACATTATTCATTAATCTCTTTTTTAGTAGAAAGAAGGTTTTTTTTTACTCTTAAAAGAATAAAAGATAAAATACCAAGGCATGACTGTTTTGACACCATGATTTTGGGGTCATTTTTTTCCTATTTTCAGGGTTTATTTCTCCAAGAAGGCTTGATCAGGACCGAGATCAGTGTCCTGATCAAGCCTCCTTCCTTTTCTGAAGACAGTAACGGTTGTAACTTTTTCCCCCCAACAGAATCATGTCAATGATTTTTCTGATTTTTCACATTTTTACATTATACATTGTATTTCATCCCCAAATTTGGTTGAATTTTTCTTTTGGTAATGCATTTGACTTGGCTGCAAACAAGACTGAAGAAAGTATACAATGTGAGTAGGGTGTGCAGTGTGGTATACAGTGTGCAAAGTAGTGATATCCTTGGCTTGATGATGAATACTTTCAAACAAGGATCTTTCATGTTAGTCTTGTGCTCTTGAGTTCCATTAAGGAAGCTCAGTCATTTTTGGTTTCATTTCCATCTGATGATATAAGGAATTTATTTTTAACTGTCTCTTCTGAGAAAACAATCAGAATTAGTGTTGTTTTTTTTTCTTCAGCTTTTTGCCTGAAGGGGAGTTTCTTAACAAAAGCCACATACTTGCTTTTGAACACATATCTCTGTATTAGCAGGTAAGCAAAGGTATCCAATTTTCCAGAGCAACAAAATACTTGATTACAGGTCTAATGATAGTTTAAGAGATGTTTTCAGATATGCTAAAATCAAGGGCTTGAAGCAGATGAACTTAATTATCTTTGTGAATATTCACAATCACATTATGTGCTTTAAATGTCACATTTGGAAATAGTGCCTCATTGCTGGTTAATTAACAATAATTACTCAAGGTAGCACTTACATTTCTGGAATTTCTTACCCACTGTGAAAAATGTTTGCTACTAAAGGCTTGGCAGTATAAAAAACAGGTTTTACTTATTCTGAAAGTGTTACTATGGCTTAGACGTTTGGTATGTTTACCTCTGGCACTGCAAGGAGAATCTGTTGCAATACATTTGCTCTGCTACATCTGGGCAGTGTTTTTAACATCCAAATCAGGCAGTATATATTTTTTTGCTTTTTGAAAAAAGCAATCACTTGTTTTTTGTTTTTTTTTTCTTTATTAGCAGAGCAAGAAGAGAAAAGCAGTAGCAAATTAGACTGGCAGTCTAGACCCATTGTGAGGCGTTACAAAGGTGTGTTGACATATTTAGCTAAAGAAATATGTCTAATGATAATACCAGAAGGGTTTTTTCAGCCATAGCGCCTATGCTCCATATGTCTTTCTCTCTGTAAGGATTCTTTTTCTTGGCAAAGAGCATTATACAAGCCAAGGTAGCTTACATTGCAACAACAGAAAAAAAAAACAAAAAAACAAAAAAAAAAAACCCAACAAAAAATCCCCCCAAAACAAACCCCAAACCCTCATAGATCCTAGAAAATCTTCTGTCTGTTCTAGTTTCCAGCTTCCCTCTTCTATCTTCTCTGACTTTCATGTAGAAACTTAATTTAGATGTTAAGGGATTCTCATCAAGCTTTTTCCTTTAAAAAAATAAATCTTCCTTCTTGTTTCCTTGTTTGCAGAAGCACACTTTACGTGCGATTGTGTGTCTGTGTGTACATATATATTAAAATATATATACTTATATCTATATAAAGCGATTTAAATGAGGTGAAAACCACTTGTCAGTTACTTGTACATACAAACTCTTTGTCTGCACACTTCATTCAACAGTGTGAATGGGGTGTCCATTGAAATCCTGGTAATGTATAACTACAGAAAAATTTTATCGTGAAATATATTAAGTGCCTTACAATAAAATTTTTAACTTGTGGCAGCATTTGCAACATGCTAAACAGATGTTTGAGTTCTCAGACATCCATTTGAAGCTGTTCAGAGAACAGCAAAGAAAGCTACTGAATTTTAGAAACAGTCATGAAGATTAATTAAACTAATTATCTGTGCTTTTTGCAGTGAGAGTGGAGATAACTGCAAGTAGGTGAAGGCATAACCAAGGGAGTGATCAGTATTGTTTAGAGTGGTGAAAGTAAGTTAGTGATGGCAATGCAGATGAAGAAGCTGAGTGATAGAAAGCTGAAATAATGACATGAATTTGATTGTGAAGGGTCTTCAGTGTATTATGTGAAAATAGCATTGGAAGTGGTAAGCACTTTATTGGATAAACTTCCCAATAATAATTTTCCAGTTTTAGAATGACTTGGAGAAAACAAGCTTTTAACAACTAACTGGTTTTGACTGTAAGTATTTGGAGGACATCATAGACCCATCCTAACTGAATGGTAATGTTCTGAATGTCAAAATGCTTTCACCCATGTCTGCTATGTCAAATGGGTTGAAACAAATAACATAAATTTTTTTCCCACCATTATACAAGAAGGACTCTTTTCTTCAGAAGGACTGGTGAGAAATCTGGGTTTGGGTATTTCTGTACAGAGCCTGGCTTACCAAAAACCTTGATATGCAGCTGCTGACATGATTGTTTATTTTATAAATTGCTCATTTTTATGTGCTTAAATAGGAATTAGATACTGAAAAATATTTTCAAAATGTGCCACTAATCTTAAAGTTTTGCTAATATGCAGAAGCCTGTAATTTTGCTAAAAATTCAAGTAAGCTGAACCCCAAATATTTACATTAATTTGTATTTTTTAAATTATTTATTCTGTAGTTCTACAGTGATAGTGAAGTAAATGCAATGAAATACTTCTGTTAGTGAAGTAACACTTCCTCTAGATGTGTCGTACTGCTGTGAGAAATGCTGAACCAAATTCTACCTGATGAGTGGTTGTATGGCTTAAACGTTTACGTTGCAGTAGTGCCAAACAGTTGAGCACTCTGGGACCTGTGGCTCAAGTTTGAGCTCATGTGTATGTTTCAGTGCTGTACTGTATGTACCATAGAGCTATCAGCCAGCTCGGGCACTAGGAGCTGCAGAGCTGGGTTAGTGTGATGCCCTCTTGAGGCAGAGAGGTATTCATCTGGGATGGGTTTAACCGTGGGATGTCTCATGCTACCACTGTGCTGATGTGATGATCGAGTAGGTTTGCATATGTGAATGTAAGCAGAGACAGCCCTTACTGATAGAATAGAATAATTGTGCCTTCTCACTTTCTAAAATGAAGTGTTCATCAGGCTTTAGAAAATAAGTGTTTAGGAGGGGCAGTGGTGCTAATTTTACAGGTATCTAAATATTACATTCATTTACATAGTTAAAAACAACTTAAATGGGTTCAGTGTAAATGCCAGACAATGTTTGTAAATGTCAGTATGTTCATATTTGCTCCTTGATAACTCTGTCATTAATTCATAGTTTTATGTCAACATCCAAATAGGAAAAAGCTAGCTTTAAACTTGGATCTAGATTTTTAGCGTGAAGTCTTACTGTTTTCATTTCCAGCTTCAAAGGTATGCTCTTATACCATCTGTAAAGTGAAAGCAATACTGTCTCCTTAATATGACACAAGTGTGCAAGCTTGTTATTTAATGTCAGAACTATTACTATAGAGTCATATAGTAGATACCTTTTGACTTTTACCCTTCGCTGGCTAGATGTACATTATGTTTGCAAGTTACCTACCAGTGCCCTCTGGGACAAAGGCCTTAATGAAATCATTATTTAGCACTTGTTTTTTTGGGGTTGACTTATGTAATAGGTTGTTCTTTGAGATTTTGCAGGAGAGAGATAAAATGTTTTAAAGTATGAAGTACAGAAACTGTAGGGCAATCTTAAGTGATGTTATAGGAACTATAGTACAAAGAATATTGAACATATTTGCAATCTTGTTATTTGTCATATGAATGCCAGGTCTCTTTCTGTCTAATGGATTGCATAGATATGCAAAAGAGAAAAACAAAAGCTAATCAGTTTTGTGTTATGTAAAGCTGTTAATATGTAGATACTTGAGTTCCCTCAAGAAAAAAAAGAAAAAATCTGAGCATTCTAATGATGCATGTTGATGTTGTGTAAATTGCTTGGAGAAGAGGAGCTGCTGTAATCACTTCACTTGAAAAGTGAATATATTTAAAAAGAAAATAGGATGACACCGCCGATGTACATCTGCACTAAAATTACTGTGAATCAATCAAGTCTCAGTTAACCTGAGACAGTTGGAGTAATGCCGGTGGGGGCTTTACCAACTGGGGAAACAAGCGAACACTGTGCCCCTCTCTTTAGTGTAGGCGCACATGGATGTGAAGAGCAGGAAACAGCGCAGTGTCCCCAGCATGGTGGAGATAAATGTGGAAGCAAAATAGTTTTGTCTTTAGCATGGAGGAAGCTGGAAGGGAAGGTGAGACTTCTTTCAGTCCCAGTAAGCTTACTGGCATGCTTAGCAGCCCTAGATCTGTGCCTCATGAGTGTGCCAAAGAATAGTTGCAGTGATGGCAGCACTGAGCAAAGAAAACCAAGTTCTGTCCTGTGTTTGCAGGGAAACTACAAGGCAACGTTTAAAAAATGGCGAGATGTTTTATAACTGGCTTGTTTCCTTGATAGCCGCTGCAGAGCAGGATTGTCTCTACTACGTTTAAATGTCAGGAATATGCTGAGAGAATACCTTTTGTGTGTGCTGCTGCACACATTAAAGAAAACCTAGGCTCTGTGGAAGACTGCTATCCTCATTTGTGGTGCAAACTGTTTTCTTTGAGTCAGCAGATTCTTATATGAGGCACTGAATATCCTGGAAGCCAAACTTGAATCTTTGAGAAATCCCGAGGTCTTTGGAGCATCTGCCCCTTACACTTTACCATATCTGCCTTTTATACCTCTTGTGAGTCACTAGGAAATGCAAACATCCATAATGTAATAACCACTTGTATCTCACCATGTTACTCATTCTGTGATACTCTTTAGCTTCCAGTATTTAACAGTATTTTTCACAGACTTCATTCTGGATTCTACTATTGAATCTGGATTCTACTATATGAATTAATTATTCATTTAGATATTAAAATATGTAGCCAAAATCAAGTATCTTCAAATCCATGGTAACATGGATCCTACACCTTAATATATATTCAGCTTTTTGCAGTTCCCAGTGTGTCTAGGTTAGTATAGTTTTCAGATGTTGCAGTTTCCCTGCCTTTTAGAGAGACAACTAAGTGCTGTATGTGATTTAACTGATTCACTTGCCTTCATTTGAGGTCTTGGTACTGCAGTGGAGGGAGCTATGTAGTGGGAAGGATGCTGGTCTGAGGAACTAGTATCTCTGTCCAAGGGTATTTGCTGCCCTGCAGGTGTCTTGCTGGCCTTTAAAGGGCTCTTAGCCAACAAGGCTATATTTAGAGTGGTCTGATATCAATGAAAAGCAAAACATTTTTCCAAGTCTTTGAATAGGGGAAAGGGGAAAGAACGGTGCTCTCGCCTCTCTTGCACCTCCATTCTTTCGGAACCTCTCCTTCTAAAGAACAAAAAATAACTGGTAAAACTCTAGTTGTTCGCCAAAATAAAAGTCAAAAGAAGGATCAGTGCATTTGGAGATCTTGATCTCACCACATAAAGAATTTTGCTGCAAATGGCTGCAATTTTCTAGTGTCTTTTTAAATGATACATAGGATAGAAAACATTGTAACATAAAAATATGTGCTTTTGCAAAAGAAATCAGAGTGTTTTGAAAGTCTATTGGTATAATTTCCCTGAAGTTTTTAAATGAGCAGGCAACATAAAATGGTTTCAGGAGATTTTTGTTAACAATGATGTTTTGGTTTCAGGGAAGGAAACTAGAACTGTGAAGATTTCACTTGGCGATGTAGAAAAAATACCTGAAAGTAACAAAAAAAAGCATGTTGGTTTTCTCTCAAATTTAATGCTGTAAAGAAATGTAACTAATAAAAAGCACTAGCAACTGCAGAATGTGTTTTGAACAGCTTTATACCGTAAGTTCTAACCAACATATGAGTTAAACCTTTAATATGTGCTACCAGAAATGAAGCTACTTTTGCACACCACTCTGTGTACTTGCTCACCTTGGTTATAATTTAAAGAGAAGATAAAATTTGATAGCTCGCTGCTCAGCAGTCAGTCCTGTAGAGAAATTCAGATGATGTCTAAGGAACACTGAATTGTGTTAGTGCTGCTTTTTATTGCCCACTTCCTTGGAAGTATTTTTAAATAGCAAGATTATCTTACTGATCTCGTTTTAATATCTTTTAGAGGGGGTTGAACCTGTGCTACTCATGCTGGTCATTAAACAAGTAAGACATATAGCTCCTACTGTATTTAGTTTCTTGAAACTGATTTTATCACTTTTTAAATGTGCCTTGTATTCTAATGTGATATTAAAAATAAATGCATATTTGAAACTTGTAAATCTCTGCCCTGTTTAAAAAAAAAAAACAAAATTCTGTGCCACACACACTGTACACGAGTAAACTTTGTGCCCGTGAAATTCGAAGCTTGGGGCCAAACCTTAACTAGATGTTCACTGCTATGGAAACAGTGAACTGAAGTCAGATGGTGCATGACTGCATTGTGAAACCCGTTAAAAACCAAACCAAAACAAAGAAACCAAAGCCACTCAAAATCCTCTCAAACAATGAACTGCAGATTGGTTTTATTTAGTTTGGACTACTCCAGCATTTTAAAAATGCTCTTTTAATTTAAAAACATGTCTTTTTAGAAAAAAAGACAACCTTAAGTTTAAAAGCTGTTTGTTTAAATAGCTTTTAAGAACTAAAGCAGATATTGATCCTTAAAGTATGATGCTTAAAAACATAGGATGCTGCTTTATCTTGTCCTTTAATGTGGTATTTAATATCAGATGTGCAACACATTATGGGATATTCTTTCATTTGTAGAACCTAGATCTGTCTATGCTGTTTCATAATACTGTTGTCACTATTCAAACTCATGATTGATTTTAACTGCATAGGTTGTTCTTAAGGTTCTAGTTGTTCTAGATATTGCTTAAACAGTATGTATATAGAGCTGATTAGTACTTTGACTCTGAAATGTATTTTGAGTTGACTGGGGAAAAATTTTTCACTTCTAAATGGTGTGGGATAATTTATTCCTCAAGGAAGATGCACTGGTTCTGAGTCTCACCACCCTTCATGCTTTCAGCTTGTCATTATCAGAGCTGAAAAATCGGCTACTTTCGAAGACAATCAGTTTTCATTTAGTTTGGGTAAGAGGTTCAAAGCTGAAGTACCCGTGTAACAAATGATAGGCCAAAGCTCACACAGTAGTGATCATACTTCAATAATGTAATGATACTCCAAAAATATCTTTTAATACGTAGTAGTAATGCCTTAATTCTGTGATTACTGGATCCTCAGGAACACAGATTACTTCTAAGGGATCCATAAAAAGAAAAGTGCATGACAGTCTGCTTAAGGGTTTAAGGTAGCTGCATAGTCTGTGTCCCCACTGGGGGGTTCTTTCTCTTCTGGAAACTGAAACAGATTAAAACTCATTTTAGTATTGCTTTTTTTTTTTTTTTTTTTTAGTTGCTGTTGGTTATTGCCACTTATAGCACACCCTTTAACCTTTTAAAAACATATTTGGGACCAAAATTGTTTCCCTGAGCCCCTCTCCCAAGTGGTGCCTGTGCCATCTCTGCTTATCTGTAGGAAGGCACATTTGGTCTACATTCAGCAGCAAGTCACTTGTGTTGTGATGTGGCTGTGCTGGTGTGTGGAGACACGATGCTGCTGTGTAAGCATTGTGTATGCTGTGGTGTCACAACATGCTGAGGCCCAGACAGCTCTTTCTGACCTGTCTCCTGTCTGTGAAACTATTGATCGGTCACTTCAATGTGGCAGAGCCATGTTGGAATAACTGCTAGATTAGGTTTGTAAATGCATCTGAAATAACCCAAGCTTTTCAAGGAATGACTTATTCCACCTTTGAGGGGAGTGAGCTTTCTGATGGAAAGTGAAGCTAAGGTTAGAGAATCTCTTTACTGAAAAGGGAAGCTATCTTTGGTGCCTATAGATGAAGAGTCATTGTGTATTTAATGAATGTAAAAGTAGTTTTTTAGTATTCTTGCAGACACAAGTGTTTATCAAGTGGTCATAAATATATTGTCTAATTGTTCCTGCACACTTATGCTTTATATGTATGAAACCACTAATTGCTTAATCAGAAGCTAATGGTGATGTTAATGTGCCCTCAGGAGGGTAAATTGTAGTAGAAGCTGTAATATTGAGAGATTAAAATCCAAATTTCAAGCTAAATCCAAATCTAAAAGTTTATTAACCCCCCACCATCAACTTTCATTGGCATTAATGACACTTGTGAGTGCCAGCACATCTGGAAATTGGGCCACTTGGATCGTAATTCTTAGATGAGCAAGCAGAAGGTTAACAAACTTTAAAATTGCAAGTAAAAGAGTGGAAAGGAGAATGATGTATTTACTGTGAATTAGAATACCTCTTTTTGGTGAGAATTGCTTTTCGCTCTTTAAAATGATGGTATGACTTGTAATGACATAGCTTTAGTGTTGAAGTTAAATATTATAATGGTCTTTTAATGACACCTTAATGGCCTCTCTGAGGATTTGCACTGAAATAATTTTACCTTCTTATAATTGTGCTTCATAATGGACTGTAGCAGCATGATTTAAGGTCTCCTTAGTTTTTTTCATTGTGTTTTTTTTCAATATAACAAACCCTCTAAGTTACCATTCTGTGAAATAAAGGAAGTATTGTGTGTTCTTTTTTTTTGTTTGTTTGTTTTTTTTTTTGTTTTTGTTTTGTTCTGTTTTGTTTCGTTTTAATTATTGTATTAGGTTTATGTTCCACAACGAAGTATTTTTGTCAATGATAGGGACAGTGGGAGTAAGTGCGCCCTCAGCAAGTTTGCTGACAACACTAAGCTGTGAGGCTTGGTTGATAACGCTGGAGGGAAGGGGTGCTATCCCGAGGGACCTTTACACGCTTGTAAAGTGGCCAGTGCCACCCTCATGAAGTTCAACCAAGCCAAGTGCAAGCTCCTACACCTGGGTTGGGGCATTCTCAGGCACAGCTGCAGGTTGGGCAGAGAAGAGATTCAGAGCAGCCCTGTGGAGAAGGACTTTGGGGTGTTGGTTGGTGAGAAAATGAACAAGAGCCAGCTTCAGTGTGTGCTCACAGCTCAGAAAGCCAACCGTATCCTGGGCTGCATCAAAAGGAGTGTGACCAGCAGGTCAAAGGAGGTGATCCTGCCCCTCTACTCTCGTGAGACCTCACTTGAAGTATTGTGTACAGTTCTGGTGTCCTCAACATAGAAAGGACATGGAACTGTTGGAACAGGTCCAGAGAAGGGCCATGAGGATGATCAGGGGACTGGAGCACCTCCTGTATGAAGAGAGGCTGAGCAAGTTGGGGCTGTTCAGCCTGGAGAAGAGAAGGCTGCGTGGGGACCTCATAGCAGCCTTCCAGCATCTGAAGGGGGGCTATAAGGATGCTGGGGAGGGACTCTTCATTATGGATTGTAGTGATCGGACAAGGGCTAATGGGTTAAAACTTAAACAGGGGAAGTTTAGACTGGATATACGGAAGAAGTTCTTTCCTGTAAGGGTGGTGAAGCACTGGAATGGGTTGCCCAGGGAAGTTGTGAAAGCTCCATCCCTGGCGGTGTTCAAGGCCAGGTTGGGATGTTCAAGCCTTGGGTGGGATGGTTTAGTGTGAGGTGTCCCTGCCCATGGCAGGGGGGTTGGACCTGGATGATCTTGAGGTCCTTTCCAACCCTAACTATTCTATGATTCTATGATTTTTGTGTGTCCTGGCAATAATAAGGTAGTAGCTGAGTTTTGTAGAATTTTGCCTGCATTGCTGAACAACTGTGTATTGAATTTAGGAGAATTTCTCATGATGCCCTCTTTATTTCATGTGTATGTGTGACTCAGAAGCTAGGTGTCATGAAGAAGTAGGTTATTACATATCCAGTGTTTGTGTTATTCTGTGCAAGAAGCCTGAAAGAAGGTGCCTGTTTAGCTTTGTTATTTTTGTAAAGCTTAGGTGTTGAATGAAAATAGTTCACTATAAATCTGGCATGATTTCAGTGCAACAGGCACAGCTGTAGATACACCCCAATAAAAAGGGAATTTTACAATGAGTTGCTGTGTCATGAAAGCACTCTGATATAGCTGCTGTTGAATAAATTTGAAACTTTTACTGTGTTTCTATGTACATGACCTGACAGGCTAAGATTTCATCCTGTGTTTTTTCATGCTTTGACAGTTTATTTCAGTTCTCATCACAGAGATGTTAATTTTAGGTAAACATTCTCTATAAACAAACTAATTCTAATCTGTAGCTTCGGTTTCTAAAGGTGTCAGAGCCTATTTCTGGATAATTACGTAATACTGTAGCATTTACTTTAAGCAAGTATTTAAATGTTATTAGCATTCTGGTATATCATGTAAGAACGTCCTTGCATGCGTTGCTTGTCAGTGTTTAGCAACGTCATCAGGACAAGGAAATGTGTGTGTAAATGCCATCCAAGCAATTGAAAGTGAAGGCCTCCCTCTGAGAGGTGGTGAAATGCTGGAGGATTGAGCTTGTTTGCCTAGAAATTGCATGTAATTAACAGGGGAAAAATATTGAAAGCCATCAAATGGAAATAGTGCCTTGTCCCAGCTATCCATCTTGTCTGTCTTTCTGTAAGTCTAGTCATGAATAACATCTAAGAAATAGGAATTCACTATTGTCCAAGTTTTTTTTACTTTTTCCATTTTTAAATCAAGGGGATGGAAAAAGTTATTTGCGTGTGAGATTAGTATGTTCTGAGAAGATTATAGGACATGGGGTAAAACTTTAGCTTTTGATACAATAGTATATAACTTAAATTCTCAAGCAGAAATGTCTGTGAAATGTTTATATCAGTCTTGTTTAGTTTCTTGTCATTACCCCTTTTAAAAGTAATTTACATGTTTCTTAAGAGTTCTGTTTGACAGTTTTAACTTCAAAGGCTTCTGTGGAGGCTACATTAATTATTTATATTGGAAAAAACCCTGGCCAATTTGTATACTTTAAAGTCTTGTATGTTTTCTGTATCAATTGGCTGATTAGATCTTCCATGTGCTACAAGCCGGCTTTTGAAGTATGGAATCACTAGGTGTATTTCCAAGAGCAGATGGCAAATAAACAAGCTTAGGTTAAGTGTAGTAGCTCTTGTTATTAAAGCTTTACCAAGAGCATTAAGTTCCTGTATATAGTCAGATGGATTCCTCTTGTGATAATGGTCTGTGGTGGTTTTTATTTTTTTTTTAACAGTTCTGCATTACTTCTTTTGTCTCCCCCTTTGCCAGCTGAAAATGTCAATGTTTTCTCTTTGTCTGTTAGTGTTTTCTTAAATTAATTTAATAGGATAATGGCAGCTAGAAGTACACTTTTGATTAGGTTTTTATTTTCCTGTTAATAGCAAAACCACCTGAATGAAGCTTCGCAATTAACATTTATGGAGGCTTCCTTGGCGAAAGGGCTGCTGAATTTCTGTAGGAGGGAGGATTAAAAAAAACCACACCAAATAATTGGAAATGTATTTCACAGGCATGCTTAGTATGTTAGTGCTGCCTGCTGAAGCTATATGTAGTGCTTGTACTTAACTCAGCCTTTGCTGGATTCAGCAGAACTAAAGCTTGCTGACATGTTTTTTCAAATCAGTTGTCATACTACTGACTAGTCTCTAGTAGTACTTGCTACCTTGGTTAGCAGTATGATACTTGTATTATAACTCAAAATGCCTCTGCCTGGGTAAAGCTGTCTACAAAGAAAGAGCTATCTTAAATTTTGAGTTTTGTGTTCTGTTGTTTGTGGGGTGGTTTTTTTTAGTATTTTTTTTCAAAGTAGATTTTCTACTTTATTGGTTTGATGAATGTACTTGAAACATTTTAATATTAAAATTCTTGGTGGGAAGAAAATGAAGTAAGATCTTATGCTGGCTGTCTCAGCTAATTAAATTTGTTACATTTTGCTACTTTCCATTCTTCTTGTTTCTATAGTAGTAAGGGTAGTCTAGTAATAAACTATCCAAATGCAAACTCTTACACAGATATTAAAGCAATAATAAGGTTGGCTCTTTTTTATCAGTCTCTAGTCCTGTGCTTTGGGCTAGTAACATAATTGTGTTTTGAGTTATGACTGCTATAACAAGAAAGCTAGTGGAAATATGTAAGTGCTTTCTCAAATGACAGCGTTGTTATATGCTTCTTACACCATGTCTAGATTAGGAAGATGGATGTCGTTTAAAATATGTTCCCTAGCACATTTCCAAAAATTCCTGGAGCAAGTGTTCAACGCATCTGAAAATGTGTTAGCTTTATCTAGCTTTACAGAATCCTGATGAAAAATTCTTTTTTTTTTTTTTTTTTTTGGGGGGGGGGAGGGGGACACTTGGCTTACAAATTAAGCTGGTATGCCCAAAATGTCATCAATCATAGTCTATCTGAATATCTATTTACGCCCTTCATGATTGTACAAAAATAAGTTTATTAACACTTAGAGGTTACATTCTAAGTTGGACCTTAGCTCATAGTTTTTCGTAGACCTTAGGTCTGGTTTTTACACAGTTTAACTACATGTTTAGACAAAAGAGTGCAAAGACAGTGACCCATTTTCTAATTCTCCTTTCAACAAATTTTACCTTCTACTTAAACTAGAATATTTAGGTCACTATTTTAAGAAGACACAAATTGAAACAGCAATGAAAGTCTAAATCTTCCTGTAGTTACTCTAGGAATTTATACATATTGCATTACATGCCATTCGAGATCAGAATTTTTTTCAATCATGGTGGCTGGAGAGGCTTAGGTACACCTACTAGTTCTAGTGCTTGGCTATTTATGACCTTTCTGCTATTTGTTCCTTTTCTTTTTCCTAGCTTTCACTTGCCTCAATTCTCTAAACAAAAGAATGTACCTGTTTGTGAGTGACTTCTTATCCTTACTGCTATTGGTTAGAGATACTTAAGGGACACTTAACTCTTGCAGTCCTGCCCAAAGCTACACCTCGTCCAAGTGGGGAATCTGAAGAAGCAACAGCAGCAGCAAATGTATTTTTGTAATTTTTGTAATTTTACTGTGGGACTACTTATGCCCTCTGGCCCATTGATTTCAAAGAATCTTTTAAACTACAGTTTTGAGCCTACTTTGCAAACTAGAAAAGGCATGATTTTTTGGACAGTGCAGGGCTTCCTTTACTGTATTTGTCAGAAATTACAGTATTTAGATATTGATGAGGGCAGAAAAGCAGTATGGTCCATGGAGTACCATTCTCTCAAATCTGTGCAAGTTAGCAGATACATTTTATTTTTCCTCCTTGAGACACACCAGGGAGCAATGGTATTTGAAAAATGGAAAAGCAGAGGGTTGTCTCTTCAGCTTCACAAGTCTGTGGAGCAACCTGAGCATGCTTTGGAATGGAGCAGCATATATTCTAGTCAAAGCATAGTAACTCTTAATTCTTTCTGTAACTCATTACTATCCTACATCATCCTAGAACAGGACTTTTTCTTAAATGCCATCTTTGTATTTAGATTAATTGAGAAGTTGAAATGATTTCTTGCTATCCGTGTAGTAGGAGCCATTGACAGAGGAAGTTGGTAATTACAGAAGAATAACACAACTTGCTTAAATTGAGGGGCAAGAGTTCTGTTATTTTAGTATGGATGTTATGTTCAAATTCACTTGAATTTATCCATTAAAATTTTTAAATTTTGTTATACGTGCTCCAGAAAGTAGTTTCTTGTTTAGTATTCTTGGTTTGGTCTGCTGTAGTTCCTTTATGCATCCAAATTCAAAATGCATGCAACTTAATTCCTGATACTTGCTCCCAGCCTGTAATTTGTAACAATTTATCACAACTTAATCATTGTTCTTGGGTTCACTGTCCAATTTTAGTGACTGTCTGTTTGAATAGATGCATCTTTCTCTTCCTAAAGGTAGTTTCTTTACTGCAACCAGATTTGCTTGGAGGCAAGCATATTATAGATAATCATAGAATGACAACGGAAGAGACATGCTCAGTTCCTAATTTATCAGTCTCTATATGCTTGATGAGCTCTCACATTACTTTTGTTACTCTGCTTATATTGCTGTGGCTTTTTTTTCTAGGAATGAATGCCTAGTTTGAATGGTAAGTCAGATAAAAGCCTTTATTTTGTGTCCTATGAGCTGGTTGATACCATAGCAGACCGCTGAACATTCTTCTGTGGCTGCTATTCATTGATGTATCAAGCGCTTACCCTGCCATTCTTTTTTTTTTTGTTTTGTTTTTGGTTTTTTTCAGAGATTTACCAAGAGATTTTGTATTATCTTCAACCCAAAGTACTGTATTTTTAGGGGCTGTTTTCCTGAAAGCTTTCAGTCAGAAAATAGGATCTGGAAACATATCATCTGTAATAAATCTTATCTGCTGTATTGCTTGGTTGCTTATGTGATTTGTGAACTTTTGATCTCAAGAGTGAGAAGGTCTGGTTATGTTACCTAAATCGCTGGTTGCAGTTTTTATACCATATTCGTAAGCTATGTGGGAAGGCAAGCGACTTCTAAAACCTTCATTTCCAAATATTATGAAGAATGTGAAAGAGCAATTGAATTACAACATGCCTTGGAGAAAGTAAAAAGAAAATTGCTTTTGTAAAAGAATCTCTAGTACAATCTTGTCACTTGAATGTTTGTATCTGCCATTCTGGCGCAATATATTAATCCTAGCAGATAACGATGTAATCATCATACTTTCTATAATATGAGAGGAAATGAAATGAAGTGAAAGCTATTGATGGAAAAGAAATAGGCAATGTTATAAATAGTGAAGTACATAAGGGTAAGAACTAGTAGTGAAATATGAATGAGCTGACACCTTAAAGCCAACTTTAATAAGACTAGAAAAAATGTAATTAAAAAGTTCATGATATCTTAATGCCAGAAAGGCATTAAATATAATCTTTGAAAATAACTAGGTAATTTCAAAGCTTTGAGTCTTGACTATGTATTTCTTTTAAATATTGCAGAATACATTAGTTTGTAGGTTTAGGGGAGGTAATACAGAAATATGTGTCTTTTTCCTAATAACAGTTGCATATTTCGTTGCTTTGGGAGTTCTTTATAAGAGGAAGGGATGGACTATTTACTATTTAAAATGTAAAACATTGCTTGAATCTGTGGCAATAAGCAGTATTTTCAGAGTAGCAGGCTGAAATGTGTGCTTTTAACTTCTTAGCTCAGCAATTAAAATCACATCTGACATCACAAGATAAAAGAGCAACACCAGGTTTAATGAGAATTTAATATTTCATCTAGAAATAATACTGAGTTTCTGTAAGAGCTGAGTTTTGAAGTCAAGCACTTAAAGCAGTTGATCTCTTCGTAAAAACAGTTGATTATAAATCTGTCTTCGATGGATGCATGATAGCATCTAGTCCTATAATGTGTGATAAACATCTGAATGCCTATGCAGGAAATATATAGGTATCTCAGCCTGTGTATTTTTTAATGAACTGTTCCCCCTGGCCAAGTAATTTATTATGTACTAAATATGTAAGCCTTTATTCCAGGTAAGTCTTATGAGTTTATTTTATAAAACCTTTTTAAAAGCATTTGTTATTAGATATGCTTAAAGTGCAGCAGCCTTTGGTATTTAAAGTATGACTTTCTGAATGGTTTGAAGACATCTAATTTCTTAACACTTTGAAAATAAAGCTGTGGTTGTTACAACCATGACTTTATAGTGTTGCAGCCTTTGCCTTCAGCCTTAGACTGCTGTTGGGTACAAATCCTTTTTCTGATGCCACACAGAAGAATGTGTTTGGGATTTTTTTCTGGGAAGGATTCTATGATTCATGTTCCTCTTTGGCAGACAAAGCATCTTCACTCATTTGAAATAGGAAGTTTTTAGTGGCCCTAATTCCTAGGGGGATCTCATCCACTGTTTTGTACCAGGCCCTGAAAAATTTTTCTTTTGAGACTGAAGTCTGGTGGCTGTATTGTAACCGAGTTCTATATTCCTAGCAGAATTGCCACAGTCTAACCTACTGGTTAGTAACTGTTTGTTTATTGTTTACCTTGGTAATTTAGAGAACATGCTTCTGGGTTCAGGCATCATGGTGGGTGCTCTTTGGTCATTTCATCAACTCTGCTGGTTACTGCCATGCAGTCTTTTAGGCTTATTGTTCTATCCTAGTTTGAGCCAGCATATCCAGCATATGGAAAAAGTGAAGAAAGAATACTAGGAAAAAATTAATTTCCACACACATTATTCTTGAAGCACTTGACTATCTCAGTTGCAAGAAAATTTCTGAAATGCCTGCCATCCTGGAGAATCTGTTAATCTGACATCCAAGTGTTTGTCAGAGGCAAATTCACATGGGAAGGACTCTTGTAAGTTTTTAAATGACAGTGGCTGCCTGTTTGGAATAAGCACCGACTGCTGAGTAGACATTAGTCTTAAGCTTTGGACTGGCTATGTTGGAACTCTCCTTTAGCCACATTTTCCCCTAATTATGATTAAGCAGTAGAAATATGTAGGAATAAGGAGCTACTGAAGAGACTCTCTAGGAAAATGCAGACTTGATGGTGGCTATGCGATGATCCTCTGATGAGAGTTGAAGCATCTTTCCTTGGTAATGAAATACAGTAGATTCTCCATTTGTTGGTGTAACATGGTTCTCGTCTCTGTCACTTCTAGGCACGGAATGGTGTTTGTAACTTGTGGCAGACACATTCTGTTACAGTTGAACATTCAAACCTCCCACCCTTTGTAGTTTATTTGTACAGAAAGTGCATTTGCTTGTCCTTTGTTTGTCTTGATTTCAGTTTTGCACACCCGTTTTTGTTTGTACACCTTTAAATGGCTTTCTGTGGGCATGGCTGCATTTCTCAAGTGATTGCTGAAAAGTTAACTGTAAATATCAAATGCCACTAGCAAATAGGAAGTAAAGCTTCTCTTTTCCTATGGAAGATGAATATTGAAACATAAAGCTTTGAAATTGTTCTTCAGGAGGCACACTGCACTGTATCACTGTTGCATCAGGACACACACTAGCGTGTCAAAGTTACACTGAGCTAAATCCACCAGATGTGACACTTTAAGGAAAATCCGAGGTGGGTTGTATGGAAATATACCTAGGACTGAATGTGCCTGGGTAAAGCTTGCAGAGCATTGCCACTGCACAGCAGGACAGGGTCTGCCATCTTCTATTGCCTTGTTTAACTTCTCTTCCCATTAGGCTGCAAAGCCACAGTAGAAGTGGCACCTCTCACCATTATTTAAAAGCACATTAGTGGGCTCCAGTGAATTGCATTGGACCGTGTCTTGATGGAGGTGTGTTCTAACCCTTCTGTCAAACTGATGGATTGTATTAGGCATTAACTGTGGGGTTTGGTAGCCAGAACTGCAGGGGTGGCCTGTATGGGAGGCGGTTGTGGGTTGCCCTGTCACACATATTGAAGAAAGGGCACAACCACAAGGACACTTGAGGAAACAGAAGGATGCATGTGAGGACACACACAAGGCAATGTGAAGAGATAAGGAAAGAGACGTGCATTTGGACCAAGGGAGCATAGGAGCAGTAAGAAGCAAAGAGCAGAGGATGAAAAGAGTGAAGTGCAATGAGAGGCAACAAGAAACCTTTGGGTCCCGACTCCAGCCTCCTGCGATGGCCATTCTCTGCCAGCAACGTGGAAGGGAATGAGCATACCACCCAGCGAAAAAAGTGAAGCTGGGGTAGGAGTAGGGGAGGAGAAGCACTGGACTGAAGTGGGGCCTGAGGAGGGAAAGGGTTCCCCTAAGTGATCATATAACTCTTGGTCTTTTCTCCTCAACACCTGAATCTGTTATTAAAAGTTTATGTTAATTCGCAATAAAGTGACTTTCCTCAGCCAAGACTAGCTTGCCCATGTGGCTCTAATTCCAGAAGGCATTGCAACATCACCGTTACATGAGCTAAAAGACCTGATGAAAAGCTGAACAGTGGGGAGAAAAGCTCAGTAACTTGTACCTTGTGTGTAGTCAGTGCTCTCATTCACAGGATTCAATTGCTTGTTGCATTTCACCTAATGAAGGGAAATGTGTGCTTTTTCCGTTTATACACTTTTTTTAATCAAGCAGGATCTCAGAAGTACTGTTGAACTTGCTTTGCTTCATGCTTCTTGTGAAAATTGAGTTTTCATACTTAATGATTAAAACATGACAGAAAAATATCTGAAGCATGTACCATCCTTTTTTTTCCTTTCATCTTGATTCATTCATTAACTTCCTCGAAGCCCTCCAAGACACAACTAACCCTTTTTTTTAATACTGTGAATCTTGAAATAATCATTAAAACTCATTAAAGCAGAGAAACTTACTTTTAAAAGCAGTTTAATATTAAGATTTTCCTGATTTCTTTTCCTGTGTATAGGGTAGCATACTTACGGTATGGCCATCACGGTTCCAGTCTTACCTGACTGTTAAAGTAATTAATGATATTGGTTGCTTTGCATTGCAGAATTGTGCTCCATGCTAGAAGATTCTTTGAAATAATTTTCTATAGTGGAATGCTCTCTGATGAGTTTGGACTATATAAGAATGATACTGTCTTAGAGTCATTTTTGTTCAGTGAGAAGAAAATATGATTGAAGATAAAAATACATTACCAAGAGTGAATTGTGCTGTTGCCACAGCAATGTGAATGTCTACTTATGTTTTCTGATTTACCAAGTTGTTTTCATTTTTAATGTCCTTTAAAATGCACAGATATGCAGTCAATTTTATTGTAGCGCTAACTTCAGTGCTCCTGTGCTGACATACATGAAGGTTGAATTGTTTCTCACTTAAAAAAAAAAGTCTTTTTTTAATTTTTTTTCTGGTTATTGCTTAATCTGTTCCTAGCATTATAGAAATGATCTTAAAATTGAGAAGTTGATTGGAATAGACAATATTCAGAAGAAACTTTGAAGCTCCTAGGCGGTGTTGTTTTCATTCTGCAAGTTTTTGCAGGGAGAAAGTGACACATCACGAAGTACCATGAAGTAAAACGGTGACTTTAAAGCAATAAACTTCCTTGGGTTTACTGAAACTGCAATAAAGCTGTCATGAAGAACTGTCAAAGCATTGATTTATTTGCATTACTAATATTAGAAGTAATAAAATGTAGGATTTGCTGGTATGGTTATAGCATTTGTTATCTGTTTTATTAGATGACTCAACGGGTATTATATTGCATTGTACAATCAGAATATTTTATAATCTTTTACTGAAACAATGTTGATAGGGAAAATGTTTTGATATTTATCCTTCTCTCAGAGGTGAGCATACTGGATCTTTTTATGGGTCATTTGTTGCTAAACTTTTAATTTTAAAACTGACAAAAAAAGAGCACCGTGGAAAGGATGTGCTTTTGATTATTACGTACTATATGTGGTAACTGAAATTGTAATTCAGACCAGTTCTATTCTCTAAAATATGTTATTTTGGAAACAGTTGCATTTCTCTTTAAAGATTCTTTTTAACATATGAGCAGGTCTGTCTTTGTTCTAAAAATATTAGCTGTTATGTACTAGTAGAATGTGATTTTTAGAAATGCTCAGCATCAGACTAATTCTGTCCAGAAGAAACTGAAAAATTACTTAGGCACTCCTTAGAAGTATCCATGTAGTTGCATGATGATATTCCTATCTGCCTCCTTAGTGAAGTGAATTACAAACTGAGTGAGAAATACTATAGTAGCCTATGTATAGGCAGATGAGAAAGCTGTAATCTGCTAGCATTCCTTTTACTCGGTAGAAAGCAGAGGCATGATAGAGACAATAATTTGGAAGAAAAGTTATTTTAAGGGCAAATGTTATTTGGATATGTTCCTGCACAGAGGTAGGACAGCATTATGAATGGGAAAGTATCATATGAATAGCCATTGACAGCTATGTAGGCATTTCAAGAAATGATAGAACTCATAAAGTTATAAACCTTGGCAGTGTTCAAGGCCAGGTTGGATGGGGCTTTGAGCAACCTGGTCTAGTGGAAGGGCACTAGACAATGGCAGAGGGGCTTAAGATTCCTTCCAACCCAAACCATTCTATGTTCCTATAGAAATGTGGTAGTCATTTGTGCCTTGTTAATAAAATGCGCTAATTCTTGTCAACCATGCTGTTATTTCAAACAGAATTCTGCAGTTTAGCAGTATTTGAATTCAGAATTCAAAGCTTTCTTAGCCACAGTGATTTGCTGTGGCTATTTATCAATTGAAAAAAATACCATGATTCTTCATGAGGTTTTTGTTATCCTTTTTTTTTTAAGATATGGGATGCTGTAGATACAGGCTGCTGTCTGAAAACATACTTCTGTCACTCTTGTGCTGTTCGAGCTGCCCGGTGGTCATCTTGTGGAAGAAGGATCCTCAGTGGGGGCTTTGATTCCATGCTGCATTTAACAGATGTAGAAACAGGTAAAGATCACGTAAGGGTGCATTATAGCCCTATCTTTAACAAATACAGATAACTTTGTATCTCACTAGCCTTATTCTTTCTTTTAAAAATATAGATAAAATCTATAGTTCCAAGCTAGAATTCTTGAAACATGCCCTCACTAAAAAGTCTCGGCAGTTAAGGGTAGTTGGAGATACTTAAGGAAATTCAAGTGTCTTTAACTTTATGAACATATGTAATTTCTATCATCAGATACAGAATGTGTATTTTTTGTATGCTGTGTCATGATCATTATTAAAGTGTTTGAAGAGCTTCTTAAAGCTGACTTCAGTAACATATATACATATGGTTAGTTTAAACATAGGCTTGTATCTCATTCTCAATTGGATTGGTTTTAAGTTTGTGCTTAAAATTAATTATTTTTTTATTTTTTTAAATAGAAACTTAAATTCTGTTATGAAACCTTGAGACTGAACCTGTGTTGTTTTGATGCAGCTGTGAATTTGATTTGGGATTGGAATGTTGTGACCATAGCAGCTAGTTTCCAGGATGACTCTCTCCTCATGTTGCCTTCACAAACTAAAGTGGTTCTGTTAGCTATATTTCTTTTCTCCTTTATGCATGTTACCAGCATTCAAACAGCAGCATTCATTGGGGCTGTACATAATAGGACACCTATGTGTGTGTATAAATAATTAGGCCTAAAATAGTAGCTTGTCAGCTGAAGAGATGCAATTTTATTTTTTCCACTTAATTTACTTTTAAATGTTTAACTCCCGCAAAGGTGCAATTTTTTTTTTTTTTTGTAAGACTACAAAAGAAATGCTTAGAGAAATGACAAGCAGTTCTCATCTAGGAGGGTTCTCTGTTATGTAAAAGAAGTACATTGTATGCGAATATCTGGAGAGCAGTAATCCTATTCAGATGAACTGGGAAAGTGGCCAAGGAAATTTGTGAATATTGTTCACATGAAAAGAAGATTCTTTTCCATGCTCTAAGATTTTATTTTTCTCAACACTTGTCATACCAGAAGTATTTAAATTCAGTGATGACTGGAAGGGAGCTGCTGTAGTTTGGGAATGTAAAACCTGTGACGCAGTTACCAAATATTGATGTTGTGAGAATATTCATGTTTTGTAATGGGGAAAAGAGCTTTATATATCTGATATAGTAATATTATGTGAGGTTAATATACCAAGTCATTAATTTGTTAGACTTATTTTATTATTCTCAGTCTCATTGCAGCAACCTTCTAATTTTTAGCCTCTTATATATCTGAATCTTACTAATCCAAGTTGTGCTTACAAATTCTAAACATAATGGCTTCATTCTTAATGGGATTTATAGCAGTAGAATAAATTTTATGTGCCTGAGTCATTTGAAGAGATTACTGTGGGAAAAAAATCTCATTTTATAAAACAATAGAACAGTTTCCAAAGATATAATGATATAATTTAATTATATGCTTTAATTTCTAATGTCTTTGTGATTCAACTGTCCAGTAATGGGATAGTAGTTTGGATTTTGTTGTTGGTAGTGATTCATTTGGACGAAGGTACTTCGCTATTTTAGCCAATGACAAAAATAACAAATTTGAAACCAACTTGTGAGTTATGTAGTGTTTCTAACTAAAACTATGTGTAAAGGTAAAATGAATGCTTATAATCCTTGCAAATACCAGATATTCATTATTGCCTTATTTCAAGGACATGGGATTCCTTGGAACTCATGTGAACTGCAGTTGTAATGTTGATGTTTAGACCTGACTTAGTGACACACACCTCATTTGCAAAAATTACACAAGTGATCAGAATTTCATTGTCATTTTCTATACATACAGATCAGTTTCTGATTTCCTCCTCTTTTGTCAATTCTTTTCAGAGAAACAGGGCAAGCAGTTTCCCTCTGGAATCCAAATCAATTTGATATAAAAAGACTCATTTCCATTTGAAAAACACTAAGATGGCTATAAGGTTTTGATTTACATTAGTTCACTGAATCATTCATTCCTCCTCACTCTTCATCAGTGCTGAGATGGTTTCTTCTTTGATTAACTTCAGATAGTTGTTAGAACTGTTCCTTCACAGAGAACTTTAGATACATTTTTGGATTTCGATCTTAATTACTGTCTGTTGCTAGACTGAACTACCAGTGTGTTTAAATCCAGTAAATGCATGCTGATGAGATTTCATAAATAATAATGCTGTCTTTAAGGCTCTGTGCTCTGTCTTTTCTGTAGGTTGTTCTGGTTCAGCATTTTTCTAGTCATGTTTGCCAAAGTCTAATCTTCCTTGTCTTTTTCAGTATGGATTCTATATATTGCATCTGTGCTATAAAAATTTCTACATGTCCTTCACCAAAAGAAACCTAACAGTCTGAAGAGAATTACTTCTTAAAGTTTAGGAAAGGTTGCAAATAGAGCTTAGAACATGCATGGTATTGAGCTGCTTAGCTGGAGGCTTGGGGTTTTTTTTTGTCATTTTGTGTTGTTTTTCTGTTAGGAACATAGTTTCTGCCCTATTAAATCAAAATTGTAGTCTAGCTAATTGTTTGTTCTGGGTCTGATGACAGCTAGTTACAAGATTCTTCAAGAAATGTGCCAGCATGTTGTAACAAGCAGTGATAGAATAAATTTCCCTGGAAATCTTGTTTCTAAGCTTGGACTTAAGTTTGGGTATCCCTTGTCCTAGGAGGTTGTATGTTCTGGAGTGATTTTGTTATTGTTTTTTATTTTTTTTTTTTAAATCTTTGTGATCTGAACTGTGGGATAGAAGCAGGCACTGAAATCTCATTAATCACAAAACAGATTTTTTTTTTTTTGTTGTTGGCATAGAAATTGTCATGCAAGGGTAGAAGACATATGCGTGAGATCTTATCCTGCAGTTTTACACCATCAAACTGCTTCCACTTGTCAAGTGTCTTTAATGAAAGTTCTTATATATAGGGAGGTCTAAGATGCTGCAAGCAGGGAAAATCGGCTAAGAGGAATCTCATAAGGTTCAAAAGGGACAAATGCAAAGTCCTGCATCTGGAATGGAATGATCCTGTGCCGCAGAACAGGCTGTTGCTAAACTGTCTATAAAGCAGCTTTGCAAAAAAAAACCTGGGCGTTCTGAAGCTGAAGATGAATCGGCATTGCTTGCTTGCAGCAAAGGTTACCTTCATCTCGGGCAGATTTGTAAGTGTTTACCTAGTACACAGAGAAGATTATGCCAGGCTCTTTCCAGAGATGTGCAGTGAAAGGATGAGAGGCAAAGGACGAATGTAAGACCACAGGAAAATTTTGGCTCATCTCAGGGGTCATCAAACACTAAAGCAGGCTGTCCAGAGAGACTTTAAGGTCTGTATACTTGGAGATACTTAGATACTTCAGTAACCCCTAAGTAACCTGCTGCAGCTGGACCTACTGGTGAGTAGGGGTTTGGACTAGATGCCCCCTGGAGGTTCAACCTTGTATGATTTGTTGATGCTATGATGGAAGAGCAGGGAAAGAGTTCAAATTATTGTGGTACAACAAATTCACTTGTCCTGGTTTGATGAAGTAGATGCTGTTGTACAAGTCTTCTTTTTCTAAATTTGTTTTTTATAGATCATCATTTATTATCTTAAATGGTCATCCATAGTTTTAACCTCAGGATAGTCAAGCTAAGATGTTCCACTTTTCTGCAAGTGGTCCATTTTTCTACAAGAAAAATTCAGTTTTCTTGAAAACTGATGATGTACGTATTCAGTGCATAAGTCTGATCTGAAATATGCATAAAATGCTTAAAGAACTCAAGGTTATTCATGTGTCATTCGCATGAGTGGTTCTTTGACTGGAGTTTGCGTGAGGCATGTTCAGTACTGCAATGTAGAGTTTTATAAATATTAGTAGATCCAGAACCTGCAGCTGAGCTGCCTGTAAAGATTACTTGTTAATCTTTTTTTATTGTCCTATTTTATATAAAGTATTTTTTTATAAAAATAAAACTTTCTGAAATTTTTCACAAATGTAATAATAATTCAGCAGTCTGAACCAGCTAGACTCCCCGGTTCATCTCTACTAACACCACACTTGCAGTCAGTTTCTACTAGTGATAGTTCAGATACTTTGTTGTTTGCAGATTAGTAGGTAGTGCTATATTCACAGAGCACTGGAAAAAAAAAAAGCATTTAAAACAATTCCAGGTCAAGTACATTTGATGTTTAGCTTTTATTATGTCCAGATGTAATGGAGATGCATTACCAACTTTAGGAAAGTAATTTTAAAATTTATTTATAACTATTTTATTTTTGGAATATATTTTTTATTAATCAGTGGATTTTTTTTTTATTAGACACAAATAATTGGTACAGTAGCATAGGCAGAACACTGGTTGGATTGGTACTATTTGCAGATTACAGATGCTTCTCATGTCTTTAATATTATGACAGAGGGAATGTTCCAAGACATTTTGGCACATTTCCTGTGTTGCCAAATGCTGCAGTTATATTTTAGTTCATGGGCTGAGCTTGATTTCAAATATAACTTCCTCTAAGTTTTATAATGGGAAATTTAATTTCCAATTATTTTAAAGTTTTCACATTACCATGGCCAGGATACTGAAATTAGGCTGTTGGTTTTGAAGGAAAGTTCAGATTGTATATAATGTGGTCACTTAAATCTGTCAGGGTTTTTTAAAACAAAACAAACTTTTTGCGTTATTTTGAGAGTTTCTTAATGGAACATTTTGTACCCTCCAAAAGGATGGTGCAAATTTTTTTTCTGTATTTTCTTTTATATTCTAATTTGGTAGTGCTATAGATATAACATTATTGTTAATAAATATGATTGTATTTGTTCACATAGGAGATTCTGGGTCACCAGGACAAGTGCTCATACATAAGCATCACCTAAGGAGAGCTGTGACTTCATTCTATTCCTCCTCTTCTCTCCCAGTAATATGTAGATAGTATGTGGTTTTAATATGCATAAAGTTTTCAATGACACTTTAGAAAAAAAGCCCATTTGACGTGGTTTTGTTTGTTTTTTTTTTTTTTTTTTTTAATGCGCAGGGGCAGGGAAATTCTGCTTAGTTCTGTTAAGTGAGCTTACTCTCATGTCCTTGTAATGTGGCTTCACTTTTCCTATAGAATAGTGTAAGGAAGTGAATGATTTTGGATTATGAAGGTAGGGGTGTGAGCCTGAGAACCACTAAACACAGTTACAGAAGCATCCTGTGCTCAGTAACTGTGCTGATTATTCTCTGAAAAATTCACCATGTTAAATAGCCTTTAAAATATCTGATTTCATAGTTGAGCAGTTTCACAGTAGGCTGCCAGAAACATATGTTCAAGATCTTTTAAAAGATTTTTTCTTTTTCATACTGTGTATGTTACTGGTGAGCCTTTAATAAATGAAGAATCGAATTAAAGCACTTTAAGAATAAAAAACACACTGTAAAGATGAGGTAGATCTTGTTTCTGAAATTGTGAAGTTAAAGACTGAGAGAAATATTTGCTTTCTGCTTTCAGAATAACAACCTCTTATACAGGAAAATGATATGGGGTATAGATTTTCCCTCTATTAGCCAAATAGATTTTCAGAAGATGTAATTTTCTACAGTCTATGAGTTGGTTGAATCTTTGTTATACCTCCTTTATGAACTAAAAATGCAATAAATATATGCACAATAAAGGTATATACAAGCTTGCTGAATTACACCTGCTGTATTCTTTTGTGGATTAGGGAGTCTTCTGCTCAAAGAACATCTTTTGCAACATATAAAATAAGGTCCCTCAAAGTTGTACGCTTGATGTCAATAAGCTGTATAGTTTTAGAGAAAAATATACCTAACTGTAAGTACTGACTTCCAGAAAGGTGAAGCAGGATCTCCAACAAACACTGAAGCTGGATTTCCCAACCCATGTGGCTTAGGTCCATCATAGCATGGTTGCAGCCTGGAAAGCAGGAAATTCTTCTCATAGTAGTAAAACACACTAAGTAAAGTTTGCACAAAAGAGAACTAAAAGTTGAATTTGTTGTTTTAAAATACTGGATTGCATGAGCTATTTTGCCCCATATCATGTTCTGCAGTGATCTGTTCCGTCTCTCGGATATTTTTCCTAAATTTCTGAAGTTCGGAAAGATATACAGTGATAGGGATTTCATAACTGCGTAGGGAATGTGCCTGAGCACTTCAGCTCTGCAGTCCTAATATGTAAAATGGAAAGGTTCAAGGGATGTATTCATATAAATGTTAGTAAAGTTCGTTTATCTGGGCTCGGGCATGTTTGCATGACAAGCAGTCTGACTTAGATTCTTTTATTATGCATAAATTTAAGTTCTGTCAATAGGAGAGTTTCTGTACTGTTGTGATCCTCCCCTTTTGAGTATGTTATCTGCTGCTATTCCTTTGCTCTTCCACATTCCAGACTTTTTCTCATTTTCTGTGATGTGGCAGTAGAATGAAATTCATATATACATCTAATACTGCCAACTCTTCAGAACACAGTATAATGAGTTTCCAAAAAGAGATGTTCAATTGAATTTCACTTTGGGGGGTGAGAGAATGAGAAAGAAAGTTTTACTTCAAAGTACTAATTGGAGAGCCTGGGCTTTTAAGTTTAATGTATTGTGATTGCTCCTCAGACCAGTTAAAAAGCTAGCATGACTAATATCTGTATCAAACAGTAAGGTAACAGCTTAAATAGGAAAAAGTAGGAAGTTAGAGCATATAGAGGTGAATAAAATACTCATTTGCATGGTTGTTTGCATGAATTTTATTTATTATTAGACTACAAAATAGAACTGTTAGTGCTGAGATCATTACAGTTTACTGTCAATGCAAGCTTTTGGATAAATAACAGCCTCTAGAAGACAAGGGCAAAACCAGTACCCACTTCTCTTTAAAATAGAGGAGAGAGAGGAGGGAAATAGAGAATTTTAGTTTCTGGAAGAAATACTGAGCATATAATTAGAAGTAGCTGGGGAAGAGATTGAAAGATGGACTAATTACTAACAAACAAACAATATTAAATCAATCTTTTTTTGGAAAAGGTAACAGATCTTGTAGTTATTAGATGAAATGCATCTTGAATTTAGTACACATCTTTTTCTGGTTTTGTCTTACCTGACTTTCTCATATCTTAGGCTAGAAAGTACGGTGGCAAGAAAAATGTGCATATTATAGAAAAAGTAGTTTTCAGAAGTATTGTGGAGGTAAAAACATATTTTAGTAAAGGCAGTTAAACAATTAATGTTTGTTGTAAAGTTAGATGATGAGTTCTGCTGGATCACTGATTTGTCTAATGCTGTGTGGATGACATTTTATGGAGAATAGTGACTGCTTGATGCACTGTTTCACAGGATTAGAACAGGTAAACTGTAGTTTTGTTAATTTCTGGCTGCAGTACCATTGAAAACTTGGTGACTATACTCACATATTGTTTATTAAACTAGATACTACTAGGAACCAAATTCCTTTAGGAGCAAAGAGCTATTAAACTGACTAGTGTGTCTCCACAGGGAAATCCAGTATTTTCTCAAGTGCTGAGGATGGGAGTAAGATGCATGTGTATATGACTTTTCTAAAGCCTGCAAATGATGCCTGGTAGTGTTGTACTTGAGAGCAGTATCTTTTTGCTCCTATAACTAATGATTTTAATATTTTTTTTCCTTCCCTGTGGAATTTTGTTGTTTTGGGGGGTTTTTGTTTGTTTGTTTTTCTTTTTTTTTTTTCCCTCTGATTCTGTAGCTTTTGGGGTACTGAAAGCTCCCATGGTGAGAGATGGTCACTGTTGCGTACTTCTTGTAGAGGGAAACTCTGCTGCCATTATGACTTTTTTCTCTTTTGGGGGAAGGTTCTTAAGGACTAAATTAAGTCTTTCACTCAGTAGTGGCAGAGAGACCCTTTAGATCTCGCATGGGTAGTTAGTAGAGAATCTTTATGAAAAGAACAGAAAACCCCTACAAAAAACCAGTGTGCACATGAAACAACACTCACCCCTCCCTCATGCTCCCTGCAGTCTATTCTCCCTGACCCTGCTAGCTTGAAGAGCATGTGTGATGAAGTAAAATCTCTCCTCTTTAAAATGAATAAATAATTAAATTGACAAGTCTTAGCTTCTTGACTGTAAGTTGAGTTCAGCAGATGGAACTGATGATGAAATCAAATAAATTGGCTCCAACTTAAGCATAAAAAAGTTCTATATGAATGAACATTCATCTAATAGTAAGTAAATATATCCATCACCAACATCTTTAGCTCAAAGTATTTTCAGTTAAGAAAGCCTCTCTTAAGAAAACCCTCACTTGCTGAAAATTTGGCAAAAACTCCCTAAAATATTCATTAATCTACAATATTTTAAGGGTTTGTTGTGTGGGATTTATTTTTTTTAATTTTTCTTTTTTTACATCTGCAGTACCTTCTTTGCTGTGGCTTAAAGCAGTAACTTTATTTACTGTAGATCTTTATATGTGATACGTAGAAAATAAAGCACAGTTGAAATTGCAAACTGAGTAAATGTACTTTTCATGGTGCATACTGCTCTTCTAAAAAATGTATTTCAGCAAATGCATTAGTATCGTGAATTTGTTAGGATGAAAAGAAGCAGTTGACTGTGGAAAAGTCCCATAAATTAACCTAGCTGAATGCTGTTGCTTTTGAAAGCGTCGACACTCCAGTTGATACTAACCACGGGATTCTGCAGAGATTAGTGTACACAATTAAATGCTGGGAACAGTGTATCCATGGGAACAGCTATTGCCTTCATATGATGGTATGCAAATTATTTCCTACTTTCAAGATGAAGTTTCACTCCTACCTTCACAGAAAGATAAGTAAACATCACAAGAGTTGTAGTGCAGTTTGGGCATGGTATTTCTGTAAAACAATATTTTGTTCTAGGTGTTCTTATCCCTCTGAAAGAAAGACTATGGCTTCTTTAGGGAAACATTCAATCATTAGATCTGTGAATTTAGTCCCGCATGTCAGCTGAACTGGGACCTCGGTGAAGCGCCTCAGTATGGGCTTGTTCTCTCCTTTCAGTAGGAAGCAGTCAGTGGTGCAGAAGCTCATGAGCAGGAGCAGTTTCACATGTGTAGAAGTTAGTGAGTTCAGTCTTGTATTTCCTGTAAATCAAGAGTAGTCCTAGATACCTGAAACGTGTTCACATAAACATATTCATTTTTGATAACATCGCTATTTTTGAAACCAGGTTGAAATGAATAACATATTTCATTTTTGGTTTTGCTTAAATGTTAATCTCTGCTTCTTACTTTATTCTAGGGAAGCAGATATTTAGCAGCAAAAATGAATTTAGGATCAGCACAGTGAAGTTCCACCCTACAGACTCAAATATTTTCATTTGTGGAGGGTTCAGCCCGGAAGTTAAATCTTGGGATATAAGGACTTCTAAGGTAATGGAAATCTTTTTTTCTGTTTCTCTTAAAATGTTTCCTAGCTTGGATGTGCTCTGCATTACTAATCTGCTAGACGTACTGGTCTTTCAATGAAATCTCACTCTGGAATATTTTGCATTTGTCATTGATTGTGTTGCCATTTATTAATATGAACATTTGTAAAGTTCATGAAGAGGAACATTGTACACAAAAATATTTTTGTTTCTTTGTTTATGTAAATATGAGTAACATACAGTTGAATTAAAGGAAGCCTTTTTGAGGCTCATTTTGAGGATTGTGAAAAGCAGTTGTGTACTAGGAAGCAGTATAGCTAACTTGCTGTTCAAGCTGCTACATGTGGGTCGGGATGTGTTTACCTGTATCTTTTGTATAGAAGCTTGGAGTAATATTTACATTCATGAAGGGTCACAGAGAGGCCTGTATAGCCTGTGCCTTCATCGTGAACCACCAAAACTAGTGTGCTTCCAATTGCCATTCAGAGCTCAGGTAAGACCAGTGCTGTACTCTGCCAGTGGAAGCATAAGGCAAGCTGCCAGAACAGCTCAAAGAGCAGCAGTGACTGTAAAGTGAGTTGTTTTCCTTTGAATTTCTATGTGGGTAGTTCCTACTCAGTTAGCCATCTGTTTGCTCTTGAGGGTGACAGAAGGGATCTGAAAAAGATAAGATTGTTTATCCAAACTTTGCCTTTGATGTACTAAGAATAATAGGTGAGAGATGTAGGGAGACGCATTTCATGTATGAGGGCTCTAACAGGAGAGCTCTGAAATCATTGTGGGAGTTGCACTACTGAGAAGACACAGTATTCTTGAACAATTAAGAATCTAGTTCCTGTGCTGCAGTTGTTCCTTTAGATTTGTCACTGAGAAAAGGATTTAACTGTATAGGATCTATACCATAGGCTTCCCTCACAGGTGATCAGTCACAGGTGATACTTGCAGTTCAAGGTTACACTTCAAAAAAGATTATTCCCAACCCCCCTCACCCCAGCAATTCTGATGCCAGAGATTGTGATGACATACCTGAGGACTATGCAAAATTGGCATTGACTCAGGCAGAGTTAGGGGACTAAATACCACATTAATGCTTGTGGAGATGTTAGTTTTGAGTCATCTCCTGAGTCTGATTCTCTCCTATTGTCAGTATCTCTGACAATCAGTGGTATTTTGGTTTTATCTTGGAACAGATAGTGTGTCAGATGGTGTCACCAAGAAAAATGGCTTGAAAAATGCTGTTCTTGGTAATTTTCCCCATTTATGAAGTGTCAGAGTTTCAGTAGTGCTTTCTCTTGGTACAAGATGAGGTATCAAGCAATGTTTTTTATTCCAACCAATGAAAACAATAAATGCATTCATAGAATCGTAGAATCATAGAATAGTTAGGGTTGGAAAGGACCTCAAGGTCATCTAGTTCCAACACCCCCGCCATGGGCAGGGACACCTCACACTAAACCATCCCACCCAAGGCTTCATCCAACCTGGCCTTGAACACTGCCAGGGATGGAGTACTCACCCTCCCTGGGCAACCCATTCCAGTGCCTCACCACCCTAACAGGAAAGAATATCCTCCTTATATCCAGTCTAAACTTCCCCTGTTTAAGTTTTAACCCATTAGCCCTTGTTCTGTCACTACAGTCCCTGATGAAGAGTGCCTCCCCAGCATCCCTATAGGCCCCCTTCAGGTACTGGAAGGCTGCTATGAGGTCCCCACGCAGCCTTCTCTTCTCCAGGCTGAACAGCCCCAACTTCCTCAGCCTGTCTTCATACGGGAGGTGCTCCAGTCCCCTGATCATCCTCGTGGCCCTCCTCTGGACTTGTTCCAACAGTTCTATGTCCCTTTTATGTTGAGGACACCAGAACTGCACACAATACTCCAAGTGAGGTCTCACAAGAGCAGAGTAGAGGGGCAGGATCACCTCCTTCAACCTGCTGGACACGCTCCTTTTTATGCAGCTCAGGATACCGTTGGCTTTCTGGGCTGTGAGCACACACTGCTGGCTCATGTTCCTTTTCTCATTGACCAACACCCCCAAGTCCTTCTCCACAGGGCTGCTCTGAATCTCTTCTCTGCCCAGTCTGTAGCTGTGCCTGAGAATGCCCCAACCCAGGTGTAGGAGCTTGCACTTGGCTTGGTTGAACTTCATGAGGGTGGCACTGGCCACTTTACAAGTGTGTCAAGGTCCCTCTGGATGGCATCCCTTCCCTCCAGTGTATCAAGAGAACCACACAGCTTAGTGTCATCGGCAAACTTGCTGAGGACGCACTCAATCCCACTGCCCATGTCAGCGATGAGGATGTTAAACAGGACCAGTCCCAACACCGATCCCTGACGGACACCGCTCATTACTGGTCTCCAGCCGGACATTGAGCCATTGACCACAACTCTTTGTGTGCAGCCATCCAGCCAGTTCTTTATCCACTGAGTGGTCCATCCATCAAATTGATATCTCTCCAATTTAGAGAGAAGGATGTTGTGTGGGACAGTGTCCTTTCACTTAGGTTTTAAATTCTGGTGGTGCCTCAGCTCAACTGATTATGTCTGGCAGACCTGATTGTAGTTCAGGCCTATATAAATATATATTCACAAAACAGTTCCTTGTGGGCAGAAGCAGGTCTCAGACAGCGTGTTCTTCTTAACCTGGACAGAAGCTGCAAAGCAGCCTGTGCATCCCAGGCTGTGATTGCCAAATACTGTAACCACCTTAGCTTGCTGTTCCGCAGAAGGTGCCTCTTACAGAAATATGTGCATGTCCATGCTACAAGACTGGAGTTTTCTGATTGATAAAGGGTGGTTTCACTATCTTGGAAAGTCTTCTCCATGAAACTGTTCCTGAAAAGTAACAGTAGAGAGGAAATGTGTCCTTCGCCAGTGAAAGGTGTTTGCTGGAACAAGAAGAAGGCAAGTGTAGAGAGGTGTAGAACATAGTTTGCATGAGTCATTATTGCAGTGAGGAGCAGACAAGTGTGTTGAAATGAAGCTTACAGTAGACGATGGAAAGATAAGGGGCAATGTGCAATTTATCAGGTATTGGTCTTTCTAAAAGGCCTTGTCAGAAGGCAAAAGAGCAAAACCATACTGATAAACTGTAGACTAGCTCACCCATTCATATATTCTGTAATTCTGACTTATCAGAAGCCTGGTTTGAGATGATGTTCTGATATAGTAACTTTTGTGTAAACTACATGTCTAGCAAAATTGCAGAGGAAAACTGGAGTTTTCAGTACTTTACCACTGCTCAGTTATAAGAAACAATAGTTAGGCTTGGGACTGCCTTTGTGTAGGTTTCAGGGGATGACATATAAGCTGTGTGTGTGTATGCAGACAGAGCCAGTAATGAACGCTTTAGGTGACGACATCTTGTGATTCATTTCCAGAGGACAAACAGACACCATGAAAACCTATTTATGTCTGTGTAGAATAGGAACATGAATACTTAACATTTTATTAATTTGAAGATGCATCCAGTCTAAACCAGCCCTCATGTTTTCTACTAATTAGGGAGTATACTGTCTTTATGAGATTCAAACAGAATTTGATGGTATCTTTATGCTTTACTGCCCAAATCTTGTTTTTGTTGTTGGTTTTTTGTTGTTTTTTTTGACTCCTTGCTTACTTATCTGGGCATGGTGCTTTTTTCGAATGGGTACAATAGTATATTTGTCTTTCCATAGGCCATTCCATGTCCACTTCTAATACTGTTGCCAAAGTAGATGATGCTCAGGATTGTTACATTATGAATTTTTTCTTTTTCATTGTGAGTATTGCTGTTGTACAACATGTCACAACACTGCATCCTGTGACACACTTTGATCCCATCTTGTGGTGTGATTTCTCAAAAAAACAGTACATTTCTGTGGCCAGAATGCTGTATACAGCTAAAATGAGACTAACAGAATAATGCATTTTTATCTCTGTAACTAACCATAAACTCATTTTGCAATGCTCAAGCTCCAGCATTGGAACCTGCCTTAAAGAGCTGTTGATCTCTAAGGAATGCACACAGTGGTGGTCTCTGTACCTGCAGGATACTCCAGTGCTTTGAAAGATTGTCTGTAACTCTATTTGTGCAAACTGATGCTAATGAAGAGATAAGGGAAACATCCCACCATATTACAGGAAAACAGTTTCTTTCTGAGAGAATAATAAGTGAATGAATGTATATTCTAACAGGTAAAATAGGAAACCTTTTAGGCTTGGTAAAACAAAAACCCCAGCCTCTTTATTTTGTACAGAGCCTTTAATGGGTTGTCTCTAGAAGTTTCTAGAAGCTGTTGCCTGCTTTGTTCATTAGGAAATAGTTATATTCATATAGAATTTCACCAGTTGGAAAGCTAGCCAATTAAGCAGTGCACAAGGAATTTTAATTTTAATAATAAGCAGTCTCTAATCACCTTGGAAAGTGGAAAGCTTGGGTTTCACCTGGTAACAGATACGGATCCTTTTTTCTTTTGTTTGTTTGATATATTTGCTCATTTGAAAATTGTAATTTTGTATGTACTTTGATTGTCTATAGCAGCAATGTGATTTACTGTCTTACTCTGAGACCTTTCTAAAAGGGGGAGAGAGCTTCTGTTATCCTTTGATATTTTTTCCCTGATACGAGGTAGCTGTAGCTGAGTGATAGATGTAGATTGTTAGACACCTGTATTTGTATTGGTTTTAAAATTAGAGCTGTGTGTGTACTGAGTGAATGTGGAAGCTCATAACTGAGTGGGGAAAATACAAAACTCTGATTTGATTGCTTATGGCTTCTTCTTGCAGAATGGCAAGTATCACATGCGCGTTATTACTGCAAAATAATGTTACATTTCAAACTCTCAGTTGTGGAACAGTATGTTGGTTAGGCATGAATCGTCAATATCATCAGTATCTCTGCTTCTTGCTAGTTTGGAGGATTTCAATGGATTCTTCAGGAATTCCTACTTTCAGCTTATATTGTTATCTTTATTCACAAGATAAAAACAGCACACCTCATGTGTTTTCCATCTTACACAGTTATGGCCATATTGATTGAATGAAGTGTCCTGGCCAATCCTGTTCTAACAAATGGCATTTGGTCTTAACTGAAATAGATGTCTGAGGCCTCTTACCACTTTGTTTCAGTTTTGGTGCAAACAACTTTTATATCTTTAAAGTGCTTTCATCCTAATTCATTACAAGATTTTCCTGTTTTGCTGGTTCTTTCAAGTATGTTTACCTGTCATTCAGCTTGGAATGATGTATGAGTGAAATAATGATTCTTTTTGTTCCCGTCATGATACTCCTGATAGCATTTTTGGGCTTTGCAGCGTATTTTGTCAATAGAGTGAGCACCCTAAATCAAGAGCTTGAATCTTGTTAGTCATTGCCCATTGAAAACTCAGTTTCAGCATTCACTGGTAATTCTGTTTCAGAGGTCATTGTTTAGGATCTACATGTGTTTTAACAAACTATCCACTTGCACATCTTAAATTTAACTGTGGGAGGCAAAATAATAATTGCATATCAGGAAATGAGGGATTTTTTGGTGGAAATTCAGGCCAGAGCATTAAGCATCATGGACATAGAGAGAATGACTGATAACAAAACTATTATCCAATTACACATACATGCAGTAGTTGAAATGGGCAGCTCTATGCCAGTGTGCCACATTGGCTGCTGGTGGGAAATGCCGTAGAATAACTGACAGTGATATTTTTCCAAATTAGTACTTCTGAAATTTCACTTTGATTTTATAGAGAATAAGTTTGAGAACAAGTTACTAATATTCATTCATGTATTGAATGTGGTATAAATACTGGATTTCTAAGTCCCAGAGAAAATGTATGATGGTAGCTTTGAGGCAGTCTTTCAGCTACTAATACATTGAGAAATGTACATAGGCTATTAATCAGAAAGACAGATATAAAAAAAAAAAAAAAGCAGGAATATTGAAAGACATTTATTGGTATCCCTGTTCTGTTGAACAAATAAGCAAAATGATTTCAAATGTAGCATTGGGTATTGAGCTAGATAAAGAACGAAAGAACAATAAGGGAGTTAAAAACTTCAAGATAAAGCTAAGCAACATACTTCAGAGAAATGAATGGATGGCATAGCTTGTTAACTGCTCAGTGAAATGTAAGATATACAGGCATCTCAAACTTAGAGAGACAAGTAATCGAGGCCTGAGAGGGGAAAAAAATGAAAGAATAGAAAAGGCAGTTGAATAGCATGTAGAGATTTATTATAGTGCTATTCCTTTGTGTTAAACCCAGTTTTGTCTCTGGTGAAGGGATTATTCTGGAGAGCTTATATTGCTGTATAACAGATTCATTACATTTATGAAACACTTGGAGAATGTTTATAGAGACTTTATGAAAAGACCAGAAAGCTTGGAAGTGAGCTGCTATGTTAAAAAAACCAAAACCAAATCCATCTCTGCAGTGTTTACCACAGAGAGAGAATCATATTGAACAGCAGCTGTGGGATCTTTGGACCTCGGAGCTGAACCTAGAAAAAAACTGTAAAATGCCCTGTAAAAAGAACTGTGCAATAACAGTGAGACCTTAAAGTACTTACGTATTTTGAAAGTATTTCCTTTCTCTGAGCTGTGGAAGAGCTTCTTAAGATGTTCAGCACAAACCAGTTGAATTATACAGTTACTGTCCATTTTGGCTGATCTATATTAGCTTTCAGACAGGAGACAATATATATTCCAAACACTTACTCTACCTGAAATTTTGATATTTCTTGAAGCAGCAAAGAGAGCATAGGGTTGAGACCTGTATCCTTTAGCTAAGCTTGCACAGATGTAATATCAGAACAATGCTACAGCTATACTGATAATTTAAAGTTAGCCAAAGGAGCTAACGTTCCTTACACTATGAGTGTAAGTTGTCAAACTGAGTTGAAGATTTATTTACACATTCCAGCAAGGTTTGCATAGTGTAAAGCAGGGATAGTATTATAACTGTTGAAAGGACAAAGAACACTCAAGAACTTGCATCTAAATGTATTGATTTACAATTTCTTAATGTATCCATGTAATTATTTCTAAGTTTTGCCTATTTCACCTTTTATTTACATTTTGCTTTGGTTGCTGAAACATTTTGTAAGCATTCAGGAGCTGGCTCTTGATCATGTGCATACAGAAATGCAAGGAACTCTAAAGGTAGGGAGATTGCTTAGTTTATACAGCTGTTAGATGTATTCAGTTCATATGTTCTGTCTCATAAACCACTATTGGAGCTTTGGCAAGAGCTATCTGCTGTAGCTGTCAGAACAGCAAGTCCTGAGGAAGCACCATGCAGTGGTCTAGGGAGGGAATAAGTGGAAGGTGACAGGGCTGTGGCTCTGATCTTTAAACTATATCAGAAGGTCTTAGACCTCCATAAATGCAAATACACTCCTTATATTAAACAAGGAGGGGAGAGGAAGGGCGTCCACCAGTGGAGACCAAGTAGTATGACCTGACATGGGCACAGAACAGACTTGGAGGGAAAGATTTGTTGTAAGTGTGGGAATAAATGGAATTATTAAAAAAAAATTAATTATGGGGGTTAAGCAAAGGTTGATTGTGTGAAGTTTACTTCACGCTACTCTACAATTTTGGACTTTTTTTTTTTTAACAATTAGAGAAGCTGAAGAAGTGGAGACTGATGTAGGTACTGTAAAATGGGAAAAGCTAAAGGAGAGAACTCAAGAAAGGAAACTGGGAGGTATTTGGTGATGTGCTTAAGGCATGGCTCCAAATGGAGACAACATTTATTATTTTAATTTGGAAAAAATATTTGTTACAGAAAGTATTGTGCTAGCACAATCAATGATAATAAAAAACGGATAGAATACCATGCAGAGAAAATACCCGTGACTTACTAGCAATAGGAAGAGTACAAATGAATGCAAAGATCCAGCCTTTTAGGATTAATAACAGATTTTTGTCAGGACATAAGCAAGGTTTCAAAAAAAATGAATACAAAGTCAATCTGTTGGAGTGATAGGCAAATTTGAGGAAAATCTAGATTTGAATATTTACGCAGAATTCCCATTTTTGGAATTCAGGTCTTATAAGCTATAGAATATATTTACTAGAAAAATGGTGGAAGCAGTTAGTTTGAGCTTTTAAAATTAGTCTAGAAATGCAATGCAGAATTTTTATTATTATCAGAGGCCAACACAGAGTATAAACAGGGGCTTCTCCCCCATCTCCCCATCTTGCTCTATTGCTCTGGATTGAATATTGCTTAGCTACAAAATTTCAACTATCACGTATAGTTTTATGCTTAAAAAAAATAAATCTTTACGTTGAGCTGTTTGTCTGTACTTGAGTTTATAAAGAAAGAAGCCAAAGTCATTAAAACACAGTTTAAAAATTAATGAATTCAGCGTGCAAGTGCAGTGCATTTAGTTCCTTGGAAACATTCTATTGCAATTTCTTTCAGATGAGATGCAGTCATTTTCAGTAGCATGTAGCATTTAGGAAACTTAAACTATGACACTAACGAATTTGTCTTTGGATAGCATATAAATATGAAAAAAAGGTTGGAGAAATTGCTGGTTACTTGCACTTCTGGTTTCTATAGAAACAACCATTACACTGTCATGTACTGATGGTATTAGGAAGAACAATGTAATTAAAATAAGATGATTTATTCAGTTCTTTAGAAAACTAAAGATATTCTTCTCACAGTTTGAGAAAGCCTGACTGAATCTATGGGCAAAAAGTTTGAAGAAATCTGGTGGGGGGTACATTTGTACTTGTGTAATGGTATTTGGTTTTTTAAATGTGAACATTCGGGAGTCCTTTCTGAGTGTGAAGAAACATTTTATGTGGCTGTATCATATACATGAGCAGTCCTGCTGTGTTTATTTGGAAACCTCATATGGTGGTATTGCAGATGATAATCATAGACCTGTCTGTCTGTGACAGACAATCATAGCAGCTGCTCCTGAGGAGACTGAAATGGGCCAGAGACAAAACATGCCTCTTTGTGGAGCATGAGTATTCAAATGAGAAGCTGTTGGGGAATAGCCATTCTGGTTTCAGCCCATTTCTAGACAAATTTTAAACCCCCAGCAGCTACCAGTATGCTTTAAAAAAAAAACAAGAATATGAAAGCCCAGCAAACTTCATCTCAAATCCCAGCAATGGTTACCCAGACATTTCTAATGTAGAGTGTGGGGACTTTTTGCACCACAGATACTGTCTTTGTCTTTCATGGTCTGTTTAAGTTTTCAACTGTAGAATTGGTTGTTCTTGATTTTTCTCTCTCTTTTTTTTTTTTTTTTTTAAGTGTCTGCAACATCCTGTAGCAAAAAAAACCCAATTTAAATATGTGTTGTGGGAAGAAGCATCTTGTTTTGAAGCTGCCTTCTGCTAGTTTGGAGTCTGAATTCTGATCATGGAAGAAAGCGGTCACCTTCTCCATGCCACTCAGACTTTGTTTCTGATTCTTTCAAATTCCCCATGGTTGTCCATTTCTGTACTGTAAAGTCCTTGGTTACTGATTCTCATAAAAAAGCCGTTCTGCATCTTGGATGTGCCTTGTCTGTTTCCTGTATATAGATTTCACTTATCCTATTTGAGATGAGACGATAATTTTAAATAAAATTCTGAGGAGAAAATATTTTTTTTCTAATAAATGGTTGACATTTTTTATCACAAGAATCCTGTGCTTTCTCAAGCAATCTGAAGTGACTTAAAAAAAAGAGTGTATTGTTCATATAGTAATCTGTCTTAACACCTTACTCTTTAGAATAGATCAACACAAATGGCTCGCACTGCAGTAGATAAAAAAGCTTCTATTTTGTGCAAAATTAACTTTCTCTTAAAGTGCACTTTTTATTACTAGTAGTGCTCTATTACTGTTTCACAGAGGAAACTTAAATCAGTCCACGATTGCTTTAATTACCCAACATGCCTACAGGAAGAGACAGTTTCATACCAAAGCACTCAACCTAAAAAGGTAGGACAAGAAGTGGAAGTAAAAATACGGCCATTTTTGTAGGTTGGAAGACATGACACTGGCTGATTAAGGGTTTTTTCCATGACCATCCAGATTACATGTAGTGCTGTTAGATTTATTTTGAGATCTCATCTGCTGATGCTCAGAACAATGACTATAAAAGCATGTTTCTTTCTCACCACTTGCTTAAAGTTTGAGGGACTTTTTAGGAAAGTGCGGTGCATATATATTACAGGTGACCAGCCCAGAGCTTGGGTGAGCAGCAGTTTCTGAACTGCTTGTGTTGAGGCTTTGGGCTTTCTTGACAGACAAAATACCAGGCATTGCATGTACTTTATGCAGCAAAGTATTACAGAACACCCATCTGAAATATATAGCTTGAATTCCGTATCACAGCATGGTTTTCAAATCATCAGAACCCTAAGAATGTCTTTGAAACTGACTTAATTTGCTTAAATTACCTTTCTTGTTGAATGCCTGCAGCCATGAGCTCTTGCCTTAGTGAAGAAGCTTTATTATTATGTTGGATTGTGTTGACACCAGAAAGTATTAGGACTTCTTTTGAAATTATTTCTTTTATGTCCAGGAAATGCTTAGATTGAAGAAGTGGACAATGCTTTCCAATGCTTATTGGTGATAAATCTGCAAATAGAAAAAGGGCAAAAGCTATTATTAACAAACTAAAGCCAGCAGGGTAAGGAAGCTGGTGCTTTCCCCAGGCAAGTTCCTCAGGCATGTCGTGAATTAATTGTCTAAGGTAGAACAGATCAGGTTTAATTATGAGTACTTTTCTGGGCAGGGGTGTCGCAAAATTTGAAAGCTATCTTTATGGAAGATTTTAAATACTATGTATATCAAGTTCCCAGCTGCTTGTCAAAGTGTTAGTTTATTGTTCTCTGAGGCAGCTCTTACTGTGTGGTTTGAAGATTAAATAGCATAGTTTTTCTGAGGTATGTATAGAAAAAAAATGTTTTTTTTTTTTTACTTATTTTTATGGAGCTTCTTGTTGCAAAGCTAACATACATGTGTAATTTGGTTAGATGTCCTGTTAACAGACAACCATATATATGTAATGATTAGCAGTGAAAATGTTTAAATTGTTAGTGGCAGTTTATGTAAGAGCCCAAGAGGATTTCAGCAAAACAATAAAAGCATGTGCATGTTACTTACTGCATGATCTCTACTTTTTCCTTACTGAGAGATTGCTGTTGCTTCAAACAGAAATTTTTAAGTCCCAAGCCTAAAAACCCCTTAACAGTGCTGAACACAGTGTATGTATGGATATGTGTATACATACATTTCACACGGGTTTTTTTGGAAGATGAAGACCTAGACAGTACGTTTGAGTTTTTCACCTTTAAAATAAGAGAATATCATCCAATTACTACCATGAAGCACTGTTTGGGACTCTATTATCATTTATTGCTCTATATGGTTCTTCATTTTCCAGCACCAATTGGCCTTTGTTTCTGCCTTCCTGTACCTGTTTCTACATGTTTGTGTTACTTTGCGCTCTGATCTTGCCAACTCTCCAGCTGGGACTTCTCACATCTGTGAAAGTGCCTGCTGCTGAGTAGCTGTCTCTTCAGTCTGTTGGGGTGCCCCCCTCCTCTCAATTTAACTTTATTTCAGGTCACCTGCAGTTCGTGTATGATTTTTCATTTCTCATTCCAAGCAGCTATTGTATTTTGTGGGTTTGTTTATTTATTTTTTATTATTATTTTTATTTTTGCTCCTACAAAATACCTTCATATTCTACTTTACTAATGAACTATGGACTTCCTTTTATAAGTCTTTGAAGAAATAGCGGTGCATGGTGATTTCTCCATAAAGAAAAGTGGAGGCAAGTGTAATTTTTGGCTTTGCAAAGTTTAATTGCTTTGTATATCATGCAGATTCCTGGGCTGAAAAACTTGATGAGAGCAAATAACACATTTATATATTCATTATCTTAAAAATGCAGGCAGATTCCTGAAAAGCATGCCAGGTTTTTGAGTGTGCAGGATGAATTTACAGCATGTATAGTGTGCTTGCATGAGTGAGGTTCTTCAGTGAATGCAAACATTGTCTTTCTAAAGCGTATGTTTCACAGAGCCTATGAAAAGCAATTGGAGCAGCTGTTGCTGCTATCCTTCTACATGTCAAGATCACAGGAAGCAGAGATGCAAGGGACCTCAGATGATCTAGTATATTGCTGCCATAAAGCAGGATCTGCTAGATCTGAACATTTCCAAGCAGTCATAAACTTTTGAGCTGGAGGGAGGAAATCAGGAAGTTCTCATGTCGTGTTTGATATTTGAAACTGTTTTTCTTTTACTGGTAAAAGTATAAAGCAGAGGTATAATCCAGGATATTTCACTGTGACACCTGAAAATTATTTTTATAAAAAAATGTATGTGCTTACGGTATCTGTAAAAGTTCCGGGCCCTGGAATCAGTAGTCCCATGTTGCTAGGGATATAAAGTAGGCACTGAAATGCCTCACAAAGCTGCGGACTGTTTCAGTATAATACTTCAAGTGCTCTCTCTGCTCTGTTGTTTTTTTCTAGTGACATTAGAAGGACTAACCTCTGAACACCCTGTTGGAAGTGCAGGCAGCTACATTTTAGCTGTCTTGGAGAGAGAGATATATATTTAGATATTAATAAGTAAGAGTCTTCCAGTGTCTTAGTTTCAAGGATCACCATATTCAGAGAGATGAATTCTTTTGATCTGGCCATTTGCCTTGAAGTTGCTCTCCACTGGAGGCAAATAAGAGAAAAAGAAAGCAGAAATATTGATTTGTAAAATTCAAAGTAGACAACACAGATGCCAAATTTCTTGAAGAAAGGTGGAAAGAAAGGAAATTCAAATAGTTCATATATTCTTTAGAATATTTCAAAATCTCTTTTACATTTTAAGATCCAATTCATAGGCTGTTAAAAGATTCAGCATCTAGTGGCTGAGGACTCATTTCTATATGGATCCAGCCCACTTTGGTGTGAATTGACATTTGCCTTATTCCAGTTTTCTAGAATGTCCCCCGATCTCAATGACTTCTCAAAGGTTATGGAGAGCATCCTTGCAATGATGCCAGCCAGCTCTTACCCTTGAGTGGATAATGTCATGGCCCACTGATTTGTAGGGGTCAAGCTCCTGTAATAATTGACATACCAAATCTTTTTTTTTTTTTTCCTGTCAGTGGGGTCTGTGTTTTTGTCAACCTGGATTTTTGTTCCCAAGGCCTGTGGCCCAACTGCTGGTAAAGACAGAGGTGAAGAAAGCATTGAGAACCTCTGCCTTTTCAGTGTTGCTAGTAACTAATTCACCTCTCCTGTTCAAGAGGGGAAAAATATTTCAATTATTTACCCAATTTTAATTATGTATCTAATTTCAGTTCAAGCTGAGCTTTTGCTTTTCTAACTGCATCTCTGCACATACAGGCAATGCTCTTGTAGTTCTCAGTGGTTCCACTTTTCCATCTCTGGTACTCTTCTCTTTTGGTTTTGAGCAAACTTAACAAACAGTTAAGCCAATGGGGTATTTTTTCTTCTACCACTTAAAAATTAGGTGCTTTCTCACATTTTACATTTGTTGGAGGTGGTTACTAATACAAGAGAAAATTTAGGTTATTGTCTTCTTCTAATCTGTCAAAAAATAACAAACTTTTTTATGCACTAGGTGTTAAGAGTGTACAAAGCTGCAGTGCAACAGACATTGGATATGCTCTTTCTCCCAGAAGGAAAAGAATTTCTTACAAGCACAGATGCAGTAAGCCGGGACTCAGCTGATCGTACCATTATTGCATGGGACTTCCAAAGTGCTGCAAAAATCTCCAATCAGATTTTCCATGTAAGATTAACAGCTAGTATTGTTTGGGATTTAATATTTCATGCTTGTCAGTGTTGTAAAAAAACCTTTTGTTTTTCTGAAAGATTATGTGATGTATAAAATGCTCTTACTGTAAGTTGAGTGCTTTCTTTAGTTCTGTATTTATATAGTGTATATTAAAAACACTTACTTATTCTTGAAAAATGACCTTGAATACTGTTAGGTCTCTTTGTGTTAAAAATATTTACATTTCGGTGCTCATTCACTGACAACTCAGCTATAATTAGGCAAGGACACTGCAGTGTCTAACTTGCCAGTGATGCATGGCAGCAGTTGCTTTCTTTTCCCACACTTTTTCATACATTTTTCATCAACTGCAATGAGGGCTATTGACAAATTTAATTTAATATTTGTATAGTAATAGCAACCTGATAAGTGCATGTAGATACCTAGTACGGCATAATCACAGAGGCAAAATTTACCTTTAACAGTGCAGGTGCAGTATTTCTGTCAGTAGTCTATTGTCTTGCCTGGATAGATTAAATTTTCTGAAAAGCCTGACAGCTTCAAAGGAGATTACTAAGGAAGCTAACAGATAACTCTAACTCGCTGGGTCTTTTTTGAAAACCCATGTCTAAGTAATATGATTGGATTATATATAGATGCTTTTGGCTGAAGTTAACAGTTATCTGCTGACAAGAACATGTAGTTCATGATCTAGTGGGATTGTTTCATGTTTAATTTCCACAGTTATGTCTTCATCCAATATTGGATATATCAACATCTTGGATAGACAATAAGGGAAAAGCAAAAAAGCTGTGAACATATGAATTGCAGATCAGTCAGGTTCCGTATCAAGAAGTAAAACCAGCCAAATAATTTTATTCTCTTTATCCCCTGTCAAACAAACCAACTAACAACCCCCCATAGCCTACCTTCTCACTACTACAGCAGCTCTGAAAAAGGCTTTTTCTCCCCTTTTCTGCACTGTGAATAACCAAAGTGATTTTAGAAACTCTTCTTCACTTTTCTGAATATCACCTTTGAACCTTTCAATGTGGGAGAGAACCCCTGAGCTCTTCAGGCAGGTTAGATCCCCAAAGAACTTGATCTATTGCTTGTCTGCTTTAACAAATGAGTAGTTAAGAGCTCTAAAATAGCCCATTACTATAGTATACACATGTCCTGGGTTCAGCAGTAGCAGTCATTTAGCTGGTGCAGTGCTGTGTTTTTGACTCTCAGCCTGAGAACAACGCTGATAACACCGATGTTTTTAGTTGTTGCTCAGTAATGTTTACTCTGACCAAGGACTTTCCGAGTCTTATGCTCTGCCAGGGAGGAGGGGAAGCCGTGAGGAAGCAGAGACGGGACACCTGACCCAAACTAGCCAAAGAGGTATTCCGTACCACAGCACGTCATGCCCACTATATAAACTGGGGGCAGTTACCCGGAAGGGTGAGATCACTGCTTGGGTCGAACTGGGTATCGTTTGGTGGGTGGCGAGCACTTGTATTCTCTTCCTTTGTTATTTCCCTTACCATTATTATTGTTAGTGGTAGCAGCAGTGGTTTGTGTTATACCTTAGTTACTGGACTGTTTTTATTCCTCAGCCTGTGGGAGTTACATTATTTTGATTCTCCTCCCCACCCCTCCGGGAGTGGGGGGTAGGAAGAGGGAGGGGGAATGAGCTAGCAGCTGTGTGGTTCTGGGCTGCTGGCTGGGCTTAAACCATGACAGTTTTTTGTGGCACCCAACGTGGGGCACGCAGGGTTAAGATAACAACAGATCTGACCAGAGTGTGTCTAATCGTATTTGTGATAAGCATTTATTGTTTTGGATTAATAGTCACTTGTCACAATGCTGATTTATTGGCTCTCAAAGTTGTTGCTCTTGATCTCGGAGTTTCAGCATGTTGTACCTTACTTACAGCCAGTATTTGCTGTGTTAGTGTTCATCGGCTGGGGGCCTTGGGCTAAGGTGATTGTTTCATTGTACTTTATGGTAATACAATAGACTCATTGATCATGAAACTGATCTGGCTTGGTTCCCAGTGTGGTCACCACCTCTATATTTTGGGAGGTATGTAATAGAAGTGTTTAGCTATTACGCATCTTTTTTCCCCTCCTTGGGTGGTCAACCTGTGAAGGAGACATTCCCTTACCTTCCCAGCTCCCCTACCAGACTGTTTACAGCATCATTTGAGAGTTCTGAAAGTTTTAAATGGCCCTTGGGTACCCTTGAGACCTGCCTGCTGATTGTGATGGGGATCACCATGTTGGCAAGCATAGAGAGTGTGTTTTATCCATGCCCATTTTGTCTGATCTCAAAAGTTGAGTTTGGGCCTTGTCTAGGGTTAGATGATGACATAGGAGGACCAAGAGATTTTCCCTGAGGCTGGACAGTCATGAGTAGCAGGGTGTGTGGGATAGTATTGGCAAATATCTAGGCCAGTGGGCCCCTCTAGTGCTTTGGAACGTCACCACTGAACAAGTGCAAAATCCAGAAAAATTAGTAAAACATTTAAATGAGGTGTGTTGTCATCTTGGTCATACCAGAAAGGGACAAATCATGGCAACGTGCTGGGGCTTGGCCTATGCTTACAGAGCCCTGTTCAACACCATCCAGCACCTTCAAAGGGAAAAAAATGTCTCTGAATCTGATGGCAAAGCAACCAACAACGCAGCTACTCTAACTCCAAATACAGCAGCTACATCAACTCCAAATACAGGAACTATACCAACCCCAGTGACAAGTACAGCAGCTGCTCAAACTCTGACAGCAACAGACAGCGCAGCTACTCCAGCTGCAAGCGCAGCAACTACACCAACCCCAGTGACAAGTACAGCAGCTACCCAAACCCCAACAACAGATACTGCAGCCACTCCACACCAGGTTGAAGAACAAGTGCCAATCGTGACCACAACAGTGCACCGGTGGCAATATCGCACCAACCGGGATTCCTGGATTCCCATCCATCAGCTGATTTGTAGACTGGAGAGCCAAGGAGTGATCAGTAGGACCCGCTCACCCTTTAATAGCCCCATGTGGCCAGTGAGAAACTAATGGAGAGTGGAGACTAACAGTAGACTATCATGGCCTGAATGAAGTCACACCACCATTGAGTGCTGCCATACTGGACATGCTAGAACTTCAGTATGAACTGGAGTCAAAGGCGGCCAAGTAGTATGCGACATTTGATACTGCCAATGCATTTTTCTCAATTCCTTTGGCAGCAGAGTGCAGGCCACAGTTTGCTTTTACTTGGAGGGGCTTCCAGCACACTTGGAACCAACTGCCGTGGAAACACAGCCCTACCATCTGCCGTCCAGACTGCACTGGAACAGGGGCAAGCTCCAGAACACCAGCATAGCAGTGCAGTGCTCGTGCAGATTACATTGTGCTTTCTTATCCCTTACTGTTAGACCCAGTTTCCCCCCCAGAAGCATGCAGTGCTGTGCCATGGAGCATACTCCCAACTGCACACTGCCTAATCCAGTTTTGATTTCTGTCCCCAGTACCTTACCGTACCCAGAACTTCCTTCCCAGTTTGTCACTTCCAAACGACACAATAAAACTCGTCTGATGTTCTTCCTGTTCTACCACACAGCCTGTGAGTTTCAGTGGTCACTGTCAGCCTGGTGACATCACACACAGATACATCCTACAGCCAACACTCTTTTAGTTTGTATTCATGGCACCAAAATTCAGCACTGTGCCTTTAAGTTAGGCTGAAACCAGCAGAAGTTTGGACCTGGTGAGAGCTTTGAGAGAGCAGTTGATTTCTAGTGCAGTCGCCATGCAGTCTTTAAAAAATAATCTTAATTCAGTCTTCAATAGGAACACTAGACTAAAGCCAAGTGTTATTAATTTTTTTGAAGATATTTATGAATTTACAGCCAGCAATAGCCTACACAGCAAATCGCTGTCATAAAGAACTTCTGACTTAGTAAGCTATTGAGTACCATCAAGTTGAAGTTACCTTTCTGCAGCTGTTCTGCAGTATAATTATGGTTCAGAGGGAGATTTTGGTCAGCATCTATGAAATCAGGGTAGATATTTCATTTAAGATTTGTCTTGGTGTAAGACTTTCAGTGAATTGTAATGAGTTAAGTATCTTTTCTGTAATGTATACTGTGGTTATGACTTACGTATACTTTACCTTTTATGGTTTTCCAAAATGTGAGACGATAACCTGAATCATTTCAACAAATCTTCTGTTTCATACAAAACTTTCTTTAAAATTATTTTCAGGAGCGCTACACTTGCCCGAGTCTGACTCTGCACCCAAAAGACTCTGTGTTTGTTGCTCAGACAAATGGGAACTACATGGCTTTGTTTTCTGCGCAGCGACCTTACCGAATCAACAAGAAGAAAAGATATGAAGGACATAAGGTATCCTTCTTTACTGGGAACTTAATATCCAGATCTACAAGATGGTTAGCAAAGTACCTGTGCTTTTTAGTATGTCTGCTAATAGTAGTTGATTATAAATCAGTGATAGATATTAATTGGCTTCATTTGCTTTCCTATGTGCCAGTCTATTTTGAATCATACGCACTCTGAAGAAAATAGTTACTAGAAGGTACTATGAATACTTAATAGCTTGTTTAAACAAGTTTGTGTTATAGCTGTGTCGTATTAAGCACCTGGAGAAGTCCTTAGTGTAAGTTTATTTAAAGATACAATTTTTTTTTTTGGTACTGTATTCTTTTTCAGTATATCACAATGAACTTTCCTCATCAGCATCAGGAGTTACACTGTTATTGATTTTCACAGGTGGAAGGTTTTGCTGTGGGCTGTGAATTTTCTCCAGATGGAACACTTTTGGTGACAGGAAGTTCAGATGGCAAAGTGTTTTTCTATAACTATCATACTGCTAGGATTATTCGCACTTTGTCTGCACATAAAGAAGCTTGTGTGAATGCAATATTTCACCCAGTCTTGCCATCACTCCTTGCAACATGTGATTGGGCTGGAGAAGTCAAGATCTGGCAATAACAAGCAGAGTTACTTTTCAGGATGTCTCCTGTTAGTTTGTCAAAGGCATAGGAAATAAACCATGGTACGCAATGTGAAATTTTGTTGTGATGTGGTAAGCAGAAGAGGCTATTGTCTTTTCTTCTGTGACCTCTAAGTGTATGCTTCATAATGCAGTTAAGATGGTCTTGACATTAGCTGCTTAGCAAGTGGTTTACTCTCTCCCTCAGCCCTGGTGAACAAATTTCTGCCTGTGACAATTTTTTGCTTGTCTTCTGCTACTCATCTGGCCCCACCCTGGTTTGAGTAGCTAAACTTAATGAAATTATTGCTGTTTTTATGGAGCTTTTCAGTGCAGCTTTCTTAAACCAGGTTGCGTCATAGAATTATTTAGATTGGAAAAGACCTCTAAGATCAAGTCTAGTCATTAACCCAGCACTGCCAAGTCCACCTTATGTCCCTAAGTGCCACGTCTATACATCTTTTAAATACCTCCAGGGACAGTGACTCCACTGCTTCCCTGGGCATCCTGGTCCAACGCTTGACAGCCCTTTTGGTGAAGGAATTTTTCCTAATACCCAGTCTAAACCTCTCCTGGTGCAACTTGAGGAAATTTTCTCTCATCCTTACCAAAAGTTGGTGAGGACATATTATTTAACAGAGGATGACATTCAGATCAATTAATGCCTATTTTATCTTCCTGGAATTTCTTTTCACTGGTTTAAACTAATTTTCACTAGGTTTGCTCCCTGACCTGGTCACTGAGGGGTTGATGGGGCAGTAGTGTAGTTCAAGGTAAAACAGCCTCTGTGCACAGAAAGGGGGAAGATCACAGGGCAGGTGGGAATGTTTCTTTTGGAAATGGATGGCTGTCACCAGCTCAATTTATTGTAAAATGCCTTCTGTGAGTTCCAGGGAAAGGTGTGCCAGATAATTTGAAGCTAATTTTGAAGTCAGTAAATTTGCATTCTTGAAATCCCAGTGTTTAATGTTGAGTTTTAAACTTACATTTACAACTGTACATAAACAAATCAAAATTATTTGTAAACACTTTTAGTGAAAAAATAAATGGCTTTTTTTTATACATGGTTTCTGTATTTCACTGTTTTACTCCTGTTCTTGACAAGTCAGTATGCAAACTATTATGGAATTGCTAATTGGGGAGGAAACTTTTAATACGGTGCCCTAATTTATTGTGAACACACATGCATTCCTCCATACTTCTTGATGTCATGCAGACACAGAAAATTGTCATAACACTATTTAGTGCAGGAGATGTTCTTTTTCACATTCAGGCAGGAGCTGGGCTATTCTGCAGCAAATAGAAAATTCATTAGGGTGTAACTGTGTTTTTACATATGTATAGATTGCTTGTAAATGTCTTTGAAATTTGCATACCCTTCACTTATATTGATTGGTGTATGTGTATATATATATAAATATCACTGAAAAAATTATGTTTGTGCATCACATAAACCATATACCCAACCTTGAGTCCATATAGATATGTGTTACCTTGCAGTGAGTGCTATAAGTTTGTTTTGGCTTTGGTCTGATTAGTCTTTAAACATATTTTAACATACACTGGATAATTGTGTTTAGTAAATTGTCTCTGTCATGGAATCAAGTAATCATATATAATAGCAATTTTTCCTCTGTAGCATCTTTTTATTCTTCAGATCTTTTCTTATTGGCACAAATAAAAGGGGGATTTATCCCTTTTCCACATACTCAGTTAAAACAGATTTCCTGGAGAAAATTTTTCAGAACACTCTTGCAAATGGCAGGTTTTAATTAACGAGCAAAATGTGTTCCACAATAAGTCTGTACCAAGACTGGGGGTCCACAATTATATTGTTTGGTATGTGGACCAAGATATTGTAGCTGCATGGTTTTAAGCATAATATCAACAGTTATGATGAGTTTTAACACCAGGCATTACATTTTAATGAACCATGCAGTGTAGCACAAATAACTTTTGTTTGTTACTTTCAGACTGTTCTTAATTTCTTGCTTCCTTGTTTTGCAATTATCTGTTCGACGGGAGCCTGAATTTTGCGCTTCTCATGACTGTGCCTCTAGCATACAAGCCAGCTGGACCCTTTAAATGACAACTGGTTCAGTGATTTGACGAGTTACTCCTAATTCAAGCTACGAGATCTTCATAGATGTCAGGAGTTCAGCTGAGAGTGAAGTAATAGTTGCCTATCACTGTGCAGGATGAATGACAGCACAACATTTTCTAAGACGTCCTTCCCTTCAGGTATTTTAGTTCAAAATGTGCTATTGCTCTTTAAACCTTCTGGCAGCCGGTTTTGTCTGTATGGGCAGCACTGTAGTCCTGTTATCTCCACAGGACATTATCTGCCTGTTATTTTATTAAATACTGTTGAGAAAGGACTTAAATAAATGTGACCTCATGATAGGAATGCTTTATTGGGTGAAGCCCCAGCTTAAGTGAAGACTATTCTGTAACTGAATGAGCTCTTAGCACATTCAGCCACATTTCAGAGCACATATGGCTAGAGTAAAAGATCTGAAAGAGCAGTCTTTGGGCATCATTGCACATATTGCATAGAAAAGTTACTGCATTTTGTAATACTACCTGTGTTTTTACTTATGTCCGAAGGCATGATTCTGATGTTTAGTGTTTATTCCTCTTTAGACTATTTTAAGTGGGTGAGGGTAAAGCTAAAGTTTAATTAAAGGTAGTAAAGAAAAATAAAAGAAACTTGAAACTGTATAATCTTGAAGAATATTAAAATTAGGACTGCATTTGTGTCAGATCTCCAAGATGGCTGGAGTTTTAATTATGAGATTCAGCCAAAGGTTTTATAATGCAGTGAAATGATGTTCACAGCATTATCTTGTTAAAATCTCTTTCTAATATAAAATTAAGACACAGACTGAAACTTAGTCCTTAGAAATATTTTAGAATAGTGCTGTCTATTAAGTTTTCATTATGATTCAAAGACAAATTCTTCCTTGTAATCTTATGTAATGAACTGTAATAAAAAGTACCCACATTGCTCCATGATTCTGTAATTAACAAATACTGTTTGGGCTGCAAACAAGGATTATTGTGTTCCAATGATGCTTTTAGAATGTAATGAATTGTTGGTTAATTAATTTTATTCATAAAGTTATAATATAGAAATTTTTGAATCTTGGTTTAAGAGCAGTTCTTCTAGCTTTATATAGAGCTCTCAAGGGCATCATATATTAGAGCTGAGATCTTTAGCATGTTGAAATGGTCTAGCTTGCATAGATAAACAAGTCAGATTCATTTTAATGTATTTTCTACTGTATCAAGCCACTAATAATTCCAATCTCTACCACTTTATTATTTGCTACTGAAGCGTTATTAATTCGGGGTGTCAGAGGGTGCAAGCTATTCAACCATCTTTATCTCAAAAAACCTGTTAATTAGCAGACAGTTATTAAAATCATTGTGCTCACTCAACTGAAAAGTCACTATATTTCAGCTATAGGCCTAATCATGGAAATAAGGTATGGCATTACAGTGGGATGCCTCTTTCTGTAGGGGACAAGCAAATGTAAAGATGAAGACTCTGTCATCCTCACCATTTTCTTTTCAGTTTTTCTGTCCTTGTTTCATCACTTTGTCTTTTGCATTTAAATATATAATACTCTATATGCTCACTCTACATTCATCTTCCCTTCAATAAATTTAATATTGCTGTGCTCTGTCTTGTGGCATTCAGGCTTTCATTCCAGCTGTCGTTAGAAAGGTAGCCAGAAATGCCAGAGCACTTTGCACGCCATTCTTGTTTTTCTGTTTTACAGTTTTAATGAGGCTTCTTCCTTTTGGAGGTTCTCCACTCTTTCTTAATCTCTGTTTGCTTTTCTGTCTACCTTCCATTACAGCACCTTTACAGATCCTTTGTATTATGCACCTACAAGGTGTACCTACATCTATGTCTTAGTTTGTCAGGAGTGTACTTTTGGGGAATAAATAATGACAAGAACAAAAAGTCTCCCAGTTATTGCCACTTTTATAATGCTTTGGTTCACATAGCACATAAACTGTACTTCTTTCAAATGAACCTAAATGAGGGTGTGCTCAAAGACCATACTTAACATGTCCCAGCAGGTGGGACTAGACTGGAGATAGTTCACACTATCCCTACCCCTACCAAATGCAGGTAGGTTAAGATGCTGCATTTTCAGAAGTGATTCAGACTTTACAAATTTACTCTTGTTAAGCCTTACTGCTTGCTAACGTAAACGTAGCTTCAGGAGTTTCAAAGAGCCTTTGGCACTTTCCCGTTGATAAATCTCTCACCTATCTCTTCATGACTCACAACTCTGTGCAGGGTGTCATATATCTGTGTTTTCACACTTCAAAAGGTGGAAATACAGAAGATTAATTTATGAAGGGAAGATAAAGTAATTTTAGAAGCACTTGATCTCCAGTGGCAGTGTGACAAACTGGCCCGTGCCCAGAGCTTGGTGAATTCTGCCGCAAGTGTGGAATGATTCCAAGCTGGGACAGAGCAGCCTAGTCTATAATGAGAATGGTGGATCTTTAGATGGAAGTAGGGCTCCATTTGCTGGTTTCAGATGGAGGTTTAAAGGAATTAAGCTTATACACCTCTCTTTCCCAGTCCCTGGATATCCTTCTACGCAAGCTTATTTAGAAGCCTACCATAAAGTACCTATATACTGCACAGAACTGATAAAGCTTTATCCAGATATAATTCTCCCTATATCTTCACCATTTTGGATTAGTGCCTCTTAAAATTAATCTAAAAACTCTTGCAGGAACATTTTGGAGAAGGTTGAAATTCACCAAAGTTACAGTCCAGACAGCTTCAGCTGTTCCATTTGTCTCTAATTTCTATTAACAGGGCCATAAAACTCAGGTATCCTTCTTAGTTCTGAGGAAGATTTATATTGACAAATTGTTTGAAGTGTGTCCTCAGAAGAGCTATTTATGTACACCTTGTGCATAAGCATACCGTGCCTGGTACAGATGTGGTTAGTTTAAGAAAGCAATTTTCCTTTGTTCAGATTGTTACCAATTTCATATAAGGAAGTAGCAAAGAAGTGCCTCAGAATATCGTTAAATACATCACCCATGAATTATGTTATTTTTTGTGTTTTACTGCATAATATTACTGTATAACCACCTCCTTTGTTACATCCTCAGTAAATAATACAAGGAAATTCTAGAGCCCTTCTACCTCATAGTGCATAGGAAATTATTTGAGTACTAGGTAAAGAATGTCACACCTTATAAAGCAGATGAGTTGCCTTGCTAAGGCAAGTTTTTCTTGTTTCTTATATGTCAAGATAAAAGATCCATTAGCCACAGCCAGTCTGGATGGTTAATTTCACATCTTTGCTATTTCTTTTAATAAATAAAATTACTTGAAATGCAGAGACCATTTCAAATCATATACTGTTTTAGTACAAAAATGAAAATGCTTATTATGCCATTAACATGAAACATGCAATCTGTGAACTGTAGACATGACATGGACTAAGTTTTATTTGTTGTAACCTCAAACAGATAATGTTTTGACCCTCTAGGTGTCCTCTGAATCTGGGCAAAAGCAATGAAGTGAAATCTTAATCATCCATACTTTTCTCAAACATCAAACACAAGAGGTTTAAAAAACAAAAATCCTGAGAGATTGTAATACTGGTGAGGGGAAAAAGAGACAGGGTTCCCTCGGCAAGTGCAAAGGAAATAACACTGCTGTCAGTTCACTGGTGCTGATCTCAAACTCTCTTCAGTTTGGGTTCTTTCCTAGTTTTTATTATCTCAGAAACTAAATGGCTGTTGGTGAATACTCAGGTGAATTGCACCCTCATGTAAAAAGATACCTGAGTCATTGCATGATCTCTATAGGATGTGTGGTATGTACAGCTCTGACTATATACAGATGTTCTTGGTGCTAAATTACCATGTAAACCAAAGACCTATACCAAGCCCCCCAAACCTGTATTGCAAGATTCAATTCTACAATACTTTTATGTAGCACTGACTTTTGTGGATATATACGTGGAGTGGGAGGGAAGGTGGCAGCACGCAGCAAGAAGCACAATCTGCGAAAGTTTTGTAGAGTTGTAGGAGGTTAGAAGGAAAAGGGAGAGAATGTGCTCGGAGGATAAGCAGCAACATCAGGTGAAAAAGTAGCAGAAGAGAAGATGAGAAAGGCAAGCTGAATATGGAGAAGAATGGATGTGGCTAGTCATCAAACAAGAGAAGGATATGTGAAATGCTTAGTACTCTTCACAGACGTGTACACAGGACTGTTGTATCAGGAAAAGCAGCTGGCTTGGCTGTGAAAAGTGAGGGCAAATATGAGACACAAATAAAAGAAGTGCGAGCGTCTAGTAAATTTCACAAGCCTTGTCTGCTACTGAACAGCCTGTTGTGCCCTTCAAGAGGTCAAGAGGGTGGCTTTGGGAACCATGAGCAGGCTGGGGCTTCTCATGCTTCAGCAAGCTGAAGTCTCTGAAGCTGGCAAAATACCTGCTAGGTGAGCACAGTCTCTGGGCAGCAGGCTGGCTGGAGTGAGGAAGAACCCGAGCAGTGCCTCTGTTCTCATCAAAGTCTCAAGCTACTACAGCTAGGGGTTGCTCCATGGTCCTTTTTGAATGGACAAACCTCACTGTGCTCATCCTGTGACCTTGCTAAAGACATGGAGCTGCAGCAGACTGGTGACAGTCTCTAGCTAATAAATCTGCCTCTAGCTTGCTCAGGCTGGATTGCCATGCTAGCCAGAGCTGAGAGCCTTTCTTTGGCCCATACTGCACCTATCTATAAAAGGCAATGTAAATTTGCCACAGGTCTGTGGCTGTGCTTGTAGCACAGCCCTGCAGTACTTTAATTTTCAATTAGTAAACTCTGATGCTACTATAGCAGTCTGGTCATGGCTGCTTCAACATCAGGTGAATTGCAAAATTCACTGGAGAAGTTGTGTACTTCCTTGGGTAATTGGCATTTTGAGAGCTTTACAGGGAAGGCAGTGAAGACATTGTATCATTAACAAAATAAAGACAATGCTTTGGGGATTCCAGTGTCTGACATAATTTACATTTGGACCTCTGGTCTCTACTTCAGAAGTGCAATTTTTAATAATCTTTTTATTAATGTTGTATAGAATGTTTTCCTTGTTTTTCAACACAGTAGCTGAACTACTGCATTAATTATGCGCCTTCAGGGACTTTTGCTATTTGATGCATTCTGAATGCCCTTCAGAGAGAGGGAGGTCTGCAAATGCAAAGTCTGATGAAGTTTCTCTGATGGAATTGGCAATTTCTCCTCTTACTTTTGCAATTGCTTAAATTGAACGCTCTCTTTGGTGCAAATGAACAAAATGCCACTGGGATAGCAGACAAATATGTCCTTTTTTATAAGAGGAAAATGTTACTAGTAGCTGGGCAAAACACAGCCCTTGGCTTGAATGCGTGGATTTTGGCCAATACTCACAGGTCTTTAAAACAAAAATCCTGTGTCCAAACCTGAGCGTGCTCATACAAATACTTGACATACAAAGTGGCCTTTGGAATCGGTATTCCACCAAATGAAAACTCCTACTTTCCTGTTGCTGTTTGACTGTTTGATGGTCTGGGCCTTGGCAGTGTAGGGATTGCTGTTCTGTTCATGTTGCTGCAGGAACAAATAACAGGTAGACTTGAGCCTCCTTTCTTCACTTTTTTCTCTACCCTCCCATTTTCCATGGATTTTAAAGGATGCTGGGGACTGCAGTCCTAAAAAAAAAAACCCAAACCAAAGGATATTGACTTTCTCAGCATGTTTTAAACTGTCTTTTACTTCAGTGTCTGTCAAGGGAGACCTTTAAAAGAAATCATATTCTTCACAATCTACACTGAAATCTTATGATAGCATTTTTATTCAAGGTAGGAAGTCCATCTGTACTTAACTTTCCACCAAACTCCTCTAGTTTATTAAATTCCCATTAGTTTTGCATGAATTATTCTTAAACCTGAGATCTTGGAACGTGGCAACTGCACGAGGGAATACAAAATAGTTTTGTAAGATAACTTGTCAGAGGAGAATTTTGGCAGTAATTTGAGTTAATTATAACAAAAATATCAATGGATTCTTCAGACATTTTCTAGAGGGGTGTTATTTTTCTTCAGAAAGTAAGGGCTTATCATTTGCTCCTGAAATTAATAGCTCTGTTTTTATTTTTAGCATTCATAATTAGACATTAATTTTCTCTCTGAATGCTTACATTTCACATTCTACAATCATTCCCTTTTGAGCAAGTACTACTCTAGATCTCTGTGAGGAAAAATCATGACAATTAAGTACATTTGAAGTGTTATTACTTTATCTGGGTGATTTATTTTTAGATTCACGCAGAGCACAGTCCCATCCATACTGAAGTCTGTCAGACACAGACAACTCAACAGGAATTCCGATACCGGTTCTCACGCAACGTCACTGCACAGGTCTAACCCTCACCAGCTCTTGCACATATTTCTTCTTTCTGCCTTTAAAAGTAACTTCTGCCATATATCTCAAGCATTGTTTTAAACTGCCCCATATTTTCTTGTTATTTTTTCCTTCTGTGTCTGTTTCTCCTTGTCGGTCCTTAGTGGCTCTTCAGGACAAGGACCACCGCATTGTTGAATTCCTGTAGTGCACCTTTCTCATTAGGAGCATAACCACAAAGAAACCAGTTTGTCTGGCCTGTAGAGAGTGTGCCAAAGTGTGGTGATAGTAGCAATGGCTGAGAAGTTATTAAGTACATATCAGCAAAATAGTGGCATCATTGATCTCTATTTTGAGCACCATCTTCCATCAACCAATAGGATCATTTGTGAATACATGAGACAAATTCTTTCCTGTTCATCTAGGTGTGCTGGCTAGTTTTCCAGAAACTAGCCTTCAGAACAGCCTGTCATAGTCTAGGCAACTATTTAGGAACATTTTATGGTGTTATGGCATATGCAACCAGAGAGATGATAAAACTTGGTTTCTCTTTAGTACTGCTTTCACCTCTGTGTGTCTAGGACATAGGTGATAGGCTTGAACCTCTTGTGCTTTCTTCCTGTAACACGCTGTAAAGGTAAAAAACATATGTTATTTTTCTTAGATTAGTTATAGAACAGAAGGTCCTGAAGCCTTGTTTGCAGAGGATGACTTCACAGGAGAAGACATAGGGATGAGAAATACGTAATGCACTTGCCACTTCACTCTGTAACTTCCTAGGAGAGCTCCAGCTGTGGGATTACATTTCAGGTCCTTTGTGCCAGAAGACTGTGTGCCAGAGCAGTGTCCTCTTAACAGCAGGGACCCAGCTTTCTCAGTCTGTACTTTGGGAATTACTCTTACTGGGTTTTGGAGGATCTGGTAGCAGACATTTTAAAAGGATGTGCAGGCCCTGGACTAAACATTCAGGACATATTTATGGGCAATCGCAGTGAGAAGTCTTGCTGGCATTGGTAATCCCCACTGGTCATGTAGTCTACCTGGTTCCAAAGCATAGGTATGCAGTCATGTATTACAGTACCTTTAAGATGGATCTTTGACCCATCTTAACCTGTGATATAACTGTTTCTTTACAGAAGGGGAAACCTTGTATTTAGGGAGGGAAAGCAGACTCCTATGAGTTTTTATATTCTATTACCATTTTCAGGAAATGTTTTGACCACTTTAGTGTAATAAATAAAAGAAATCGAGCTAATAGGTTACCCTGTAATTTTATTATGAAGAGGGAAATAATCAGTCCATCCCATACTCCAGGAGGCAGAACACATTGGATGACAGCCTGAAAAAATGAATTCTGCTGTGGGCTGCACAAGAACCAGTTTCTAACTGGCAGCCGTTTCAGGTAGGAGCGCCTTGTGCAAAGAGAACATTTCAGGTGAATGAGCCCCTCATCTTTCAAGGAATTACATTTCTTAACTGACTCATTTTTTCCTCACTCCAATGTCATTGTACTGATAGCTTGCTTTCTTTAAATTAAGCTTTTATTTGTGTGTTGGCAGCCTGCATTTAATGTGGCTGGGGTAAAAAATGCACATCCGGCTTTTATAATGCAGCGAATTTACTTCTCAGGTTTCATATCAAATGCTCTTGGTGAAGGGCTGAAACTCATCAAAATTATTAATACAAAGTTTTTAATGATAAGGAAATTGTAATGATTTAAGTATTGGGAATAATGCATGCAAGTTTGCAGGTTTAGAAAATATCTTTGGTAGAAAATATCTTCCTCCTAATCAGGGTGTGAGTATACGTGCAAAGATAAATGAGTGGCACAGGAAGAATCTCTGCTATTTTCCTAGGCAAGCAATGCAATACAGCAGTCAAATGGAAATTAGTTTGTTAAATAGAATTTAGAGCAGGTTGTGGCAGCTGCTGGGTAGGTTATACTGACAAGGATCAAGATGGGTAGTTTATCTGCAGTTTGTATTTGTCTAAATTAGTGAATAATTTTAATGTGATTCAGATGTGTAAGGCAATTAAATGTGATGTTCCACCACCAGATAGCACAGTCTGTGTATCATCAGTAAGTTTAAAATGAGCCCTAAAGCTTTTATAAGATTTGGTGTGTGGGATGTCCTAGGATGGCTAGAGGCATGAATTGAATGTACTGTAAATAAACCATGGCATGAAAACTTTCACTAGAGCCCAGAGAGGAGTGAAAATGCTGATGAATGTCAAAATGATAACTTCTGAATGCAGTGGGTAACTCCTGCCTGACACACATAGGGCTGGAGCAGAGAAAAATTGATGAATTCAGCTACAGCAGTGAGGGAAAAGCCTGACTTTGACACCACCATTAATTAGGAAAAAAATTCAGAGGCAAGTTGAGCTATATTATGTTTTTTTCATCTTTTTTTTTCTGCATTTCTGAGGAGCTGCTGCCCTAGTGCCTACTTTCTCAGGTCTCCCTGTCAGCCTGTGCTAAAACTCAGAACTGATCCTCTCCTGGTTCCCATGCTCTATTGCCTGGACAACAGGCAATAGGTTGAGCAATAATAACGGTAAACCTAACTGCAGCATGAGGCTCTGTGATGTCCTCAGGTTTAGTTGCTGTTTTCTCCCTTGTTCTATGATGTGTCTCACTTCATTCTGTTTGTTGTTTGTTGATGTACGATCCTCAGCCAGGGTTGTATACCCCAAGGCACTGTAGACATGTCTCTTTCTCTCTTGTGCTCCTGCTTATTTTTTACCTCCTTTTCCACCCCCAGTATTGGGGGACAGCTATGCAGTCCCCTGCATTATGCATGCCACAAATGTCAAAACCTGCCCAGACAGCCCACGGTACCTTTATCACTGATGCAATGAGGAAACGTTCTTATGTGGAGTACAACTAATGTTACAGCATCTGTATAGCAACCAAGAACCTTAAAGGAATCATCCTAGATTGTACTGCTGTAAATGTGATCAAAATCTGACTGTCACCAGCCTCTGAAAGTCCCACTGAAAAAAAGACTTTGCTTGTTGCCATCTGCCAGCAATATTGCATTCATGAGGCTTCTTGTAGGCTCTTGCAAGTTAGCCACCTGCTGAAGAGAGTGAGTGGGCTCTGCAATGAAGTGGGTGTCTCCGAGAAGTACTTCCTTGTTGGCTTGTTAATAGCTGTAGCAGTGCACTGAACTCTCAGAGCAGTCCTGCCTCTTAGAAGCCTTCCTCTTTGTTTTTCCAGGAAGAGCTGTTTCTTTCAGCAGTTGTGTGAAGCATTATCCACACAGCAAGAGAATGTGAAAAGACTCAAAGCAATCTGTAAGTGTCAGTGTGTAGCTAGCGTGGGTGGCTCTACCGGAAGTCGGTGCAGATGTGTCAAGGTTGTTTGTGGCAAGGATGGTGCCTTTTTCAAATAGATCTTTTGTGTGAATTGATAAATAGCGTTGGCTTGCAAGTGAGTATACATATAAACTGAAGAGTGTTTAAGATGTGATACCTGTGATGTCAGTGCCTGTAGAAACATGAGGTGGAGCCCACCGGCTTTGTAGTAATTTCTGAATACTATATACTGAGACATTTGCTCTGTTTCAGTTTAAGGAGGCTTTGTAAGGAGAAAGGACTAGCAAGAGAAAGGGAGGGCCTACAGTAACAAACTATCTGCAAACACTGGAGGGCACCTGAATGTGAATACCAGATTCCCTGGAGCTGAGGAGCTAGGGCTTTTATCTCCTGCTAAGCCTAGGGGACTGAAAGGACTACGGTTGGAATCACAGAGGCTGGAGTGGTTTCCACAAAGACTCTCAAGATGCAGGGGACGTTTCTTGGTGACACTGCAGTGAAGTGCAGGCAGCCACATGCATGTCAAAAGAAAGCGTTCTGACTGAGGTGGGTCTGCAAGAGGGTGAGCATGCATTTAGCTGTTTAACTATGTTTTCGGACTTAAACAACATACTTGGCCTCGGAAAGCTCAAAATATACCATATTTGCTCTTGATCTTAGAGAAAGGAAGGGGACTATTTGGACTTCATCCAATGCATGAGGTATGCTTAGCTGTGCAGTGAGGTATTCTAGCCCAGGGTCTGGCCTATGAATAAGAAATTTTAGATTTCATATCCAAAGGGAAAAAAAAGCTAAGGATAAAAAAGCATAATATTTGGTAAAGCTAGGCAGGTAATGCAATATGCATGGCCTATGCAATTACAATCAAGAGACTATTATGTCAAGCACTGTATAATCAAGTAATAAGAGACAATCCATCCTTCATACACTTACAGGATAAAAAGAATTATACTAACTTTTCTTAAGGATAAAATACAAATGTTGGACAAACTAACTATTTGGCAGGGCTTGGGAATTGTATGTGTATTTTCACGAGCTGCAAGGTAGGTTGTTTGAGTGGAAGCTACATTTTCTCTCTAAACAAAGCAGAAATTTATAGCTCTAACCAAAATAGTCTTAAAAGTGACAGTCAAGTGGAGTCATGAGGAGCTTAAGCAAGAAATCAAGTTTAATTGGTGCTGTCTAGAGTGGTAAAAGATGCATTTAAACTTTATCAGAAATAGAGAATGAAAGAAAACTGAAAGGCAGTCTAAACCCATTTTAAATAAAATACTTGTTCAGGGTTTTTGCAAAGTGTGACTTTGATGGATTAATTTTGTTTCCACACTGTGGCTTTCTGGGTTCTGAGATCCCAGCCATGAGCTGTTTACTGGCATTCTTTTCAATTAGACCATTTCTCCTTTAGTGACAAATGTTCTTCTATGAAACTGATTAAGTCTCAGGGTTGTTTTTCCCTACTGACACAAGTCAGGTCATTGTAGGCAAGACCGACAGCTCTAGCAAAACATGCTGTATCACTGGAGCTTGCAAAAGACATTTTAGTTTTTCCTCTTTGAAAAGGGGTTTGGGCGGGGGAAGCCAAAATGAGAATGACGAAAATAGTCTCTGTTGCTAAAAGCTTTTCTCTGGGCCTTCTTCATAATGTACCTAAAAGATCAAGGGAACACAGTAGATGTTGTGACCAGAATGTTTTACTGCATTTTGTGCTGACACAGCCATCATCCTTGCTCAGCCTCCATTCCCTTATCTATCCTGCAGCTTGTCAGGAAAATTTAAGCTGGTCCAAAAGAGCGAGGTGCAAGTTCTCAGCTCAGTTACACATTTCCTCTGGGCAGCTCTGTTGTGTATAATCTATGGGCAAAATTTGAAAAAAATCTGTTTTATTGCACATGAGCACCAATGTCTTAGAAATATTTTGACATTTTAATAGTTTAGATGCACAGGGTAATTTTTGAATTTTCTTTCTTCCGGTTTCAGTTGTTGCCTTCCTCATCTTCAGACCATTGTGGACTTTGAAAGCACAGGTGAGTGGGGATGAATCAGTAGATGATGATTCAGCTCCTGTGCTAACACTGAGCTTGAGAACTTGAGCTTCATTCTTTATCTATTTCTCAAGATACAAACACAAGGCCAAGATCCTAAAAATCTATTAAAACTAAAATAACTAGCTGCTTACTGTCTCACTGGGATTAGGCATGTTAGTGTAACTCTCTAGTCTCTGGGGATAAGAGCATTTCCCTCACTTGCAGAAGATAAAGACTGTGAGGTGCTGAAGGTCCATTGAAGTAAACTGTCAAAATACGGTCAAGAAAATAATAAACCCTGATTTATCTCCCTGCCAAAAATAATCCCACCAGAGTCAACTCTTGTAATTCCTCAGTTAGAAGTGCTGCTGCTGTTGTCTCCACCTGCTCAGGTCAGTGGTGCACTAACTTCCTTCAGGTGAAAGGTTGCATGCTGTCCAGACATTAAGTGTAGGGCTTCGTCCTCATACCACCTACACAATTGGTGTGCAGACTAAGGGGCTTTCTACCATAGGAGGAAAGCTAAATGAGGGTTTGAATGGTAGCCTGCTGAAATTCATAGCCCTTATGTGCTGAGAATGCTATTTATTCCTTGCAATCTGTTTTAGGATGTCACATGGGAAGAAGTGGAATGGGGAAGGATGCTGAGTGACACTGACATTACAAATGTAATTTGGAACTTGTTGCTGTTTTTCTTCTAAATCATAGAGCTGTCATTGCTCAGCCAGGTATAGTAAATACTGCTGTGGCTCTGCAGCTTGTATGGATGTCTTCTCTGATTCATAAATTACAAGGAACAAATCTAGATGAGTGAATAGATTTAAATATTAATTCATTAATGCTGACTTAAAAAATGAGAATTTGTCTGAATAATCATAGTTAAGAGTATTAATATATATGTGTTAGTGATGGTTGTGCTGCTGAGCAGGCATTTCTCCCCCATCAGGGATGTTTTCCAATGACTGCATCTTGTATAAGTCACAGTTTTGGCCCTTGCAGATAAAGACATTCTCCTTAGTCTGGGATATAGTAATTGTCTGCAAGGATGACCCTTGCCTCAGAAACGAGGAGCAGGGGTGGGATGGACCTTGTCACATCCCATAGGTGTAGGATGTGGGGCTGTCAGCAGCCTTGAGTAGCTCCCATATAACAGAAAGCAGAGTGCACTTCTCTGCAGCATCTATACTGCAGAAGCCTGTAGAAGAGAAAGCTCATGGGGCTCTGAATAGCAGCCTTCCAAAACCTGTGAGGAGGTCATCAGGAAGACACAGTGGCCTTAGACAACAAACTAGTGTCTAAGATATTGTGGGATAAAAAGCCATCTGGGGACCAATGATACTCACCATCTGAGCCTTTTGCCCACCTCTGCTGCAGATGGATTCTTTACTCCTGTATCTCTCTGGGACTCTGACATACAGCAAGCTGCAACTTCAGTTATATTTTTCAAGGCTTTAGGAAACTTTGACAGTGTTACATGGCAGTAAATGATGTTAGAATCCTGTTTCCTTTGTTATTCCCAGAAAGGTGCAGTTCTTATCTGTTCTGTCCTACTCTTCAGAGGTTTGTGGGGATTTGGCTTTGTGGAGATTTGGAGATGTATAAGGAAAGTTATTTTAGAAAGAAGGAATTTACAAGGTAAAATCTTAATAAATCTGTTTGCACTTTGAAACCTAAATTTAAGACCTGTTTGTTAAAATTGCTTTACTGTGGGGAAATGTAATTTTAACTCTTCTGAGGCAATTAAGAAGTTATAGGGTTTTGTAGGTAAAAGCTCAACAGTGTAGCTTGGCATGAAAATGATCAGTAGCTATTAGTTAGAGACAGAGTATATCTACACTTTGCTGCTGTAAAGGATTAGGATAAATTGCTTATATTCAGGCAAATTCTCATGGCACTTAGTGGATCTACAGATGATGGTACATCTACAGGTAATGATACAACCACATCACATAGGACTTTGCTCAGCTGATCACTTAAGTACATGATCCTCAGGTCACATTTCTCCTCAAGCCCTTATTACTTCATATAGAATGTGCATATATAGGAATTAAAATAGACTGAGAAGTGATAATAGTGGCTTTTTAAGGGAGACAGCCCTTGGATCCAAGTGTTATAAAAGATTGTTCACTGAAATTGGAGAATAATTGAACAGAAACTTTCTCAAGCAAGGGGAGAAAAAGGGATGTATTTTTCCACAGAATAGAAATGTAAAACTAGCAAGTGAAAAGGGCAAGAATGAATGTCAGTGGAAGTGCATTCACTGCACAAGCAGCAAACCCGTTTATTGCATGAGAATTCAAGTTATTCTTTTTAGCTTCAGCTAAACAAAACCTCTCAATGACTAAGCTTTGCTAACACAGTCAAAATAAAACACCTAAGAGAAAACAACTTGAGAGAGAAGCTGGGGTGAATGACAGCCTGTTCAAGAATGACTGAGTTGTTATGTGGTTTTATGGCAATGAGGTTTTTAAAAAAAAAACATGGAGAAAAGACAGCAATAACAATGAAAATCTTCTGATAATGTTGATATAAGACCATGTAGACAGGAACTGCCAAGATTTAATGCATACAAATCTGGCTGATAGTCATTAGAAGCTGCTACTTATACTGAGAACTTTTGTTAAGACCCAACTTAATTGTGAAAAGTTGCCTTAGCTCTTTTCTAAAAAGTCACATGGATCTCTAAGGCTGGAAATACTGTATGATGGTTACAGGCCTAGAAAACCTGCTACTAAGGAGCCTCAGATCTATTGATTTGGGGAGACACTAGAGCATAACAAACCCGCAATTGAAATTCTGTGCAGGACTTGAAAACAGCATAGCTGACAACAAATCCTCAAACTCACCAGCGACGGAAGAAGAATGCAAAACAACCCTACAAAGCTCAAGTCCATCATGAGCAAACCCAAAGCTCTTTGAGGACATCCAGATGCTACTGTGTAAGCGCTGAAGAAATTCTAGGCAACACTGAAGGGAAGTGTATAAAAATAGTTGCTTTTCAAACATACTGATTTCCAGGAGAAAAGCTCCCGTTCTAGAAACATGGTCTGGCATTCTTTGCATCAAAATGCACATCTTCAGATTTGGCTATATGATAATACATTTTGTTTGAGTAAGGCTTTTCTTAAGGATGTCTCTGACCAACTACCTACATTTACTGAGAATTTTAGTGCTGGGGGGAACATCACTCACACAGTTGCTGTAGTCTGCATAGTCCTCTCCTTTTCTTGTACTGCTTTTTGTACAGTGGGTTTGAACAACTCAGTGTTCATATGAAAATATTCTGGATTTCAGCAATAGAAAGGTGAGGAGTGTGTTCCTTGAAAAGAATTAGAAAGAGCTAGAGACCTGAAGGGAATATCTTTCAGGGAAAAACTGATAGGACTACATCTGCACAATTTAAGCACTATTTAAGGGGAGATAATAGTCTGTAAGGATTGCAAGGTTGTAAACATGAATGGTGAATAAGAATTCTCTAAGAAAGTCCAAAGGATGTCAATTAGTATTTTAAAATTAAACAGGAGAAAATTAATCTAAGTAACTATATAATCATGTTCTCTGATAGATGTTGGAGTGGAAATTCTTTTTAATTAAAAGTGCTGGAGGGGGAAAGGATTAATTTGATAAATGTTCTAGTTTGTGAGAAGAAGTCAGAAACTGTTGAATTGAAAGCTACCTATTTTGTGGCTTGTAATGATTTAAACCCAGAAATACAGCTATTTCTAGACTTCTACAAAGTTTAACAGAAAGTCATATGTGTTATTTAAAATTATTGGGTTTTTTTGCCTTTTTAAAGTTTTTAGTCCTAATTTGGAGTGATAAAAACTATTTTCACATCTCAAAACCCACATTTACTTTTCATTATTTCATAATACTTATTCACCTATGTTCCTAGTGGTAATACTTATTCACCTATACTCCTAGTGAATTGTATCCTATTTCCCTGGTATCATTTTTGTATTCTTATCTATTTTATTATGTGATTTTATGTGCTTCACTTTGATCTCTCTCAGATCCCTTTGTTTTTCCCTGATCAGTGTTCTGTGTCATGTACATTTTGCTTTCAGTTTTCATTCGTTAAAATGACATTTCTCCTGCTTCACCACACTGTTGAGGACTTGCCACTTCTTTTCCTCACCCTTTCTATTCTTACTCATGGAAAGTGAAATAATTAATCAAAGCAAAAATCCTGCTATAGGTACCTATAGACCCTCCATACAGAATTTGACTACTTCAGACATTACTTGGAAAATTGAAGTTTTGTAGCAACACAGAGCTATCTTGGCATTTCTATAATTCTTAAGAGAAAATCAAACATTTATGTCCTTGGGAGAATCTGTTTCGAGGTAAATTATCAGAAACTAGAGTGGAGAGGTCTATGGCACTTTTCTTTGGTTGAAGATCTGTGTTTTGTGTTTCTGGAGTCATTTGTCATTAAACAAACACAAGAGTAGGGTCAAGTTCATCAAACCACACCTGCTTGAATGAAAAATTGAAGTAAGCTGTTCTGAGGACAGTGTTTTAAGTGCTCCTCTCCATCAGAAATGTCCTACAGAAAGAGTGCTCTGAGGAACACTGTGGCAGAGAGGTCTACCATCCCTTTCATCTGGGTCAAAGTGTATCTTCTCCCTCTGAACAAGATGTCGTTGATTTGCTCTCCCATCTGCCGCTTTGTCTATTTTTGATGATGTTCAATGTCCTAAAACCTCAGTGACAATTTAATCTGTACTTGGCCTCAGCAGGTTCTCTAATGGCACAACAGAGCCCTCCAAAAGTTACAGGGCACAACAGTGAGTTTTGAGAGACCAGGTGAAGGCAAGTGGGTAGTTGGTTTTAAATATCTCCAATTACATACTCCAAAAATCTTCTCTATGGCAGGATTTTTGGGATGATTTTCTCCCAGTATGAAAACTGAAGGTAAGCACAAAATTAAGGCACCACCACAAAGAAAATGTAAAGCTACTGTGCAAACACCTAGTGCCTTTCAAGCCTTATGCCTCAGGTCTTTCTCTGTGGTTATCTCAAGAAATCTAAACTGAATGCACTGAAAAAACAGAAAATCCTTTATTATAATCTTTCCAAGCTTTTTCTGTTTGGGAAAATTAAACCAAGCCATAGTTAAACCCATAAACCTGAGAAAATTTAGATAATTAATTTAAACTTTTTTTTTCACATTCATGGAAAATTTGCAAACTTTCTGTCAGTTTTTCTAAATAAGGAGAAATTAAAATTAACACATTAAAGCTGAAGAGCTTTTCTAGCCATTTTGATTGATTCAGATGAAATTCATTGCAGGGTTACATATTGTTCTCTAACAGAATTCATTATAGAAAAATGTTACGAGGTTATAGACTATTTTACAAGGAGAACCCAGTACTGATTGGCTGAAAAGACTGATTTCAATCAGCATATTAGTGCACATGAACTGGGAAAAAGCATCAAGTGAAGCATAGAAGCAGACTTTGAAACTGCAGCAGTATAAAAAAATATAATAGAACAGGGTATTAAATAGTCAGACATAATGTCTAGCAGAAACTTAGTTTTGTGTAATTGCCAAAATAGCAGTTTAGTCTCAAATATGAATAGTATTATAAAAGGATTAGTCTGATAATGCATTCCAGTTCATAAATATCACTATTTACTCTTCCGTAGCTTACATGTTTTCTTAGGTGAGATACAAGTTAATTTTCACCTCTTGCATACAAATCCTTTTATTCGTTGACCACAGAAATTAATGTCTTGCCTTAGACATTGTCTAAGTTTTATATACCTGAATGAGTCAACAGTGAAGGTTTTTATATGTTTTCTATCTTAGCATTCCAAAGGTGAAATAACAGCTTTTCTGGATCTCCAAGTCTGTTTACTGTCAGTCAGATTCTGCCATGAGAAGCAACTGGCCTTTGGAAGCTTTATTCTATGTGGGTTTCTTATGGATTTTGTGGAATTAACCTGTGGCATGACTTGCTGCTCATACTCACTGTGAGCAAGTGTGGAAGCATGAAAGCACAAGGTGTGTTACAGCTTTTGTCTTGAAATACGCCTTGCTTTAGAGTTGCGTTGTGCCTTACGTGGGTGACACTATTATCTAACCTTGTTCTTCACAATGTTGCTACAGATCTCAAAGGAACTCTACAGACTCGATGCCAGATTTTCCAAACAGCATAGCAAGTACTTGCACGCATCAATAATGGTCAAATTTTTATATTATACATGAAGACTACAGAGAGCAATGGGAATTGATGATGCCAGATGCATTGACTCTGTGGCCTCTTGATTTAATATACTTATGTAGGAAACTAGTATTTCTATAGTCGCTGTTCATAGTTATTTGCCAGGTAACTGGTTTCAGAGAATCCACAGAAAACATATATTTTCTTAATAGGTATTGAATGGTAGGCCATTAATTTTGCTTTATAAGGAACTAGTTTAGACTTCCACAGTGATATCACTGATTACTACCACAGATTGCACTAAGTAAGGTCTTTCCTCATACATGAGCTGGTGAGAGTCAGTATTTCAAGTACAGGATATGTGTTCTATGGATACAAAAGAATTGTTAAATATTTATTGCTGTAGTCTGCCTCTTATCAAACAGCAATACTAAAGCCAGGAAGGAAATCCACAGGATTTCCCTTATTCTCTTTTTTGTTTTTCTCCTCTTCTCCTTTTGCTCTTTCCCTCCTGCTACTGTCCAAGTTGTACACTCCTTAATGGTGAACTGGTGAGAAACAAAAAACTTGATGAAGGAAATGCAAAATGTACAGGTAAAGCTATGGCTTCTCAGAGCTAGGGTTGAAATTCCCATATGCTGCAGAAGGTCAGACTTTCCTTAAGATTTAGAAGAATCCTTTTGTTTGAAATACCAAGCTATACAGGAAAAAGAGCAGCTGTGGAAGTTAAAAGTCCTAAAGACATAAAAGATTGTGTCAAGTATGTCTGTAATGGAGGAGGTACTGAAGTCAAAAGTTTCCAAGTAGTTTTCGATTTTCTTTTCAGTGTGCAGAGCCTTGCTTAGTGGACAAGCTTGTTGATAAACAGTTTTCCCTGTTTACTTTTCACAGGCTGATGGGATGCCATCCTTCCACACCCAGGGGCTAAAGACTAAGAACTAGTTCTCTGTAACTTACAGAGAAAGGGCAATCTAAACCAGGAGCCTCACTCATTAAGTTTTGCTGAACTGATGCCAACCAGAGCAATCCCATGTTCTATTGTCCAGGATATGTTTTAAGGAAGGGAAAATATACCCCAAAATATCTCCACTGGTGTCTTTTATTAAGTAATGCAAAATACAGTATTAATTATGACACTGCATGCATTTTAGACAATATAAATGCAAGCCTACAGAAAATGTGACAAAGAAACCCTCAATTACTTTTGAGGTAGTATACAAGGAAAAATAGGAAAGCAGAAACACAGTGGATTGAAAGAACAAAATATTAGTATCACTTTGTGCATACATTAGTCACTCATAAATACATTTGTATGAAATAACTTAAGATACAATTCCATTCTTGTTAAAAAATATACTTCTTCAAATTCACCATCTTTGTTTGCTTAGTTTTCACGTGACATTTTGTGGTATTTTATTAAGTGGATTTATGTTTTATCACCGCTGTCATGATTTTACCCTTTTCCTCCTAGAGTTTAGGCACGGATGGCCTCATGCACAAAAATAAATAAGAAACCTGCTTGAAGGGAAAAGAATTCTGCTCAAATAGCTTAGGATAGTCTAATAAATACCATTTTGTTTATAAAAATATTTCAGATTTATAAAAGAAGGAAGGGGGCGGTCTCCCATGTGGAAAGGATGTTAAGTGAAAAGTGCTGTATAACATTTTTAAGAGATATTGTTTTAAACATATAGTACCATTATGAATATATATTTTGTAATAATCCTGTTTCTTAGAACCTTATCGTTCATTAGAAGTATCAAATGCTCTTTGCTTCCTTTTGCTTGTTGTCTTATTGCCGATTTGGAAGACACTTAGTTCAGAAGGGTTCCATATAATTGTGCTTTTGTAAGGCTGTCCTTCCGAGTCAAACCAGTACTCCCAGTCCGCTGAAACTGCTGCTGCTTGCTGTGAATACCCGAATGGCTCCCTTGCTCCATGGAAGACTGGTGGATTTCTGAAGGCTCCACCGAACTCTGATTGAGGGATTCTGCTGAGCTGTTGGGGCTCACGTCCACATATTCTCTTTTCAGTACTGGGCTATTTTCAATGTTTTTACTACTGCATAACTGGACAGTGATCCTTTCATTTTTTTGGTCTCTCGATTCTTTTGTTTTGTAAGTGGGCAATTTGTCCTGTTTACAGCTAGTGCTGATGTCAATGTTTAGGCCACTCTCTGCTCTCAGGAAGCAAGAATCCACAAGTCTGCTTTGACAGATGTCGTCTCCCTCTGAGCAGCTATCTGCTTTGTAACTAGCATAGATGGGGCTTGTTCGACTGTCTCCTTTCTTAATAGGGCTGCTGTAGTACTGCTCGGAAAAACTACAGGGTGACAGCCTGTCTGTGTTCCTGTAAGAGTATGCACCAATGTCTTCCACACTCAACTGCCTCCATCGCCCAGGCAAATCTTCTTCTGAAAGGTGGGTGTTCCTGCACTCATTCCTCATTTTCTGATTCGCTAAAGCCTGCTGTGGTGTTATGGCTGAGAAATGAAAAGGCTCATTTGCATACGGAGGCAGAGTCCTAGTAAAAGTGGGTGAGTTCTCATTGTCATCAGCGGCAAGCTCCATGTGCTGTGCAGGTTTGGACTTGGCAAACCTAGGACTTCCCTGATGCTCGTAACCTGCAGGTGACTTTCTTTCAAAGAGTTCGTCTCGGTTGCTCATGTAGATTGCTTGCTGAGAGGCTGTCAGTGTGTTGGCTTGGGCATTCTCCTTCTCCTCAGATGTGACGCTGAAGCTGGAATAGGAGCTGGAGGTTGGCAGAGAGGTAATGTACTCTGGGAAGGCTTCATGAGAGAAGCTGGAATGGAAACCGTCTTCCTCAACGGTGCTGTCTGTGGAGTTCTGGGACCTCAAGAACCCCATGTCTTTCACTTGTGTGTCCACACTCTGCCTCCTCTCCCTCCTCCGCTCCTCAGGGCAGTAAAGGGCAGTGTCACTGCAGTAAATGTCCGACTTGTACTGGGGTCTTTGGCCGAGTTTTCCTTCAGAGTCCTGAAAACTTAGTTCCCTTGTAGATGGGCTTGATAAGTGCGAAGACAAGCAGTTTGGATCCGGTTTTTCCAGTACTTTGGCAATGACACAAGTGGGTATGGAATCAGCGTAAGATGTGTGACACAAGGGGACAGAAAGGCTACACCCATGTTTTTCCAGATGGATGCTGACTCTTTCCTGAAAGTCAGATGGCAACTGTAACATAAAAAGATGGCAAAGGGGAAAGGAGAATAGGGTACATGTCAGTACTGGTGTCTGTTTGTGCTAATACAACATGGATAGATGAGTGCTTTTTATAAGATGACATAGCTCACGATATGTGGTTCTTTGACTAATGATGTGATGGCCATAATCTTTGTGCATTTCTGAAAACAAACATTATCAAATGACTTTCATCTATTACTTAACATTTGGAAATGTTCATCTGCTTCCCCTCATTGAAAGCATTTTGAAACTGAAAGGTTTCCTTCCAGATTAATTCAGGTTGGATAGAAATGATATAAAGAATGTAGAAAACAGTCTTAAAAAGGCAGGTAGAGAACTGCAGCCTACAGCAACACTTTCCAGAGAGTGTGCATGCGTGCGATTTGCATTTGGAATGTGGGGGTACAGAGGTCTCTGGTGGAAAGAGGAAAGACAAGGAAGAGATCAGGTCTATTCTATTTTTCTTTTGGCTTTCTTTGAGCTCATCTTACCTCCAACCCAGTGCCAAATTTGCTGCTGCCCTCCAGCATCACATTTGATAAACAATGCTGTTTGAAGAGGCAGGAAAGTTGCTTTCTCTGACACTTAAAACAGTGGTACTTGCAGCTATAACAGCAGCTGGGAAGAAGAAAATCAGACCAGTTTCCTTGCCTCAGCAGTTGGATATGGGCTTGCCAGATCAACAAATCACATAAGCCTCAATATGTACCCCTCTTCCAGCAGATGCTAGCTGACTGCTTTTCTGTTTTCTTGACTTTCATCCTTGAAAAGGATTCATTTCTTGAATTTCATCCTTGAATGCCTGGCTAAATTTTTATCGACTCAGCACTTTATTATTTGAAGTAGAAATCAAGTTCCTCTACCAAGTAATCCATGGTCTAGCCCTAAGGATCTTACTCCCTCCTTTACTTTGTTTCTCTAGGGGAGTCAACCCTAAAAATGCTGAAGTCATCCCCCTCCCCTATACTTTAGGCAAGAGAAATTTAAGGTGCCTGTTTCTTGTAACCATCTTACATGGTATAGATATACAAGATGTAGAGCTCCTCTTTTAGCTTCACTGGAAAGTTTTGAAGTTGGTTTAATCCCCAAAAGTCAATGTATTCAAAATATGGCATGTTATGAAATGGCATTCTTGTTAATGTGGAGTAGGATGAGTGTTTTTTCAACCAACAGGCCTTCCAGGATTTTTAATTAATCATTATGTTTTTAATTGGCTCATATGTCTTCCATTGGAAATAAAGAGTATGATATTGCCAATCTTCTGGCAGACAGCGATATTAGTTATGGCAAGTACAGATGCAACAAAGATTGAATAAACAGGTTCTAAAATAGGGCTACTCTAAATTGCCACAGAAATGAGGCAAAGAAATACAGTTCATTTAACATAAAACTGCTATATGGGGCAGCTGTTATTTTAGTATCCTGTAATACCACTATTTGATCTATTTTATATACGCTATTTAGACTATGAAATTCATTAAGAAAAAGAACATTATTTTCTGGGCATTGCACTGGAAACTGGAATTACTAAAATGACATTGCTGTCACATTACTATATTGTACTATAGTTTAGGCTTCTGGACAATATACAATCCTTAGGCAATATTTACATTTGTAAGGAATTTATTGTCTGTGATGGTATATTCACACTTACTAAATTAATAAATACATGGACTTATGAGTGAAGACTTTGCCTATTTAATCAAGTGTATGACAGTCTGGGAAATTGTGGAGAGGTCCCACATATGTGATAATTTTCTGCAAGTGAATCACTAAGTACTTTTAAGGTCCTAACAAGTAAGGTGCTTTCAATGTGAGTAATGATAATTTCTGGATATGAATTGCTAAAAGAAGTCAGTAACTGGAAAAAAATAACAGAACCAAGATAATGGTTAATTCAGAATTTCTGTCTCCATTTCAGAAAATCACTGCCCATTTGGTGGAAGAGTCTTGCCATATCTTTATTTACCAGGGTTGTTTAGTGCTCTGAAGCTACCTACTGCCTTAGAAATGGTTTATACATTCCACATTCAATTTTGCATCATTCCGTTGCAGAACTGCACAAGAGAGACCATTTGAAGAGACATTAACCTGATGGGACTGATGAAAGGAAGGCTTTCCTCGTGACCTTCACCAAAGCAATGTACATGACGGAGGTGCTATTGCTTTGTGTAGGGCCTGCATCCTTAAAGATAGCCTTGTTCACTAAGACAATATTTACCTCCCCTTTAAAGAGTCTTTTTCTCAAGCCTAGTTTCCTTGGAAGCAACTAATTAAAGTTTACACCTTGGGAATCAATCATTCAATGCTCTGGTTGCTTTAGAAAAAGATATTTGTTCTGTCAGTCCATTTAAAATTTGGGTTTAGAAATTAGCTAGACTGGAAAATAGCTTCAGGAGGAAAATAGATAGTATCAGAATCTCTGATGCTTATAGCATGTCATTTCCCTGCTCTCAAGTCCCAGTTTCCCCCCCAGCATTTTGCATTCCAGATTTCTCAGCACTTTGGTTTTGCTAAAGCCTTTATTTTTTTATGTGATCAGTGCAGGCTCTTTCTACTGAATAGCAGAGGTTTTGGGGAAGAGAGTACCTCCAAGTTCCATTGCTGGCTGTGATTTCATCAGCACCTCCCTCAGCTGCACAGAATACCAGGAGGTGCACAAGCCCTCCTGTCACTTAAAGAGGGTGGGAGTTGTGGAAAGCAAAGCCTTAAGGGCAAACAAGTTCTGGAACTGACACATAAAATAACCTGTTTTCCATAATATATTTATTTCTTTGAATATTCACCAAGGTCGGTCACATTACCTCTGAAAGCTTATGTGCCCTGTCGTAATTCTTGCTGCACTGGAGCAACTGAGCAGCTAAATTGCAGTCCTTCCTATAGAGCTCCTAGAAAAACAAAAAACAACCTGTTTTTTAAAGTTTGCAAATAGCTTGTGGCTTTCAGCTTTTCTTCCATGCCTGCACAATCTTTTAAAAATCGACCTGGGGGAAATTCGGAGCGTAGTTTAACTTTTACATGCATTAAGATTCCTTGTTTCTTGCATGGTCCTGAGACGTTTGCTCCTTTGCTCCTGAGAGCTGATAAAATTACTAAAAAGAAAATTTTGAGAACTAGTACTACAGAACAGTAATCTGCGTTTCAAAAGATGGATACTTACCGTTAGGAGCTGGACTTTATACTGTTAGTATGCATGGTGCTATGAAGGCTAAAATAAACATGATCTTTTAAGTAAAAAGAAAATTTAAGAACAGACAATTTTTACTATTATCCAGATTAGAAGCTACTAAGATGCTACTTTAGAAAATGCTTAAATAATCTCATGAGACTGTGGGAGAAATTTATTGCAGAAATATACATTATATTGTTTTTTAAAAAGAAGGCCTTTGTTTTTTTATGGAACTTCCTTGCTGGTTCCTGACTCTTTCCATGTCTTGCAGAACAGAGCTATACAATTATATTAAATCTCACTGCAAATATTTGATGCTGCAGAGCAGGATATTTTACTGGCTAAGAAATTACCATGAGAATTCCACACAGGGAAAAAGGAAATTTAAGCAAGCTGCTTATATTGTTTTTGTATTGAATGGCTCCCACAGCCTATTTAATGGGAAAGTTCACTACATAGATTTGCTCTTCATCTAAATCTAATGGCTGTGTAACTGTATCTTTCAACAGTATCTTTGGGTTCCTGGAGGTAAGAGTTGTATGTTGCTTTCCCTGATCTAGGTGCCATTACAAAAATGCTGGCTTCAGAAGTTGACTTTATAGGTGAGCGTAGATAGAGAAAGCATAAAGGTAGTATGGACAGTAGGCTGTGTTAATCTGTGAAAATCAGAAAATGTTTATAGCGAAAAGGTGTTGAATATTGAAACAATTCAAATATTTATTTTTTTCTATGGAATTAATGTTATAATTTTATCATATGCAGAAGTTTTCTATGAAAAGTAAAGGTAGAAATTCTCTGCTTTGAAATGCCATTTTAAAGGTATTCTGTAATATCAGGTGCAACAAGATGTTCCTGGGAGTCTGTGAGGCATGGGGTTTGTAAATTTAGTTTTCCTATGACCATTAGTTCATGATATCTTCATATTCAATGGTCTGTAGATACTCTTGGTTTGTATTAGGGGATTTTTTTTTGTCTGTGTAAGCCTACATACACAACACTTCTGCCTTAAATGTGCTGGGGAGATGCATTCATTTATGTGGGTCTTAGATTTTATGTTAGCAGGCACTATTTTTGTTCCTGAAAAATTCCTGGTTTTATTCCTGGTTTTATTCCTGTGAAGCAGCAAACAGTAGGAATCCAAGAATTCAATTTAGAAGCAAAATATGTTGTGTGCACATGTGATCCTGACGTGTTACATGCACATTAAATGCATAATGCTGTGCAATGTATAACACAGACAAGTACTCCAGGTCCCCTATGGCATTAGTAGGCACACAAAACCGAAATAACTCCAAAATCAAATCCTTTCTTCAAAAGCTGTGTGCCTCTGTTTCTGTGAAGTGGTTGTCATGGAGAGTACAAAAAGCATTTCTGATGCTTTATTTTTAGCAGCTTTAAAAATTACTACAGAAAAATGACATGTGAGTTAAAAGTGCCACGGGTACTTTGTTCTCCGTATGCTGGTACATAAGACCGGAGTGACTCTGTCTTTTATAGTTTACCTGAACGGTAACAAGCCACATATGTGGCAGCTAGAACAGTAATTGGCAATTAATGCCAAAATGTTTCCCATAATCTAAAACATGTATTTACATCAAAAGCATAATTTTACATATCTGTCAGAAGAATAAGGAGTAACATAATTGAAGGAAGAAATACGGACAAGACAAAAAGATGTTCTCTTCACGTAGGATTCTTCAGTTTAACACCAACTCTACTTAGTAGATATAATCTTAATAGTTTGTTTCATAGTTCTTTATTTTAAAATTTGGAATTTATCTTTTACTTTCATTTGTGATGCTACATAACTAAGGGCAGAATTTTGTCTGTGAATTGACCTCAAGTATAAAGAAATGGTGCTGTTTTTTGAGGCTTTTGCATCAGTGTAAGCTGCCTTTTAAAAGCTATGAATATTGAAAACTCTTCTTCAAATTGGGCCCAAACCTGACCCCATGAAGTAGTGTAAATGCATGCATACTTACTGGGAGACTTTTACAATTTTTCCCCCCCTCTATTTTAAATCTCGAATAACTCCACTGATTTCAGCTGAGTTCCTCTGTATGTATATCTGTGCTTATAAAATCTAAATGTAGTCCATTGCATTTACCACATTCCATTAGTTACAGCTGTTAGATTTATAAAGTAACTGTTGTTTCAACACAATTTCTGTCAAAGGATCAGATTGTAAACTCTTTGTTTCCTTTGGAAAGCTATTAATTGTATAGGCACAATTCACATCAAGAGGCATATTAATGGGATCAAATGCTCCCTGGTATGATTAAGAGTTCGTATGAAATATGGGAAGTTTGAATGTAAGATGCTGAAAAATAAGTGCTAACAGAAACATGTCTTCTGTAGATGAATTTTTTATTAAGTGTCTAAGGAATGGCATAATAATGAACTAAATGCCTGCAATCTTCTTTTGCTGCCTTTCTTAACCCGGAAGGATTTTATGATCTTGCCAGCTGCAGTGTGTATGCCAGTTTTCAGCAGTGTTTAATGAGATGCAGGGTGACAAGTGCAAGAGACGTTCCCTTCTTCATTCCACACAGAGACAAGTAAAATGTCACACATGAACCACAGCTGGGGAAAACCTGACTCCCTCTCCTTCCAATAACCTTAGCAACGAGGTTGGGTCAATCCTACCTTTTGCTAGTAGAGCTCACTTGTGCTGGGCATCTCATTTCAGTGAGCAAAGACTGAAAGATCAGAGGAACTGCAGGAAATACGTGGGTCTGTACTTAAATTCTTATGGTCAATTCTCACTCCACACGTGTCCACACAATAGCTCTGTGCATGTGCTTCCACCAGTTTGCTGTACCGGACTGAAACTGGTGGCAAAATCAACACAGGAATATTGCCATTTCTCAGAAGATTTTTTTTTTCATCAGTTTTGGGTTTGACGTAAGGAAACAAATACCAATGAAAAGTCCAAGCCCAATCTTATAGCATAAGGAGAACTGAATTTACAAAACCAATAGAACAATAAACTTGAATTATAACTATCGAGGTGACAAGTTACCTTTTGCGTAAACAAGAAATTATTCTTTAAATTCATGGGCAGTGCATGGCTTTATTTCTGCATACAGTATCAAGATGTATCCATAATTAGATACTTACATTGTCTTCTGACAACTTATCTATTGTCACCTTGGCCTCTATTAAGTGATTATTGAGTGCAATTATTTCATGGCTCAAAGCCCGTTTTTCCTCTTCGTAATGTTGACCCTGTGTAGAAAATGCAGTAGTGAGTATTTTTTCTACTGTCAGAATATTTCAGAAAAAGGCCCAAAGGTTGATGTAACTCTCAAATCCAGGGAAAAGCACAACAGACTTCCCCCCTCCTCCTTGTTTTTTTTCTATTTTCCCTCAGCAAATGAGGCAAAGTACTTTGATAATACGCAGGTCAGATTGAACTCACATTAGGAACCTTCACAAAAAGGCCACAGCTAGCCTGTGCAAAAGCATTTGATTGAGCATCAACTATTCCTTCTTCATCAAAAGACAGGGTTTCTAACTTGGAAGGGACTTGCACTGATCTTGGCTTTTGCTACAAGGATGTTTCAGTTGTGCCATTAGCTCTCATTCTTGTTGGAGAGGTATAACAATATTGAAAAAGGAAAGTAGCTGTGTTGGAGGCAATTTCCTTTTTAGCTGTTGACTGTTCTGGCTGCTTTAAAACCCCTGAATGAGGTGGTTCATTTCTCAAGGTGAATGTTTGCCTGATTGCAGGGTTAACACTCATTAGCAGAATGCAACCCCCTGTGGGATAACAGGAAAACCTCTAGCTGCCCACTAATTTAATCTTGTTACAAGTAGGCTGTAATTCTTTATTATAAATGCAAAGAAATCAGTGGGAAAAGTGCCAGTGGTCCGTCCCATACTGTGTCCCATTTTCATATTGCAGTGTTTATTGCACTGCCTCATATATCAAAAATTATTTTGAAACAATCATTTATAACCCTCCCTCCAGGCATATGTTAATGTTGAGAAGTATAGTAGCTTCCGAATGCTCCAGCTGAGATCAAGGCATCTTCTTTTGTGCTCAGCGCTGTACGAGACCATGATAACAAGAAGTTTTGCCAGTTATCTGGAGCGTTGCAATAAGAACAGAAAGGAGGGTAAACTTCAACGTCCACCTGTTTCATTTGGTGAATTCAATCCAATGACTAATTCACAATCTCACTTCCCATTCTAAAATTGTTAAAGTAATTTGTGAAGGACTTTCTCCAGTGGGATTATTGTATTAGCTACTGAAATTTCCCAAATGCAATATTTCTAGGGTCACACAAAAATCTTCCATTAATGCACGCATGACATTGTCAGCTAATTGACAGCAATGGGAGTTCTGTGTTTTGAAGTCTGAATGAATATCAAGGTTAATTATCCAGCTGCAAGGCACCATGCTATATTAAAGAAGGGTGACTAAATTGGAAGTTGCAACTCTCGTGCTAAGTTGCTATTTATAGAAAAACATCTTCTCAAATGGTCTAAGCATGCCCACTGCTTGCTTTAAACAGCACAGATTTGATTTAAATGTCTTTGTGAAGGTCTGGACTAGCCTGTGTCTATGTCAGCTTTTTCTTTATCTGTTCCCTGCTGTTGCAAGACCTCTGTCCTGACAGCCCAGCTGTGCCTTGAGGCTGGTTCAGGCTTGACACCTCTCCCATCCTTGTTCCCATGGATCAGGTGCCCGTGCTAGCTGCCTGGAGAGCTATATCATGGAAAGACAAAGCATGGCTTTCAGAGCTTGCAAGAGCTCCAACCTCACTGATTTTAACAAGACACATGATCTTAGGAGCTAGTATTTTAATTAGGCAGATCGACATAAGTTTTATATGAAGCCCTTAACTGATTGATTTTGTTGTGAACTAAGCAACTAGGCACTTTGTAGACTTCCTGGACATGTGTACACCTCTGGAAATCTGACTCTTTTGAGAGTAAGACTGAAGATTATATTTTCAAAGGTATTTAGCTGAGTAATGAAGTAAACAAATGATAACCTAAGTACCTGGGAAAAACATGTCCCCTCAATTTTCCAAATGATTTCATGCTTTTGAAGGATCCAGGTCCACTGAGTACAGACTTAATCTTACAAATAAAGATTTTATCAATCCTTGCATGAAAACTTGTCAGTGTCAGGGCAGCTGATTTGTAGGACTGCCTTTTGCTCTAGGTCTCTGATTTCAGTATGTCTTGCTTTTGCCTAACTAAATTGACATATTATTTTACAGGTCATGAAAGATCATCTGATCTATGATTTATAGTCTTCAGCAGAAAGAAACTCATAAACAGACAGAAGAATTGAGCCTTGGATGCAGTAGTTTCCATTGCTTTGAGTAATGCTGAATCTGACTTAATTATGGTTTCCTTTTGTTTCAGTTACGATAACTTTTGGGCTTTCTCTCTGACTGAGTGTGACTTTTAAAAATATTCTGTGTTTGTTGAACTGTAAAATTTGCCTTATTCCAAATTTATACTCTACAGGTCTATACTCTTAGCAGAGAAACACCAAACTAACGAATATCCCAGCAGTGCTGTGGAGGAGGAGGCAGAGTGAGAAAGAGGCCCTTCCCAATCTTCTTCACCAGTATACGTCTGCATGTGCATGTTGCTCTTGAGATCAATGTTGTTGGCATAAGCAAAGGGTCTGTCTCATTGAAGCAAAATGAACCAGCCTAAGGATGGACAGGACCCTGAAGGACTTTTGCATGTGGATCACATACTGTGTGTCCATCTTTGAAAGTTCAGGGTTTCAGATGGATGTTACTGTGGTCCAGAGGTGGCAACAAGAAAACAGAGACTTAACCCTGACACCACCTTGGAAAAACAGTGCAGCTGGAGTAGATGGTAGTGCTGGATCACTGCATAAGGATTGCTGGTTACTGGGGACTGCAACTTTGAGCTCTCCAGCTCCAGTCAGACAGTCATATTTTCAGCATCAGGTATAGATGTCAGAGAGGGATGAAAGGAGGATGGGAATCATAATATCAATGCTGTGTTTGTGAGTTACAAATAGAAATGCTTATTTCACTTATAAACACTCTTGGCAACTCCCTCTATTTCTGGTAGCTTTCAGACGCTTGGTCCTCCTGCTCTTCCATAAGGACGGTGATGTCTCTTCTCTCCTTTTGGCACCGTTTCCTGCTCTGGAGGTGCTAACAACCTCTCTCTCAAAACTCAGTAACAGATTAAGTTAATGATGTAATTGATATGCCAATAGCTTGCAGCTGGGTTGAGGGTTCCCGAAGTCCACTCCAAAATGCCATAGCTATAGGCTGGAAAGGGCTCAGCTTCTGACAGATCTTTGTTCAGAAATCTTTGTTGAGTCAGCTCAGTGCATCTTGCCCCTGCCTCCTTCCCCGGCACAGAGCCAGCATAAAAGAATACAGCTCCACAGTGTTTGACTAACATGACAGAACTGCAATCATGTGCCCACGTCTGAGTCAGAACAAATGTGTACTGCTGGGTGATGCCAGCAGTGCAGAGTCCTCATAGTAATATTGGGAGATCCAAGTGCTCAGAGACCTTGTTCCTAGCCTGGATGAGCTTCACTGCTTCCTTCTCAGATCTGATGAAATAATTTGGTATCTGCTCTTGACAAAGGGATCAAATGATGTAATAAAAGATGTAATCTCTGTGTGAAACCTTGTTTTTATTATAATTTGTATCTATCATAGTGACAACATCCCTTATATATTTACAGATCCATAAAAATATAAGGTGTCACTTTCAAAAGTGTTTGGTATAATCTAATTGCTGCATCTGTTATCTGTGGCATAAATCATGTGAAAAGAGTTTTGGTAGGTTAATGCAGCATGAAATAATTAATAGAGAAGTGTATTTTAGAAAGGGGCAAAAGCTGGGTAAAAAAATCTTCTTTTCTTTCATGTTAGTTGATCTGCAAAGGTTCCTACTCTAGTCCTCCAGCAGAAATGGAGCAGCCTAAAAGCTGGCTGTCTCTCTGGTAATGTTTCAGTCTCCCTTTAAGGCTTTCCAGCATTTGGAATGTGTCCTGCCTTAAAGCAGTGTCAGCCTATTAGTCTAGGTTAGGCTGCTTACTGTCATCTGTGCTCTCCTGCGGGAGCTTTGAGATATGTAGAGACTTTTTGAAATCAGTCTCAATTTTGCAAATGAACGATGCAGGTCTGTGGAAATATCAGCCTTTTCAAACATGGCAAAGTAAATCTGCTCTTGATGTTCCTGTAGGGAACATTTCAACGTATAGCATTCCAATGATACTGTGAGAATAATTAAATGGTAGTAGTGACCATCAAGGAATTAGTGGTCAGTAGCATTCCTTTGGAAATAGCTCTTCATAAATAATGCCTGAATGATAGATGGAAAGAGAGACTTGTTTGGTAATGAATACCATCCAAGTGGCAAAGGTACCCCATCCTGAATACCTGGACAGAGGTTTACTCCGATGTTTCTGGATACAGAATACAGGCAGAACTTTTTTCTTCACTACTGTGTTTGTCCAGGAGGAAGGTAGCACTTCCAGAGGAGAAATTCCCCACCTTTTCTAGACCAGTGTAACACTGTTACCTTAGAACTTTTCTCACAGAGGACTACTGGTGATGTTTTCATTGTGAATGTTAATAAGTGCTGTAATGTGCCTGCTAAGCAACTGCAATGTATTTACTGTTGTTCTGTGGATCACAGTCAGCAAACAAGTTCTTACAGGGGTATTCTTTATATAAGGTCTGCATATTTTAAGGAGGCACATTATAATCTCATTGAAATCATTTTATGAAAGACAAAACAGTGCAGTTGCAGATGACAGAAAACTGCGAGGAGCAGCTGATACACCAGAGGGTTGTGCTGCCATCCAGAGGGATGTCAACAGGCTGGAGAAATGGGCTGACAGGACCCTCATGAAGTTCAACAAGGAGAAGTGAAGAGTTCTGCATTTGGAGGAACAAACCCATGCACTGATGTATACTGGGACCCACCCAGCTGGAAAGAAGCTTTGCAGAAAAGGACCTGTACTAGGTGGACATCAAGTTGAACATGAAGCAGCAATATGCTCTTGCTGCAGAGAAGGCAAAAGGTAACCAGAGCTTCATTAGAAATGTTGCCAGTAAGTTGAGGGAGGTGACCCTTCCCCTTAACACTGGTGTGGCCACAAGTGGAGCACTGTATCTAGTTGAGGTCCTCAGTACAAAAGAGACGTGGACATATTGGAGAGAGGAACCAACAAATAGCCCGGAAAGTGATTAAAGGATTAGAGCATCTCTGTTATGAGGAAAGGCTGACAGCTGGGACTGTTTAGCCTGTAGAAGACAAGGCTCAGGGGGGTCTCATCAACGTGTATAAATCCTGAAGAGAGGGTAGAAGGCAGAGTCAGGCTCTTTGAAGCTCTGCCTAATGATAGGATAAGAAGCAATGGACGTAACTAAAATACAGGAGGTTCCCCCTGAACACCAGCAAATACTTTTATTGTAAATGTGACTGTGCATCGGGAAAGGTTGCCCAGAGATGTGGAATTTCCATCTTAAGAAACAGTCAAAAGCTATCTGGATGTGGTCCTGGGCAATCTTCTCTAGGTGTCTGAGCAGAGGGATTGGACAAGATAACCTCCAGAAGTCCCTTCAACCCTCAACCATGCTGTGATTCTGTGAGTTCTGTAACAAATTATTGCTACCATATTTCACTTGACTGCTGTGATAACTGGTATTCAGCATCTAGGTTTGTTACAATGTATGGTATTTTAAAATCATGTTATTAGCAAATAATGAAATCTGCCATAGAAGTAAATGTTCCTGTTGTTACTCAAAGATTGAATATATAATTAATGCATCACTAGGTTGTAATAAAGTAGGGAACAAGCATGCATTGAATATGGCATAAGTTCGTTTACATTTTTTCCTGGTATTCCACTGAGACTTCAAACAGACCTTAGGTTAGACATGGTGCATGTGAATTCATATCTTCTGGAGGCAGTGAAGCAGCATCTAATTATTGCTGATAGTTACACTAATAATGGAGTATGAGAGTGTGTTATCTATCACAAAGGAAGGGCACTCAGATGCTCCATGCATGCTCAGTGACTGTTCATTGACAATACTTCAATGATGAGTAAGGACGAATTTGTTTTATAGCATCTGTCAGTGCATATTTCAGATCCTGCTGAGAAATAAATAAAGTAGTTTTCTCCTGTGAAACTGAAAGTTGGGAGAGTATGTAATAGCCTCTCCCACCAGGTGTGGAAAATTTCTTTGTTGAAGAGGTAAGAATGTAGCTTTATTGAAGCTTATGTGCCCTCTCCTTTCTATCCAGCTGTGTCATGGTCTCTGCTGAGCAAGGAACAGTTTTGAAATACAGCCCTCGAACCAAGAGACCTCTCAGCTTGCAGGCAGCGTCTTAAATACAAAACAGGGTGGAGGGATGACTTCGCCAGGGGTATATCCAACAATGTAAAGAAAACAAGAATTAGAAAACTTGTGCTGGAAATAAAACCTTTTATCTATTGTAACTTACTGTTAACAGCTTGCACTATTTACAGTACTTCCCCATAGACCATATGCATAGCATGTTTTATCAATTATAGAATCATAGAATAGTTAGGGTTGGAAGGGACCTCAAGATCATCTAGTTCCAACCCCCATGCCACAGGCAGGGACACCTCACACTAAACCATCTCACACAAGGCTTCATCCAGCCTGGCCTTGAGCACTGCCAGGCATGGAGCACTCACAACCTCCCTGGGCAACCCATTCCAGTGTCTCACCACCCTAACAGGAAAGAATTTCCTCCTTATATCCAATCTAAACTTCCCCTCTTTAAGTTTTAACCTGTTACCCCTTGTCCTGTCACTGCAGTCCCTGATGAAGAGTCCCTCCCCAGCATCCCTATAGGCCCCCTTCAGGTACTGGAAGGCTGCTATTAGGTCCCTACGCAGCCTTCTCTTCTCCAGGCTAAACAGCCCCAACTTCCTCAGCCTATCTTCATACGGGAGCTGCTCCAGTCCCCTGATCATCCTCGTGGCCCTCCTCTGGACTTGTTCCAGCAGTTCCATGTCCTTTTTATGTTGAGGACACCAGAACTGCACACAATACTCCAGGTGAGGTCTCACAAGAGCAGAGTAGAGGGGCAGGATCACCTCCTTCGACCTGCTGGTCACGCTCCTTTTGATGCAGCCCAGGATACCGTTGGCTTTCTGGGCTGCGAGCGCACACTGCTGGCTCGTGTCCATTTTCTCATTGACTAGCACAAAAGCAAAATATGGTTTAGATTTGCAGATATTACTGGATATTCTCTGCAGTTGTTCTTGACTTTTAGCATTACTGCATGTTAGTTTCAGCTCTGCAGATCTTCATGTTAATATGACGGATTGTATGTTTATGTGTGTGCATGTTTATGGATGCTTTGGAGCTATATGAGTTTATCTGCCAGTTAAGAGCCTAGCTATGGATATCCCCTACTAAAACTCATTTGCACCCATGGGCAGAAACTGTGATAAAAACAACAACCTGACAAGTTGAGAACAGGTAAGAATAATGAAAAGACATTTGAATAAATAATGAAACTACATTAACTGATACCAGTTCATAACATAATCCTTGAGGTGCAGGATTTGGTGCTGATCATTGGTTGAGAGCACCATTTACTACTTATTGCAAACCAAAAGGTTTTAGTTCTTTATGTAATGGTCTGATTTTGGTTTAACAGTAAAATGAGTACCAAAAGGAGCTATTTAGTTACACACTCACTGAACCCATTAGTCTGTTTAAGAATGTGCATCTTTACAAGCAACTAGAGAAAAAGAGACAAATATTTAGCTAATTTATGAGGTAATTCTTTGTCAAGTTACAAAAAAACTCCTGCAGGAATAGGTAGGGACATATGCAGAGGCTGTAGGAGCATCCTGACTGCGTTTCATGATGTAGCACTGTCTCATTTTGCTTCCCACTGCAGTAATCCCCAGAACACCCATCCTTGTCTCAACACCTCTTCTTAATGTTAATAGAGCCCGGCTTTCAGGAATGCTGTTACATTACAGTAAGGAGTGACTAATCCATTATATTTATTCTATGCTATATTACATATTTATTTAAAGTGACTTTCTGTTTCCAAGCTGCCAAGGGTGCAGGCAAGGCTGCATTCTTCAGAGACAAATGTATGACATTAGCATTTTAAAATGCTTTTTTTTTCAGGGTGGGTCAGAGAAGATATGCTGTTGATATGTCTTGTGCCTAAGGCTTTACCTACTGCAAAAATCTACGTTGTGTTGGAGTTCTTCCATGTGAAAAAGAGTGGCAGGAACATTATTCCAAAGTGACAGGCCTTTCCTATGGTGAACATATGGGATAAAAGGAAGTGAGAGCTGTATGAGCCTTGGGTTTTCTCAGGAAAAGACTCGATTGTCTGCCATAGATTAAGTTTTTTTAATTTTGTAATTCTACCTAGGAGCTCATCAAAATAATTAAAAATAATTATATGGTCATAGTGAAATGAAAGGAATAGAGGCTTCAACTGAGCTACTTGTAAAGAGCAAAATGTTTTGTAAAAATAAAAAGAAGTTATGTGAATGGGCAGAGAAAGAAAACTTGTTACTGCAGGCCACACAAAGTAGGCTCATTAAGCTTGCAGCTTGAAGCTGTCACTCTGATGACTGTTTGATGCTCAAACTTACTAGCCCTGGAAATGGAGAAATTACTGGAGAAAAGTTATTGCTTAGACTCTACTTAAATGGACTGTGAAGAGAAAGCTGCATTAATTACTCAGAATAAAGAAAAAAAATGGCTTAGGAAGGAGAAGATAGGATTATGAACTTTGGAATCTTATATAATTCATATTAATTGCAGATCATTTTAATATGCAAGTGAATTCTAATTAGAGTTGAGTACCTAAGCAAGGGCAATTTCCCAACCAAAACTAAGGCTAGACTATTTACAGTACGTTGCTCTTTAATATTTTGTTCAGCTCTAGGAATTTTTAAATTCACATTTCCTGTCATCTTTTGACATTTTTTTCCTAATAATTATTTGGGTAGAAGAAAAAATAAACTTCCCTCCCTTTCCCCTTGTAATTGCTGTCTTAAAATAACTGTTCAGCTAAATGCTCTCTCCCGGGAGTTAAGATACTTCTCTCTCAGAAAAGTTTGCTCTGATTTATCACACTCCTGTGGCAAGTCTGACTTTTCCTCTCTAGGTTTATACTTGCGCTTGAGTGCACAATATCCATTTCTGCAGTGAGGACTTGCTCTGAGCAAGATTTGTTTCCAAGCCCTGCTTGGTGGTGCCTGACCAGCTCAGAACCAGTCCCAGCAGGTCTGCTGTGCTTGCAGCGCTTGTCATGATAGTGATCCTGGTATTAGTCTGATTGCTATATTATTGGTATCCTGCAGGCTTCTGTCTCCTAACTACCCCAGGTCACATCTAGGGCTCTTCCTCTTGTTGAATTCAGCTCTTATAAACATGTCCACATCCAATGTGTCTGCACCTTTATATTCTGCTCATCTCATCTCTAAAATCTATTTAATATACACTGGGATATTGATTGGAAAGATTTGGTAAGCTGGCTGAAAAACTGCAAGTCAGTAGAGGGAATAAACATCATGCACTTCTTTTTGTCTGTGTGAATTGGTCTCTCTTTTATTAAAAAACATCTCTGCTATTTACTTTGTGAAATCTTATGATGTGTAAAGCTATTTAAGGTTTGGTGGTTTTTTTTTCTCCCCAGTCAACCCCTGGTCCTTGAGAACAGTCTAAGAAAATCACTATAAGCTCTTTTCAAGGCAGATCAGGGAAAGTTCATTAAAGTAAAATGCTCTGTTCAAATATCCAGGCCCTCAGATCCTACTAAATAGTGTCTTTTGGAAGCATAACAATTCAAACTGCCATAACCAAGTATAATGACTGCATTAAGTAACTAGTGTGAAAAAAAGACTGAAAAAAAAAAGAAAAAAAAGGGAAAGAGTCATTATGTAAATTGCTTGAACAAAGAGAGAATTTTGCTTCCAGTCCTTCTAAAATATTACTCAAATCTTCTCTGCCTCCTAATGCAGTTCTCTGCAGAGCTGTTTTAGTGGTTGGTTTTGTAGGGCTTTGTTTAAATGGGTTTAACTGTGCCTCTTTGGAATTGCTGAGATACCCTGGGTGGAGAGGTAGGCAGGAGTATGCTAGACAGCTGGGGTGAAGTTTGCTGCATGGTTGTGGTCACATACGGCTTTGTCGCATTTGATCATCACATTAGGGCCACCATTTCTGCGGAGTACTATGTGAGGAGTAAACTCTTCTGGTATAAGGAAAGGCTGCAGAATGGCTCTCCCAATGTACTGATTCAGATTTACTATAAAAGAAGTGCAACACTTCCTCCCCATCTGACTGCTGGGATCAAATCCAAGGAAAATAAAACACACATATTTTTATGAAAGGATTTGCTCCTACAGGCAGATAGGAAAGTCACTGTTGTATGTTCCCTATGTTGCCATTCCGGGTGGTCACTTGAACTGCTGCCTGCAGAGTTTATGTAGACGAAACACTTCTTCTTGGTCAAGAGAAATGTCATAACCTTTCTTCGCCTGTCTTGTTTGAATCAGCTCTACTCTCCTCTGTACCATTTCAGAGCTACACTGGAATTTCATTTGTGTCTTACCTATTCTGCATTATACTGTAACTCCACAGTCCTTTTTTTTCAGTCATGTTTTTGTTTTAAAAGCCCTTTGCTGCCACACTGCATTTCATGGCTCCATCAGATACGCTGGCACAACTTTCTTGTCATCTTGAAAGCCAGGCTGATGAAAAATAACCCTTTAAAATGGAAAAAGCCCTTTGTTTTGGAAAGAGATCTTTTCAGCTATCTTTGCCATTAAGGAAAGCGTACAAGGATTTAATACCCTCAGTATTTCTCTGTGTCATTCAGAGATCTGGCTCATAGTCTGAATACTGTCGCGTACTATCTCAGAATTCAGTTTTATTTCACCCTAGAGCTTTGCAAAAGTTTCAGTACTGTGATATCATTTATCATAGTTATATTAAGTGTCTGAGGTATTATTTTCATAGCAGCTTATGAATATTAATATCCTCTTCAGCAGAGGCTAAGGCAGGCCTTCCCTTTATTTGTATGTCTGAAGTGTCATTAAGTTTAACCCAGCCACCTTCCTGCCTTCTTTCAGTCAGCATAAAGATATTTTCAAAGCATGAAATTCCTCATTGTATAGTGACTTTTTTTAATATTATTAATTTTTTTTCAAATTTTGAGAATTGTCAGAGGAGCAGCTCTCCAACAGTGCATGTTTCTCTCCATTGGCTGACAGAGATGTTGAAGATAACAATGCTTCAGACACTTACGTGCTAAATAGAGAACTAGCTTTTAGATACCTAAAAACAGGTAAAATGAAGCTTACTTTAAGTAACTAGCTCAATGGCATACAAATCATGTTTGCCAGAGGAAATGACTGAATCTCTGTCTCCATATCTTCCAAGACGTAAGTGTGGTAATTCATGGGAGGCTTGCTTTTCTGGATCTGTAACTGTCCCCACAGAAGAGCTGTGTGAAGGGATTTTGTAACTAATGTGAATCTAGCTGAGACGGACTTTCAGTACGTTGGTTGGAAATAACTTGTTGCCAGCTTTAATGAGAAAACCTCAAGAAATAGAGAATATGCTACTTCCCTGAGTAACAGAAGCTCTATGTCTCTGAATTTGCAAACACTTTCCCCCATTTGAACAGGTCTGGATCCTGAGTGTAGTCATCATTCTTGCTTTGTCTGATTATAAAGCTGTCTGATATTTAGCATTTTCTCCCTGTGAAGACACTTATACAAGTCAGTCATCTTTCTTCACTACACTGAGTTCCTTCAGTCTCTTGCTGAGGCAGCTTCTTTAATTGTCAGTCTCACTTTTCAGTTGTCAAGCAGCTTGAGTGATTTTCTACACCCTTTAAAAAAATGCAAATATCAGAACTTCATCCACTGTCTTCAAACCAGATTTTCTCTTGTCTGAAACTGTGGTAAAATTATTATTCTAATATACCCATTTTTTTCCATGGTTATACAAATACTATTTTTGTTGTCCTTGTCATGGCATGCTGCTGGGAGCTCATGTTGATTTGTTCAGCCAGTCTGACTTTCAGAGTCGTTGACCTTTCCTGAGTTTCTGCTTTCCAGTGCATGACCCCCTCCTTCCTCCACTTCCCCCTTTCCAATTTTTTGATACGGTCTGCAAAGTACCTTCATAGATTTTATGCTTGTAGGTGTTTGTAGGAAAACATGTTTTGACTGAATGGGTACAGTGTATTGAAAGGGACTGGTCATTCTGACTGATTTTTTTCTAACAACAATTAAGCATGCTGCTAATCCTTTATATCTCATTTTATCAGCCGTAATTTCATGTTTATTTTAAAGACACTGTTGGAAACACTGATTAAGACTGAGAATTGTACCAATCACTGGGCTGTCCTGATCCAGTCCTCTGAGAGGAGTCTTTTATAATGGAAATACCCCAGTGCCTGCTACTTTTTTAATGTGGCTTTTTAGTAATTCTGCAACCCATCTACTAACTGATTTTGATAGTGTATCACAGTAGTTTTATAATCACAATCCTATGAACTGGTACTTGTCATGTCTTACTATCCAAGTATATATACCTGTTTGGCTTTGCTGAAGAATTTGTGGTTTATTTAACAATTTATCATAAAAATCTGTTGACTTCCATTATTTAGACTCCTGTGATCTACTTTTCTAGTAGCTAAATGTCATAAACAATCAGTTTGCGTTTTGTACTACCTCTGTTTACCCCATTCTATGCTTGATCTCTTGGATGCTGGTGCAGACAAGCAATTTTCCACCTCTCAGAATAATCCCAGCATTCAGAGACTTATTTAAAATAAACATCAGCTTGACACATTAATAAGTATTTTTAATTTAGCATGGAGTAGGAAGCTGGGAATCTGCTCAGCCAGTTCTTTTAAGACTCTTAGATGGAAGCTTATGTAGGCTGCTCTTTTCTAAAACAATATACTTTTTGCAAGTGTTCCCTAAGACATATTGCTCAACATTTTCTGTAGTTTTCATTGAATTTGGAGCTTGGATTGCAATTGGTAGTAAAAGAATGTTCTGGCTTAAAGCAAAGTGTGCCACAAGATCTCTGCCCTCTGCTAAGAGCACCTAAATGAAGAGCAAAGATGATCAACTGGTTTCTGTCCCACGTGGGAAGGCAAGTGGCATGAATCACCCCAGTTAGGTCAGCATGAGGTATTTTCGAGCACTGCTTGCAATAGTGGCTTTGCAAAGCTGGTGTAAGAACATGGCAATTACAGTATAAGCGGAGGGAGCTGCTTCACGTTTGGAAAACACAGGCCTATGAACCAAGATGGAAATTTCCCCAGTATTATTGACCCTGAGTTTTGAGGTAGAACAGCAGAAGCATTTAGTATATATCTGGGTGTTACACTGAGTAGCATCAGAGATGGAAATTCTGTCTGTAATGAGTTTTTCAGTGTAACATTTACACATTTGATTTCTTTTCTTTTTTACTGTGCTGCTTGTCAAGTGACATTGCTGTGGAAGTTAATTACTGCTTATAACTAATTAATTTACTTTCAGACACAGCTTTCTAGGAAAAAGAAAAAAACAAGACCCAAAATCAAACCAAACCACAAAACTTCCTGGTAAACACACAGTGTTAAAGAACTTCATTAAATTTAATTTGCTCTTTTGTTAATTTGGATTTTTTTCCTTTCTTTAAGGGATGGTCATTCAATCATGGATGCCAAAATCATTTGGCAGCTATTCCTTCCTGCCAAGGAAATATGAGGAGGCCTGGGGATCTGGAAGGTAAACTATTCTCTGGCATTTAGAAATTGAGATTTAGATGGCATAACCAATAATATTTTTCTCACTGTGAAGAGTAAGACTTTATTAGCCTATGGGAAACATAAATTTTGGGCAGGAAGTTATGCCCCGAACCTGTCGGGAAAGGAAGGAAAAATAATAGACTTCTGCTTGAGAACAGTGCTGTTTGATGCTTATGGCTTTGATCTCAGAAAAGAACCTTTGGGGTCCTCTTTATAATTGTAAAGTTTGGGAAGGAATGGGAAATATTTGTCAGAGAATACCGCCACAGAATTAAAGGCTGGAGGCCAGACCCAAAACCACTGCTCTAGAAAAGTCCTCCTGTTGCTTGCCTTCTGATTTCTTCCACCCTCCATCTTGCTGTTGTTCAAAAGTATTTCTAGGAATATGACTTTAAAATCAGGGAAAATTTTGATCTAGTTAGTCTCACTTTGTCCTCAACTTTTAGTTTATGACTTGCTTTATTGGCTTCTGTTTTCCTTGTATTTCCACATTGTTCTGTTTGAACATATCCTCCACACAACATAGTATATTGCATATCCTAGTTGTCTTCACTGACATCTAACACGCTGGTCCTTTTCTACATGTTTCTGTCATAACATTTTATGCTTAAAGAATAGAAATATGATTTCCTATTCAGTAACTGAGGTCTTCTTATTTAGAGAAATGCGTTAAAGTAGAAGGACGCTGAAGAGCTGTCTTAATTCTCATTAGTGATAAAAAAATTGAGTCAAGGCTTTAGACAAAACCTCTGATTGTATAAAGGGTTCTTTTATCCTAATTTTTAGCTTTGGATCTTAACAAGCATTCTCTCTGTTCTGCCATTCCAAAATAAGAGAATTATTTCTCCATGTGTGAGTATACGCAAGGCTACTAAGAGGCTAAACTTCAGGCAACCTGACAGCTAAAAAGTAGTGTTGAATGCCTTTTCACTGCTCTCAAGTTTCATCAGAAGTCATAAGAGTGATTCATAAAGGTAAGGAGATCAAATACATTCTGAACCAAAACGTTAAAAAATCCCTTTCTGTAACCTGCTCTGGTAGGGAAAGGTCCCTACCACATGTGTGGTCCACAATCTAGCCCCAGTTAATGGCTTAAAGTAGCAAAACTACAGCTTGGTTCCCTCTCAATGTACCTGTTATAGCTGTAGGAAAAAAAAAAAAAACCTAATATAGATATTTTTAAATGTGTTACAGTATAATTTAATACAGGTAGGTAAGAGGGAAAAAAAGCAAATCTTTCATTGCAGGCAATGGAACATCTGTACTGTTTAAACCTCATCACAGCCTGTTCTAACTGTTGTGGTAATAAAACTAGGCACTCTTGGGAGGTACAGAAACACTTCCTACCACTCTGGCATGATTTCAAAGTCCATATTTTCCAGCAGATTAGATACAGAAGGTTGACTGAAAGCAATGTCCTAATTGCTATTTGATAGCTAACAAAAATGAAATTTAGGAACTGGCAGGAAGTGCTGTGTCAGATTATTGGTTCTCTAAATCTGTCTTATGTGAAAATCCAGCCATTCATAAATAATGTAGCTAACCCAGTAAAATAAAAAAACATGTTTTTTAATGGGTTTTCTATGAGCAAGAACACCACTGTCATTAACTCATCTGATCCATCTCACTCATGCCATTTACTTTTCAATCAGCAATTACTGTGTTTGAAGAATACGTATTTTTTTTAGCTGGTAACTGATAGAAAGATCCTGCAGAAAGCTGGCTAACATTTTGTGAGATACTTGTTACTTAGTTGAAGAAGGCTGAGTCTGTACATGTCCCCTGCATGACCCAGTGCAGTAAGACCCCCCGAGAGGTGTCTCACTGGTCCGTGTAGCAGAAGGTCATTACCAGAGCAGCATGTCTTCTCCTTGGGTTTGGCATTTTGTGAAAGCTTTTAGCTGTGGTGGGCTGCTCTGAATGGCCATATGAGTCTGTCCAGTCTTCCCTGGGAAAGCCTTGGTAGGGGTCACCTCACATCAGCCTCAGTAAGGAGAAAGCCTGGCACTGATTTGGGCCTAGAATCATGTCATTGACATAAAGGTGAATGGGAGCATGAGGACTGTAGGAGAAATGGAAATGAAAAATAAAAGTCTAACAGTGAGATCTTTAAACTACAACATGTACGGAGACCTCCCCCAAAGCATGAAGTGCCTTTGCAGAACTGCTTCGTTGCTTTGCAAACCGGAAAGACCTGTCATATCGGGAGACATGCTGGAGCTGAGTAAGACAGCCTGATCTGCTCCCTGTTTAACAACCAGTGCAACTAAGAAAAGCCAGGGATGTGTGATACTAGTAGGCAACTCTCACCTGAGGAGTTGGAGGCACCCATCTACCAACCTGACATGCTCTCTAGAGAGGTGTGCTGCATACCTCATATCAGGGGTGTCACAAAGAGACCACCAAGCCTTGTACAGTCCACTGGCTGATATCTGCTGCTGTTGTTTCACAGCCAGGAGTCTGAGGAGTATCAAAAATGATTATAGAGCCCTGGGAGAGGTGGGTGGTAAGGGACTCTGGAGTGCAGGTATTTTTTTTCATCAGTCCTCATGGTCAAAAAAAGGCTTTGAAAGGGCCAGTTAAGTCTGGGTAATCAATACAATGGTTACAGGACTGGTGCCACGATCAGGGGTTCAGCTACTTAGACGATGGGACTTGCTTTGAGAAACATGGTCTCCTGGGGGCTGATGAGGTCCATCTGTCAGAGAAGAGGAAGAGTGTCTTCAATCGTATGTTTTCCAAACTGGTGAGTTTTCCAAACTGCTGGAGGAGGAGAAGGTAAATCCATCCCACTCCTACCACTTTAATGCCAGTGGAAGCAGTAGATGCCTAGAGCCTGGAGAGGGATTTCAAGTCAGCAGGAGAGTACCTGAAGTGCAGTGCAAAGGACTTCAGCCACTCCAGCCAATAACTTAGCTTCATTGGTGACCCAACGTAAGTAAGTGCCTCTATGCAAATGCACATAGCATGGGGTATAAACAAGAAGAGTTAGAGATGTGCACACACCTCCAGGGCTGTGATGTTATTGACACCACGGAGATGTTGTGGGGTGGTTCCTGTAACTGGGGTGTTGGAATGGGATGGTACAGGTTCTTCAGGAAAGACAGGCAGGGGAGATTAGGAGGGGGTTTTGTCCTCTATGTCAGTGACCAGCTGGGGTATATGGAGCTCAACCCAGGAATGGATGAGCAGCCAACTGAGAGTTTATGGAGCAGGATTAAAGGGAGTACAGAGTCAGGTGACATTATACTGGACATCTGCTACAGGCCACCTGACCAGGAAGACTGTGCAGATGAGTCCCCTGTAGACAAACAGGAGCAGCCTCATGTTCACAGCCCCGTTCCTCATGGGGGACTTCAGCCACCCCGATATCTCTTGGAGGTACAACACAGAAGCGCATAAACAAGCCAGGAGGTTCCTGGAATGATTGATGATACCTTCCTTCTCCAAATGACAAAGGAGCCAATAAGGAGAGGTACTATGCTAGGCTTTGTTCTCACCTACTGGGAGGGACTGGAAACATGAAGCTCAAGGGCAGCCTTGGCTGCCGTGATCATGAAGTGGTGGAGTATTATGGTGGCAAGGAGGGCACACAACAAGCTTGGCACCCTGGACTTCAGGAGAGCAGAGAGTGACCTTTTCAGGGATTTGCATGGTAGAGTACAATGGGATAAAACCCTGAAGGGAAGAGGGGCCCAAGAAAGCTGGATAATATTCAAGGATCACCTCCTTGAAGTTCAGGAGTGATGCATTCCAACAGAGAGGAAGTCAGGCAAAACCACCAGGAGGCCTGCACGAATGAGCTCCTGGGCAAACACCATGACAAAAAGAAAGCCAGGTAGCCTGGGAGGAATACAAAGAAACTGTTCAAGCATTCAGGGATCAGCCTGGGAAAGTTAAAGCCCCAGTAGAATTAAATCTGGCCAGGGACATCCCTGACAAGAGAAGCTTCAGTAGTTATGTCTGTGATAAAAGGAAGACTAGGGTAAATGTGAGACCTGATTATCCAGGACATGGAGAAGGTTGTGGTACTCAATGACTTTTGCCTCACTAGCAAGTAAGTACTGCATTCACACCACTCAAATTCTTTACTGTGGAGGTGGTGAGACTGGCACATGTTGCCCAATGAAGCTGTGGGTGCCCCATCCCTGGAAGTGTTCAGGGCCAGGCTGGATAGGGATTTGAGCAACCTGTTCTAGCAGAAGGTGTCCCTGCTCATGACAGGAGGCTTGAAATTACATGATCTTTAAGG